>NC_061087.1:95391117-95436117 GCF_015104395.2 Macrobrachium nipponense | reverse complement strand
ATATATATATATATTGTAATCCACAATACTTTAAATATTTTTGTCGTGGTTTATGTCATTTGTTTTAATTAAGTCACGAAAAGTTTCTCTTGAAACATTCTTTTATCCCAGGCCAAAAGTTTTGTTTGTGTTCATTTGTATAGTGTTTATTCACCATATTTTTTTTGCCTTTCAATGTTTTGTGGAGCGGAACTACCCGTCTTCAGTGCTTCGCTTGTCGAAAACTGCCCCATTACGTGGTTTATGCTTTCGCTCTCTCTCCCCTTTACCTGGAGGTGCGTTTTGGGCACGCGGGGCAGAGAGTATCGTCGCTCCCCAACAGAGGAGGTCTTGCAGCATATTTTTTCACGGCTTAATTAGCGGAAGATATTTGTTCCTGATCCTGCAGCTTCCATTGAATTTGAGAGGCTCCTGCTAATGAATTTAGCCATCACTTAAAAGCATTGCTGTGCTTTTGTGCTGCTGCTTGTCACTGCTGCTGGCGGTTGCCGTGTGTTTGACCTCCTGGAGTCGTCAGGAGGCCTTCTAGTGGCGAAGAACGGTAAGCGGACCGTATATGTTCTTCCCCCGTCTGCTTACATAATATACAATTTACGTTGCCCTGGTGATTTCCTCGGTGCAAGAAACACCCTAGTGATCCGGAGTAGGACAATCGCTGTTGATGCGTTATAATCTTTGATTACGAATTCGGTGTGGTCTTTGAGAATTCTTTAGCTGTTTCTTCATCACCTCTTCAGTGTAGTTTTATCGTCAATTTAGGACATATTATTATTATAAGGTGTATTATGGTTAATAATTATTGTAAAATTGATTAGGTTTAAGGTTTACTTCACTCTGCAACTCCAACTGTCGTATGTATGCTAGGGAAAGTGTGTCTTTTCTGCCTCCTACACCTTTCTTTCTCTTCGACTGAGGTATAAAAGTTAGGTAGGCGCGTGATGGTTCGAGTGTTATTATTGTAAAGAAGCGATGTGTTTTTCCAGTTCCTAAGAAAGCTTTTCGAGGACTACTTTTTGTATTTAAGACTATTTTTGTTAATTAAATTTATTGTTAAGTTTGATTCAGTGTTTTTTGTATCCCTCTTTGAGAGTTATTTTGCTTTGTGGATTTTGTGTCGCTGCTGGTTCTTACCTGGTATTTTGGCACTGAGTCAGTCTGGAAAAAGAACCCTGGATGAATATAATCAATCTTAAGTTCATAACAATATATATATATATATATATATATATATATATATATATATATATATATATATATTATCTATGGAGATGAAGGATTACTTAGTGAACGACCTTCATTTAACGAGAGAGAGAGAGAGAGAGAGAGAGAGAGAGAGAGAGAGAGAGAGAGAGAGAGAAATTAAAACAAATTATAATCGGTGTTCAATTCCCAAAATTGCAAATGAAAATAAAAAGATAAAAAACTATCACACGTTCAATTCCCAGAATTTCAAATGAGAAAAAAAAATGCTGGCTTTCGCTGGTAATGGGAATTAGAACGGGGATGTTCTGCGCATGCGCCGTCCCCTTTCCGCCGGAAGGAATCGCGTAATTGTATTAGGGCACTTTCAGTCCTTCAGAAGAGAGAGACCATATCCCTGAATGAGAGACTCGAATCGGTTCTCTTTCATCTTTCAACTTCAGAAAACTGAATTACAGTCGAATTATTAAAAGAAAAAAAAGAGTTCTTCGCGTTAATACAAAAAGAAAAAGAAAAAGTTCTAGTTAATACAAAAAAAAGGGGTTCTTTGATACATCTAGTAGGCTAACTAAGACATTTATTCTCATTTTCTTCAAAGAATTATGCAAATGAGGGGTTTATAGATTCAGAGGAAGTGATACGAACGTAGGATTAACGAAAGTCTTATCGCTACAATAAAAAAAATTTGTTTATTGTTTAACATTTTGGCAAAAGCTGGCCGTATGGTATAAAGCTTTATGAAGGCAAGCAGCAAAAGATAAAATTTTGAGGAGAGAGAGAGAGAGAGAGATGAGAGAGAGAGAAGAGAGAGAGAGAGAGAGAGAGAGTCTTGCTTTGGGGTGCTCCTTTTCAATGAGCGAAACCTGGTTCAGTGAACTTGTGTTTGGCATTATTGGGCAGCCTTTCAGTAAGCGTTAGAGAGAGAGAGAGAGAGAGAGAGAGAGAGAGAGCCTTTAAAGTCGTCTGAATGGAACGATTTGTGAATGCTAAACCCTAACTGAGAAAATAACCAATCTGATATAAGACAAGTAGAAGAAGCAATATAAAAACAAATGACCATGGAATACTGAAGGATGATAAGGATGGAGAGAAAGGATGGACGAGAATAACGCAGCTCCTCTGAAGGAGGAGAAGGAGAAGGAGAAGGAGAAGGAGGAGGAGGAGGAGGAGATGCTGAATGAGGTCCTGTGAAGGCATTTCGTGGAGCCTGTTGGGTGCACGGTAGCTAATGATCTGGCACTGAATAGAGCCACCGAGACGAATGATAATTAGTGAGTCGTCGCTACCTTAGTCATTCCATTTGCTTATCTGATTCTCTGAAGGGTGATTCAAGCGTCCGTGCCTGGCTTCGACGCAGACAGGCAACTGTAGACCTTAGTACTAGCTATAAATGTCCAAAGAATCTGTATAAAAGGATGACAACTCTAGTACCATCTGCAATTTTATACCCTAGTACTAGCTATAAATGTCCGAAGAATCTGTATAAAAGGGTGACTTCTCTAGTACCATCTACAACTGTATACCCTAGTATTAGCTATAAATGTCCAAAGAATCTGCATGAATAGGTGACTACTCTAGTACCATCTGTAATTGTATACCCTAGTACTAGCTATAAATGTCAGCAAAATCTGTATAAATGGGTGACTACTCTAGTACCATCTGCAATTGTATACTCTGGTACTAGCTATAAATGTCCAAAAAAATCTGTATAAATGGGTGACTATGCTAGTACCATCTTCCAATGACTATACCATTCTCTGCCCTGGCCTATTACCTTCAAATGTCAAAATATTTTGGCAGCTCTTAGTGATTAATTCAAATGTTGTCCCATCCCAACTCCGCAATCCAAAAGACAGCCATAACATTTCTTGCAGATTTATTATCCTTCCTTTTGCAGAATCTCGCCGGAAGAATTTGACAGCCTTTGCATTTGCATCTTCCAAAGCCTTGCAATCAAGAAGATTTGTGAACTGAATTGATCCTTTCCCCTCGAAGAAGTTTCCCTTCGGAAAGAATACCTCCTTTTTCTCTCTTCGGTTCCTATTCTGGGAAGTCGGACGGACTGAAAAAGTCGTCGTTTCTTATAGATTCTGCTCCGGTTGGTTTGTTTGTTTCCAGCGAAAATCTGGATTAACGTTCCTGCACACAACTGTTCACTGTAATGGAGTTTGCTTGATTTCGATTAAATTGTGCCTTTAATCAATGACGTAATATAAGTGTGCCTATAATCACTGACGTAATATAAGTCTAACTTAATTTCCAGCATTTTTAAAGTGCTCCTGTATATCAAGACACATTTCGGACGTCCATTGCCCACTGATCTCCAATGAACACCACGAGGCATAAGACTAACTTCGTTCCCAGCATTCTTAAAGTGCTTCAATATATCAAGACATATTCCAGACGTTCATTGCCTACTGATCTCCAATGAACATCAAGAGGCATAAGGCTAACTTGATTCTCAGCATTCTTAAACTACTCCAATATATCAAGACATATTTTAGACGTTCGTGCTCACTGATCTCCAATGAACACCAAGAGGCATAAGTCTAACTTGATTTCCAGCATTCTTAAACTACTTCAATATACCAAGACATTTCAGACGTCATGCCCACTGATCTCCAATGAACACCAAGAGGCATTGTCATACAGGTTCCTGTGACTATTAGCTGACGTATGAAAAAAAAGTTTCCTCTGATTTTTACTAATTTTCCGTATTAAAGCTGCACTGAAATGCTCATTCTCCTACCTTCTAAATTCAGACTTCACGTTCAGTTTGCATTTACCTCGAAAACGAAACGCCAGATAACTTCAGTCCAATTAGTCAGTCTCAAAAATGACAATTATCTTTTGACATTTTGTCTGTGGTTCGCTACAGCAGTGTAATGATTCTCACGGTGGCTCACTACAACTGTAGTGAAGCTCATCACAGACCTCCATAGACTCTTAATGAATTGAATTGAATATAGAATTGAGGGCCTTAGGCCAAAGGCCAAGCACTGGGACCAATGAGGTCATTCAGTGCTGAAATGGAAATTGACAGTCAAATATTGAAATGTGTAACAGGAAGAAAACCTCGCAGTGCACTGTGAATCAACCGTTAGGAGAGGGTGGAAAGTAAGATAGAAGAAAGAGAATATGAAAGGAGGTACATTAACGGAACGAAAGGGGTTGCAACTAGAGGCCGAATGCACGCTGCAAAGAATCTTAAGTAATACCTATGCCTACAGTGCACCGTATGAGGTGCACTGACGGCATTACACCCCTACAGAGTAGACTCTTGATGGCTGTAGCTATTGTCTGCAGTGAAGTATAGCAATCACTGCTGGTCACCTATCCAAAGAGCGACTGAACCCAAACGCCGTCTTAAAGACGGTCTTTCAGTCGAATTCTGGCCCTGAGGACCGCCATCAAGCAAATGACTAGAGTAACTAACTGTCTCCCTCCTCTTCTCTCCTCCTCTCGGCAGGCGCAATTCAAGAGATCATTAGCCCCCTCGCACCCAACAGGTAATTGCTTCCTGTCTCATACACGTTCGACGGATTCCGTCTTCGTCCGCACGATCATCAGGATTTTCCCAGTCCCTTTTCAGAGGCAGTGTGTGTGTGTGTGTGTGTGTGTGTGTGTGTGTGTGTCGTTCTTTTCCTACCGAAGGTTGTATTTCATATTAATGTTTTCCTACTCTGCTTCTTTTTTTTTTCTTCTTCAATACTTTTCAGTCTGAGATTTTCTGACCTTTCGATTCTGTGTTCTGTTCGATATAATATATATATATATATATATATATATATATATATATATATATAGATATATATATATTACATACATGAATGTGTATATCCATAAATATGCCTATATGTAATTACGAAGGAGTTATTATCATTACAATATCTCGAAAGAGAAAGGGCACCCTTACCAAAATTATAACTATGTGGAGAGAGAAAGAGAGAGAATTCTAAAACGAACAAGAAAACCAAATTACTTGAAAAAAGTGCGAATAATTTCACTCGGCGCGACAGGGGTATAGATTGATTATCAACACCCCCCACAAAAAATATATAAATAAAATAAAATGAAAATAAAAATAAGGGGGGAGGGAAACCGAAAAAATACAACCTGCATCTCGAATTACATTTGAAACATTAAGACGACTGGGAAAAAATATTTCGCAGAGGAGAAATATAATCTTACATATTCACGAGAATTACCCGTGATTAGATGGAAATATTGTTGAAATATTATTGCTCCTAATTTCTTCTACCCGTCCTTTTTTGAGCCCCTCACAAATTTCTTGTTAAATTAGTGGAACGACAGTAAGCTGTTTGGACCCAGGAGGGAGAGAGAGAGAGAGAGAGATTAAAGCATCAGTTCAGAAACAAACACAAAGTATTCTGCAAAACTACTCTTTACTCATTGCATTCGTACGAGATGTCTATATATATATGATATATATATATATAATATATATATTAATTACAATATTTAATATATATATGTGTGTGTGTGTGTGTGTGTGTGTGTGTGCGCGCGCGCGTGTGTGTCCCTTCACTATATAAATAAATTTACGAAACTCTCGAACGGTCATGCTCGACATAAGTATTTGCCTCGAAGAGTTTGCAGAAAGAAACGCTTGCAAACAAAACCTAAGGTTATGCGAATTCTTCTTGTTTGTTTGTTACCCTTGCAAGAGTTCTGATATTCATAAGGCAAATATGACGCCATGCTTACTTACTGCTTCGTCGTGAAGGGGAGTTAAGATGCTTCGTTACGCTAGGTCTAAGTATTCCGTTTTTTGTTCCATTATATCAAGCCCAACAAACAACCAATTATCCTCTGCACTGGGCTTGAAGTTCTCCTTTGTTTGCATCAGGATACTTGATAAAAAGATTGTTCATGTACTTGAAATGTTTCCTTTCCATCTTGGAAGCAATGTAAAAACGTAACTGGAGATCATTTTGAACGGAACAATGCCAATGATAAAATGGACAAGCGAGAGGTTTACGAAACTCCAGGATGGAGGGAGAGGTTTGATGGAGTCACCACAACGCAATAATTAGCATTATTATTCACGGCATTATCATTAATATCACAGCTTATTCTCCTGCTTTTGCTATCATTATCATCGTGTCAGCTGCCCATCGACATCAGAGTGATCTCCATTGTTGTGATAAAATTTTAGGTCTATAACCTTACTAGTCATTTGTTACCGGACGACGTCGAAAGAACCCAGAGAAGATCTGCGTTCGAATCCGGCGGGAAGAAGGCCTTTTAACTATCTCAAAGACTCAAGGAAATGAACAGACCAACCTCATTTTGGTACATCAAGACATTACTTGAATGGCCTCATATAATACCTTTATATTCTAGGAATCATTTAACATTACCGAGTTAGATACATGCTAATATGTCTAACATCTTGTATAAAGTGAGAACCATTTTTTGTAACGATAAAAAATGCACAACCAGAAATACAAGCTATTAACATATTTATGCAGTCAATCGGAATGTTCTATCTCGATATAAGCTATTCGGTAGAGAATTTATGGACGGGAGACATAAAAATATATTCAATAGGGAAGGATGGCCGGAGACAATAAGAAATATATATTCAATAGGGAAGGATGGCCAGAGACAATAAGTATGCATAGCTTACACGATAGTAGAAAGATAGAATGTTGGTAATTTTTCCTTTTCCTTAGTGCTATAATAGTTACCCGTAGATTGTCCCCATCGCTTTCCAACGGTATATTTCGATATATTTACTACATATCTGCACAGAAGAACTGTGTAGAAAACTTTACACGACGTTGTTTTAGAAGAAATCCGCACGAACGGAAGGAGTAATTCGCTGCTATCTGGCAACTCCTCCGTCAAACGGTGACCCGGGTAACTGCATAGAGACTAGAGTTACGAGTCAACTTGATATTGTGTGACGGTGGCTTTCCGTTCGTTTTCTGTTATAATTACGTTGTCAGCATCCGTTCATTATCGCTAAATGATAAACAAATACTGCTGCTGCTCAGGAGACGGTGAACACTTGTAAAACAAGGATTTGTCAAAAAGAAAATGGGTAAATTGGAAACCAAGAGCCGGTGGCCGTTCAAACTGGGAGACCAGAGCAACATGGCGGGAATCCCCTCACCATGCCACCAAGACAAAACTCCTTCAGGCTGACCAAGAAGAATGATTCTATGGCATTGTTATATGGCCATGAGTGATTAGAAATCCTCCCTGTAGCTTAATATGTATAACATTATCAAAAAATGTGTCAATTGACTTGCTGATACCGAAGTTACGTTTTCGTTAAGAGCAGTTTCTCCCTTCAATGGAGATTGTCTCATAGGCCTTGATATCTGCTTAATCCTTATATTTATTTATTTTCTGGCACAGAAAAAAACGTTTTACTTCTAATAATACAAAATTAACGAGGTACTAACAAATGTACGCTTTAAACTGGAAATTAACGTGCCGGTATAGGCCTAGGCTGAAAAATTAAGTCTACACAGGTCTCCAGTCTCCACACATATTACTGAGAAAATTGATCGATGTTGGGCTGAATTTTCGTTAGCGGCGTTACCTTCAATGTAAACCAACCTAATGGCAGTATTGGGGCTAGTTAAGACATGCCCTCATCGCGAGACAAGCCTGTTCGGGCATGACACGTCATAGGTTATGAAGTCCCAATACGGTAGGTGTTCAAAGCTACTGTTCAGTTCTGTAAAGTAACTTAAGTCATCCGATTTACAAATATGTTTTCGATACGTTTAAGATTCACTGTAGTAAGGTTGAGTTTTCGTGTTTAAAGGACCATCTGAACTGCGTTGCCGTTGTAATTCAAATCTAGCTTCCACGTCGTACCTTCATTATTTCGTTACTACTATTTTGAAAGCTCTCTTGTAACGCCTGCGAGTACCTAGTAGTTTGGATTAACTATACAAAGCACTGTTATTAGCTTTTAAATTGGTTATATGGTTGCGGTGGTCAGACTGGCTAAAATACTACGTATATATAAGCTGCATTATGGTGTCATCATTGGCCAAATAGGCTATTCAAAATTTTCAGTCACGCAATTATTGTTATGGATTCACAGAATTTTGCTCTCACCTTTTGGGGTTACGGCTAAATTATCAGAGCCTTGTTCATTGTTTAATATATATTGTTAATATAGTTCTATTACAAAATGTGGTCGAGCAAAGGGTGAATACTCATCACGTATTATGAATTACAAGGCCTTAGAATTTCGTAAGTATTATTCAGAAAAGGGAGGAAAATGCAATTTTCTGAGGGAAATGCAAGACAGAAAATGAGTTCGAGTGTAAATAAGTAGTACCTACATACATATACAGCATGCATGCATTTGTGTTTGTATGTATGCATGTATGTGTGAATGTATGTATGAGGAGAGAGAGAAAACAGAATGTACATAGCGGTCTTTGGATTTGGTGGAAGTGCCCATGTCTTACTCAAATTATGCTGTCAGCAGTAGACTCATTTGCCTTGCGTGTGACTCTCTCTCTCTCTCTCTCTCTCTCTCTCTCTCTCTCTCTCTCTCTCTTCTGCTTGAAGCCTTCCTTTCTTGTCTACATATATTTTTATACATTAAACTGAAGAAATAGGAGAGAATCCTTGACAGAATAAGGGAGAACGTATCAATAAGCCTACAAGCATTTCCTAAGGTCTATTCTATTCAATGAGATTGCTAAATAAAGATACCATAAAAAAATAGATACTATAAGAACACGTACGTGGATGTATAGTTCTAATAATGTGGAAATATGCACACCTGCTTAAAACACCTGCTTTTTAAGCGTGTTAAAACATATAGTAAAGACTAATATGCCTCCGAAAACTTGATATAAGGAAGGAGAGTGGGGCGGGGTGGGGGGTCGGGCCGGTGGGGGGTTGGAGGAGGAGGAGGAGGAGGAAGGAAGATTATCATTAAGCGATAACGATGATCCTCCCTCCCTCCATTGACGGAGTCAAGAGGGAGAGAGAAAGGAAGACTGAGAAATAATGAAGGAAAGAGAGAGAGAGAGAATAACGCTTATGTGAAGAGAGAGAACATTAGATATATATATATGTTAGAGATTAGCAGGGAAGAAGGCTTTTGCAAATATATTTATTGACAGACAAACAGGGAAGTAGAGGAGAAAACATCGAAACGCTTAGAATAGAGAGAGAGAGAGAGAGAGATATACCAATAAATCTGATAAATATGAGAAGTATATGGAAAACAAGATCAGAGAATAAATCAACATCATAGGCTGATGAATAACTCGCCAATTATACACGCCACTACGCTGACAGAAACGAACAAACACACACACACACACACGCGTACACATACGTTGTTTATCAAGCTATCCAAAGATGGGAGATAGACACAAGGAATGAAAGATAAATCCACGAATCTGAATATTTTTATAGAAATGACAGGTTGTAGATAATACATGCAAGCACAGTAAAAACTGACAGCAGTATGCAGGGTAATTTTATTATCTGGATAACTATTATCTTATATTTAGGGGTTCGTTCTGAATGAACTGTATCTGGGAATGTAATCATGAGACTGAGAAAAGTTCAAAAGGTAAAATGGTGTTGGTGCCAATTAGTACGAAGGTGGAGTAGGTAGACTTATTCCTAGTCCTAATTAGGATGAATAAGATTCAGAAGGCAAAATATTACTTGGGATATATTTAACGACTTTTTTTCGATAAAACCAAGTTCATTAATACATGCAAAATAGATGAAGTATACTTTATAATGCACAAAGAGCTACGAACAATGCAATTTCGAGTGCAACCCAGAAAGATCTTACTTAGGGAAACTGATTATATAATTGATTCTTCTGCTAAATAAAAAAAAAAATAAAAAATCTGTGTAAGTACACAAAAATATTCCTCTCGTACTTTACCCCCCCCCCCCCCCCCCCCCCCCGCCCCCCCCCCCCCCCCCCCCCCCCCCGCCCCCGCCCCCCGGTAAAGTTTTAAGGTAATATATTTTGTTGACGCTTAATAAAGAAGTTCCCTTTCATACTTCATCTAATGTAGGCTAAGCTATTACAGAAAGTTTAGCCGTTGTGGCATGATACATAGGAACTATTATGAAGTTCTTAGCTGCTGTGGGATTTTGTAATATGGGATTCGTACAAGTAAATTTATAATCTGTAAGCTGTGCTGTATTTATACACACACACACACACACGTCAATAAACTACTTCTACAGAAAATAAAATATAGCTAAGGACTGGTTGTAACTGATGACTGAGAGATACAACGATTCTCTTATGGTAAACGATCAATCAAACCGGGTCTAGGTCAGCCTTAATGTCTGCCTGTCTTTCGTACGTTGAAAACATCACCCTTCTATTAATAACCGAGAGATTTCATTCTCTTTATGACGGTGGCTGAAATTCCGTTATGTCTAGGGACAATGACGACTGATGATGGATAGGGAAAGGATTATTTTTGGGAGCAATATCATCGTGAAGGGTTGTTTTTTCTCGAATATACATATACTATACTCGGTTTTTTTCCATCTGTCCACCCGCCTGTGGTATTTGCGTATGGTAACACTGCGTCCCGAGCTTTAGATAGTTACATTCAGCTTTCATTCAACAATAATAACAATATCCAGTACATTATTAAAACACTTTTCAGTTGCAAATGTACACCCAGATATCCTTTTATTTACCTAAAACTTACACATAACGAACCTATCTAAAGCCCGGGGCGCAGTGGTACCATACGCAAACACCACAGGCGGGTGGACAGATGGAAAAAAAACAGAGTACAGTTAGGCTAAGGGCGCGTTCATAACACTTTAAAACATGTTATATACAAATGTCAGTTACGTAAAACATGTCATATACAAATGTCGGTAACTTATCACATTCATATCACAAACAGGTTGAAAAAATAAAAAAAAGTCATCAAACGTCCCTCTTTTCGATGCTCTCATAGTACTATACTATCCACTTATTGCAACCATTGCAATTCAAATTGAAGAATTCACTCCGGTTTATAACCACATCTCCAGATTTATTTATACCTGATGACCGATATGTCTCCTCTTGCAATTGCTTCTGAAAAAGATATAAAACTCAACGCCATCTATACCTAGAATCATCCCATTGTATATCTTTCTCAAGTTTCAGGCTCAACATACTTTCCACATAGCATGCCCGAACATCTCTTTCATGAAGAATTAAATGATATTCCCATCTTCTTATTTATGTACGTGTTTGTAGACTTCATTTCGTCGGGGGGAGAATGTAAGTGGTTCCTAACTTACTTTCATTGCACCATTTGCATAATATCCTTACTGGTGCTGATGCACGCCTTACAAGATCGGTCTAGATGAACGCACACACCAACAGTCTCTCTCTCTCTCTCTCTTGATGATATGTGTGATGTATATTTTGTACACACGCACACATATCTACATATACTTATATATATATATATATATCTATATATATATATATATTATATATATATCTATATATATATAGTATATACTATACATATATATATTATATATATATATATATATATATATATATAATAGTATATATACATATAACGTATATAGGAATATATATATATGTATACATATATACATTAATATTTTAAACAAAAGCACAAATGTTTTCTGCCAGCTTCCTATCATTGTCTCCATCGTCTCCTACTATGCTCTCTCTCTCTCTCTCTCGCAATTAGCCCACAGAGTCCGCGTCCCACCTGTGGATGGTCAGAGGAGCAGATGAGATCGCCATTAATCTGGACCGTTCAACAGGTGTCCGAATCGCCCTCCATTCGTTATATGGAACTCTCAGCGCCGCCACTTCAAATCTGTTATCTTTCCTCGCCCTTAACTGCTCCTACGTTTGTTTTTATTTTTGTTGTATCTGTTGTAATAGTGTGATATTTCTATTGGTGATTTCTAGGTTAGGGTGTATTATAGTAGATTCACATCAACCGTGCATTTGATGTCTAGGCCAGTCCCTTACGACGCTCCTGATTGGGTGTTGATAAGCCAATCGTAGGGCTGGAAACTTTTAGACTCTATCGAGAGTTCGCATGGGTAGGTTCTATGTTCCACCTCTCCTGAGGGATACGTCTTTCAAGAGAGGTGAAACATACATCTTGCCTACGTGAACTCTCTCGAGAGACTGAGAGTTTCCAGCCCTGTGATTGGCTTGTCAAAAGCCATTCAGGAGCGTCGTAAGGGACTGGCCTAGACATCAAATGCACGATTGATGTGAATCTACTATAGTTTTAGCTAGTGTATTTTTTTTATGATTACAGTTGTTTTTCGTTTCTCAATATTTTTATTGTTTTAATTCAAGGTAATATCAATATCACTAGTTATCATCTACGCTCTTATATATTCTCTCATATCTTTTAAGCTCGGAATTAAGTTAAAAGTATATCTTAGTTTTACCAGACCACTGAGCTGATTAACAGCTCTCCTAGGGTTGGCCCGAAGGATTAGATATTTTTACGTGGATAGGAACCAATTGGTTACCTAGCAACGGGACCTACAGCTTATTGTGGGATCCGAACCACACAATATCGAGAAATGAACTTCTATCACCAGAAATAAATTTCTCTGATTCCGCGATGACCGAGTCGGGAATCGAACCTCGGACCACCGGATTGGCAGCCCGGCTCGAAAACCACTCGGCCATCGGAGGAAACTAAAGCTCTAGAATCGGCCCTTGTTGGGGTTGAGGGGGTGGGGGGGGGGGGGTGGGGGGGGGGGGACCCCAACGTCCGTGCTTTCCGCAATCAAAAATCCCTCCATCATTCCATTGTAATCCATTCCACTGGCTAATGCATTATGTATGATGCAGCCCATCGGATCCTTTATGCAAGGTCATACTCTGTAATATCATGAGAGAGCTGAGTTGCCTTCAGGCTGCCAGTTCTCTGTCCCTATCACACAGTCCCGTATATCAATCTATTTGTCTACTTAAATTTTTTTTCAACTTTTAAATTTATTTATTTAATTATACTTTTAATTTCCTATTGAATTTTTTCACGGCGTCGATAACCCTAATGTTGGGACGCCAGTTTCAGTAACTACAAATCAATCAATCAATCTGTGTACCTACCTAACCGTTTTTAAATCGTGAAAGTGTGTTGGGGGGGCGGGGTTGTGATGAGGTGGGAAGGTTAGGGTAGGGGTCGTTTTCCATCTCCGTTCTATTCTGGGGACCTATCTACCTACCTATCCGTTTTGAAATCGTGAAGGGGAAGGGGAGGGTAGGGGCCGTTTCCCCCTCCATTCTATTCTGCGGATCCGAATCTCATATATCTATCTATCTACTTAGCTGTTCTGATATACTGAAGGGGAAGGGGGATGGAATTGGAGGAGGAGGAGAAGAAGGGAGAGGGGGGTGGTTAGGGATCGTCTTCTCCCCCCCCCCCCTCTCAATACTATTCAGGTGATCCGATGTTATTGACTGTTGAGTTGCGGATCGGGCCGGGGATGAAAGTTTCCATTTAGTTCCGATCCGCCTCTGATCGTATCGTGATCCGAGCGGCTAAGGCGGATATCGGAGGAAATCGTCCCGAGATTTTATTTATTTATTTTATTTTATTTTTTTTTTTGGGGGGGGATTTATTTTTTTTTTTTTTTGTGGAGGGGTGGCCAGGGATAAGTATCAGTGAATGCCATGTCTTTTTTAATTTAACCTGAATTGGGTACTGATGTTAAGAGACTGATCAGGTTTGAATTTTAAGTAATTTTATTTGCGTGTATATATATATATATATATATATATATATATAGTATATATATATATATATATATTATGTATACACATATATAATATATATACTATATATATACATATATATATATATATATATATCATATATATAAGTAGTATATATATAGGTATTATATGCATATATATACACATACATACATATACACATAACCCATACATACATACATACACACATACATTTTATATATATATATATATATATATATATATATATATATATATATATATATATAAACAGTAAACCGCTTCCCATTGAAAGGGAACAAATCAGAAAAAAACAAACCAGGTTGGTATCTGCCACATTCATCCTTTTAACGGCTGAATCCAGAATAAAACTCCGCGAACAGAAAAATTTCATTACACACATGCTTACGTACGTACATACATAAATGCATACATACTTGCATTTATATGAAGAGAAAGACAACGAGAGACTTATCGGAATTAGACTTAACGTTACAGAGTTATGTGAGAAAAATAATGGCGTATGAAAGAAGCAAGACCAGACCCTCTCTCTCTCTCTCTCTCTCTCTGCACCATTTACAATCGGCTTTTGCTTCGTGTGACGCTTCGACACAGCGATCAGTCAGGCTTATCGGTATTCCATTTATATATCTCTATTGACTTCTAAAGCCTCGCAGGTGGTTGTAAATCACTATTCTTAAAAAAAGAAAATAAAGTACAAGTTCACGATAACGGGGTTGTCCTTTCCTATCATATTCTTCGTAGGGATTTTTTGTTTTTGTTTTTCGTTTTTCTAGGCTAAGGAGATGGCCTACCAAATTCACTTATTTCCCCCAACCTAGAAGAAAACGCGGAAGAGAAAGGGATGAAAGTAAGACTTGCTAATTGTAATAGTATATGTGCTTTACATGGATGATAATGAAAATACATGAATAATGTTAGCTAAGAGCAATGAGAATGGCAATAATAATGTAAAAATTAATGGTATTATGCAGCATTACGTCCGCTCGCAAAAAAACATGCGTATCGCATAAACAAGGCCATGCACATAAACAATATTAAAACTACTTGTTTCAAGCAATGAGCCTCAGTTGTTTATAATCAACTCTAAACTCACCATCGGCCGAAGAAAGCGACGGCTATCTCATTTGTATTAAATTATTCGTGGAAGTGAAGCCTGGAATGACATATCCGAAAAATGAGCTCAGTGTTGTATGATTTCTTCAGCCTTTTGGTGGGTCATACTCCATGATAATATCTTCAGGTTTTGGTTTGGACAAAGATTATACTCCAACATATTTCACGGGTTTGTCTTTTGGCTTCAATCTGGCTGTAACACCCAATCAAGATATCAGTGGCAGATATTCCTTATACATTTTCGTAATAGAACTCCTCCCCCCCCCCCTACTCTAAATATGTCGTACAACATAGGGGTTCTTGAGGCGCACGCGCCGACATAGGCTCATGCGTTCGCAGCAGTTTGTGAGTCTATGTAGGCTGCAGAAGCAAGACGATCACCATCTGTGGCTTAAGCACTCGAATCTTCAATGCGTTTATTTGGGCTATGAGTTCACGGACCCCCTTTTATGTCATTTGAATTCCTTTAATGTGACTGAAATTACCTCTGCATACTTTCGTACGTAACCTCAGCTGGGAGTGCAGGACGCGTTCTGCTGGTCTGCTATGTTCATTTTATACGTTGTTTCGCAGGTCTGCTATGTACATTAACGTGTGAGGTTATCTGGCTTAGTTATATCTCCGACCATTAGTTGAATTTAGCTGCATCTGCCTCTGCTAGTGTTTTCACTACATAACTATAACTCGATTTTCCCACCAAAAGTTGTTGTCATTTTACCACATGTTATATTCATCCACTCGTTCCCCCATGATCACACGTGTCACACCTACATAACCAAGCGTCCAGAGGACAACTGCCGCTCAGACCTACCCCACAGTTGCACGACCTCCCCCCCAGTATCCAGATGGTCAGTCTGGAACAAAGGTTCAGGAGCTGATCGCTGAGACACTTCGGAAATGTCGAACTCTGTAGCTTGCTCCCTCTAAAGAAACTCAGTGGTACATTATCTGTTGATAATAATAGATAGGTTAACATTGCTTCGAAAACTATCGGTAAGTTTATTTGTTTGTATGGTGTTTTTACGTTGCATGGAACCAGTGGTTATTCAGCAACGGGACCAACGGCTTTACGTGACTTCCGAACCACGTCGAAAGTGAACTTCTATCACCAAAATTACACATCTCCCACTCCTCAATGGAATGGCCGAGAATCGAACCCGCGACCACCGAGGTGGGAAGCAAACACCAAATCAACCACGCCACTGAGGCGTTGAGCTATTGGTATGGGAGAGCTATCTAAGAACGGTTGGTTTTGAAAGTATAGGAAAAGTAAATCTACTTCCCGATAGTGTCACCTGCTCAACGTCATTCTTTCTGTATAGCCTATACACATTGCGTTCTGCAAGTTTTAGTTATCATATTATATCCATAGAAAACATCACACGACTTTGCCGTAGTGTTCCAAAAACACATCCGCTACAACCCACATCACTAGTACTAAACATGGCGGAAGCTCGGTGTGACACCATGTTTAGTACTAGCCCCTCGGGGATCAATAAGTATTATATGCACCTATTTCTGTATTGTGTAATCGACAAATTATATCAATAAACGATATCTTTGATCCTCGATGGGGGGTAGGTATATATATCTATATATATATATATATATATATATATATATTATATATATATATGGGTGTGTAGTGTGTGTGTGTGTGTGTGTGTATATATAAAATAAATATATATTTATTATACATGTGTTAATATATGTATATTCATATATAAATAGATACTACACACTCATACACATACAGAAACCATTTTCGCCTAAACTGCTTCCCCTCCCGTTGTTTACAGATTATAATTTGTACTTAGTGATTACGCCGATTAATGATAGGTGCTATGTTTTGGCAGCGTTAATTATGACATGGCCAATTCCAGTCATGATTATTGCGTCTGTGAAGTATTAATTTCACATTAGGAACTGTAATTCACATTATGTACCGGGGTAATTACAGTATAAACATCAAAGTGTATTGGGCAGTAAAGTGGCATCGTGTTTAATTTTTGGAGAACCATTTCTCGTAGTTTTATTGCTGCAAAACCTTCCGTTTCCGTTTATTCTTATAAGTTTTTTCGTTTTCTCTTGATGGCTGATTATATATATATATATATATATATATATATATATATATATATATATATATATATATATATATATACGTACATATATATCTATAAATATATGTGTGTGTGTGTAACCTATGACACACTTATTTACTTTATTACAAATTTTCACTCATATCCAGGCAGTCTTACACGGGCTATTTTTTCTGAAAATTTTGTATAAGTGTCTCACTACAGTTGAATACTACCGGATACAGTGAGGCCGCAAGATTATGTCAACACATTACATTAAGCTGTAATCTAACAGGTTACAATCGAACCAGGTTCTATTCACACACATATATATATTCTGTGGGTATGTATGCATATATGTTTTATATATAGTACGTATATATATATATATATATATATACCCTATATATATATATATTACACCTATATATAGATAAGATAGATAGGTACTGGTATATGTGTGTGTTCTTAATACCGTATTTGTTCGCTTTTTCACTTACAAAAAAAGGAAACACCATGGGGAAAAAATAACAACTTTCAAATCTCATCTCAAAAAAGAAAAAAAAAAGAATTTTAATTTTTTGTGATTTTCTTTTCTTGACAGCTTGATCACCATCATCATCATGATGAAAGAATAAATTACAATTCATATCGCCTTGAAATCCTGAAAAAAAAATCATTTTGCACATAACACGTCATTTCATTGAATGGAAGAATACATCTTTATTTTTAATAACCTCGCCTTGCTGTGTAATTCTCTGTCTCTCTTCGTGTGGCACACTGATTCGAATGGGACGCGAGGGTCATTACGCAGTTAATTAAATATGAGAGAGGGGAGATAAGAGAAAGAGTTGAGTGTAAGACAAACCAGGGGGATCAAAATTGCAAAATGAATTAAAAAATTTTCTTCTTATTTTATAAAAATTACAAAATGAATAAAAAAAAATATAAGTCGATTGCATCATTGAACAGTAATATTGTGGAATAAAGTATATTTCATCAAATTGTAATATCTAATTAATTTAATGTTTGCTGAATGATATGCATTAGCATATATTATACATTATGTATTACATATTACAAAATCAATGAAAAAAAATGTTTGAATTCCAAATGTTTTAAAGAATAATTATATGTAATTAGTATATTTCAACATATGGTTTTATATATATATACTATATATATATAATATATATATATATATATATATATATATTCTACTATATATATATGTATATATAACATATATATTCTATAATATAATAATGTATATATATATATATTATAATATATATATATATATATTTCTTTCAACATATGGTTTGTATATATAGACACATATATAAAATCTGTCTATCTATCTGTCTATTTATATATATATTTATTTATTTATTTATTTATTACCGTCGACCTGCACTTACAAAGAAAAAGACTAAGTTCGCCTTCCCCGCTGTCGTCATCAGCACTTTCTGCAGCGAAATAAAAAGATTAGACAAAAAGAATTAAAGGATGAAAGGATGGTAATTCAATTTACTCTCGCTAAAGAAAAATGGGGGACAAATCTTAATGAGGAACCCCAATGATTTTTCTCTCTCCAAAAGAAAAAAAAAAGTGAGAGACTTTGAGGAAGGTGAAGAAGAGTAGGAAAGGATAACTTTTATAGAGGATTCTTTTTTTTACTTAATTTTTTTTCGCTTCTCTTTTTACCCTTAGGTTTTTGTTTTGGTGTGAAAAGCTGAAAGGACTAAAATTCCAGTTGTCAAAATAGTAAAAGTAAAAGGAAATTTATTTATTGTAAAAGATGCAGCTGATATTGAGATTTTGTGACTTTTTTTTAGACTATGCCTATTTGATGATCATGAGCTAAATTTATACCATGTATTCTGCTCACAATTAAGTCTGCTGATGTTTTAACTGTGTATATAGACAGTGCCTATACCCATATATTTACGCTTTTCCTTAATTCAGGCAAAGGGCTAACTTTAAAATGCATAACCACACGGAGTTATCAGTATACACTTTATAGATATACTTAAAAAGATATATATACCTGATGTACATGCTTAGTATGTTTGCTAAGAATCATGTGTTTAAAGGGAAACTAATCAATAATTAAACAATTCTGCTACAAGACAGTGTCAGAGTAGAAAAAGATTAAGCCAAAAAAATATTCTTTCAGTTTTCTTCTGAAGATGTAAAAAGAAACCCACTATATTACTGAGTATAACTTGTTTACTTGCATGTATTTACATAGTATTTTACTCAACAATCGAGTACATCCAGGCCCTATCTGTGGCCCTTTCTCAAGAGATGTGTAAGTGGTGAGACTGGGTCAAGCAAGGCCCAGCAGTCTTCTGGAAGTATATAATCAAGACTTTTAAAGAAACCTACTCTTAATCCACGCATAGGTACTTGATAGATACACACCAGCTGTTTGATTTCGGTCGAAGAAATTAGCGTCGTAAAGAAGCGTCAGTCTGTAGATTCAAGATCTAACCAACCTTTCTATTCCTCGCCACATCTTTTTCTCGTCCATTTTTCTCCCCCGAAAACCATCTGATTTATTCCTCCTCCATGTGAGAAATGAGTCAAAATAGTAACACCCCCCCCGGCCCACCAACCCCACCCTTTTGTGCCGTAGTACTTCCATGCCCCTCCCAGAACCGTCATCAATCAAAATTAAACTCCCGAAGGTTTTTTTTTTTCTGCTCCATTAATGGACGTCTTATGTTAACCACCAACCAGGGGATTTCTCGATAGGGCTCGTGTGCAGTTGATCTGATTCAGCTTTACTTATTTTTTTTATTTAATTTGATTCTTAATTTAAGCTTTGTCTTTTCTCTACAAGTTCTTTTACCCTTTTTAAATGTTTATTGGATCCTTATTCCCGATTTCGTTTTTAGATTTTCTTATTTTCATTTACTTGAATTTTTTTGCGTTTTTTTTTTTCTTATTAAATGTTTATTTTTTGGTCTTTATTCCTATTTTCGTTTTTCGTTTCTTTATTTCCGCTTCCATTCTTCCTTTAATGTTTTCCCTTCCTTTTTATTCTGGACTCATGCTCTGAATATTTGACGTTATTTGTTTATAGTGTATATATGCATATATATATATATATATATATATATAATATATATATATATTATATATATATGTGTGTGTGTGTGTGTGTGTGTGTGTATATATATATATATATTGGGTGTAGTATAGGTTGCAATTAAGGAACAAAATTCGTTAATAAATTTGCATGCTAATTTAGTGTCCCTGAGTACTGTTTCGAATTCTACAAAAAAAAATAATGTGCTCCATTAACCAAGATTCAACTGTATCTAAAAAGCTGTTCCTTTACCCATCTAGCTTTACAAGTTCCCCTCCACTGAATGATAATGATACGACCAAATTACCCTTAAGAAAATTAATTAATTGAATTGATTTCGTTCTTGTAATTATTTTTTTTTTTTTCGGGGTGGGGGTGGGGGGAGGGCGGTTTGGGGGGCGTTTATCACAGTCCGCTTCCACCCTCGGCTTGGTGTATTTATAGTTGGGGTTGGGTTCCGGGTTGCATCCTGCCTCCTTTAGGAGTTCCATCACTTTTTCTTAATATGTGTGCTGTTCTAGGCGCGCACTCTTTTGCATTAGTCCTGGAGCTATTCAGCCTCTTAGTTTTACCAGATTCCTTTTTCAGGTACTTGGAGTCGTGCCTAGTGCTCCTATGATTATGGGTACAATTTCCACTGGTAGTCCTATATCCTTCTTCTTCTTCTTCTTCTTCTTCTTCTTATTATTATTATTATTATTATTATTATTAATTATTATTATTATTATTATTATTAATTATTATTATTATGTCGTAGTCTTACTGAAGCTTTATTACCTAACTGTAGCAGTAGTAGTATTTAGTATTATTAAATATAACGTTACTGTGTATATCAAGATGATAAGACGGAAGATAATGATTACGCATATAAAATATTTCAAATTACTCTCAATCATATATATAGCTTTACAAAGAAGTGTGATCAACTTCATAATCTGCATTGCCCCATTTTATATAAAACGTTATAACGATATTCATATCATAATTCACGTTATATAATCTGTGCACTAACTATTATAACTCTCAATACATATTTTTATCTCTCCAATATTATAACTGTTGTTACCAGTATTAAGATTATTATCTTTTATACTACATTAGCTATTGTGTGCATAGTGCCGTTTATTCATTTTTTTTATCATGTTGTCTCATGTATCTAGATTGTGTATGTTACTGTCTGTATTTTGTATATTCCATGTATATGGCCCTGAGCTGAAATAAAGGATATTATTATTATTATTATTATTATTATTATTATTATTATTATTTATTATTATTATTATTATTATGATTAATATTCCCTTGTCGTAAAACTCGTAATTACTTCATTATTTGCGGAATGGTCGGGAAAATATGGCATTTTGCAATTGGTATTTGCGTGATACATTCACAAAATTTGTTGCAATTGAGCGGAAAATGTTCTGCGAGGGCTAACTAAAGGGTCATGATATGTCAGATTGATTTATAATTGAGCTAATTTTGTAGTTGAGTGGCTTTGAACATAAATGACTTTTATGCATGTTAACCAGGAAATCACAAAAAACACACACATACTATATATTATATATATAATATATATATATATATATATACATATATATATATATATATATATATATATATATATATATATATGTATATATATATATATATATATATATATATATATATATATACATAGACTATATATATATATATATATATATATATATATATATATATATAGTATATATATATATATGTGTGTGTTTTGTATATATATGCACATTATCTATATGGTGTGTGTTTGTTTGTGTGTACATAGATGGACAGACATATAGATATAGAGTAGATATATAGGCCATTGGAGTACGGTACAAGTAGGCAAGGCTTCAGTCTATCCATAACCTTCATGGATTAAGAAATTTCTCCCAGAAAGACAAATATATCAGGTAAATTTACCACGCAGATTAAAGGAGGAGTTAAAGTATTTAGAAGTAAATCACTCCTTTAATACCCAATAATATATCTATATCGTTCCTCGTGCCCGTTGTATTTCCTTACCAAACAACATTTGCGTATTCCTCCTACATTAGGCTGTTTCCATTCGGGGGCGTATTTGTTTGCCTCCGGCTAATCCATTGTTTGCGGAGAAGTCAAATCAGTTTGCTCGCCGAATTCTGACAAACAATATTCAGATTTTGGGTTTATCGGAAGTCATCGGTATTGACAGAGCTCTTCGTAATTGAGCAACAAGAAGTGGGGGATTAAAAATCGAATGTTGTTTTCATGGGCCTTTCGACAACTGAAGATAGAATGTGGAGGATGTGGATGTGTGGCTTAGAAAGCAATTACGAGTTTTTTTTTCGATGAACGGGTATATAGCTTGTGTAAGAATAGTTAGACGTGAGAGTGACTGGTTTTGGTGTAAAAGTGGTTCTGAGGGAAGGGTATGTCGTGCAGGCGAAGAAAATGACTAATGGAGTGGAAACTTTTAACACCAGGGGTTCATCCATTATTCATCAATTCAAGAATGAATGTTGCAATTATTCTCTCTCTCTCTCTCTCTCTCTCTCTCTCTCATATATATATATATATATATATATATATATATATATATATATATATATATATATATATATATATATATATATATATATATATGTATATATATATATATATATATATATAATATATATATATATATATGTATATATATTATATATATATATATATATGTATATATATATATATATATATGTATATATATATATATATATATATATATATATATATATATGTTTGTGTGTGTGTGTTCGTGCCTTCTTGTATGTGAATAAATGTGTGCGTAGCATTTATTATCTGACCACACGAATTAAATACCAAAGCGAGAAAGTATTATAGGAACTAGCAAATAAAGCTATCATTAGAACGCAGGGTTTCCTCCTTAGTCGTGATTTGGTAAGTGACGGTTGCAAGACAATTTTAAAAGCGAGTGAAAATTGAATCTGGGATCCAAAGTAGCTAAACGACGCCCTTCGCTTTGAGAATGGCCTATAATCTCATTACTGACTTTGTACATATGGTCAAGACCATATTCCTTAATTTCGTTTTCGTTGCTCGGATTCCATTTCTTTTATTTTTATTTTATTTTTTTTCATTTGTTTATTAATTTTGTTTTGTCATAAGAATTTTCATGGGGAAAAGTAAACTTAGCCTCATTTGCATTTTATATTTATTTTTTATTTATTTATTTTTTGTCATAAAAATCTTCATAGGGAAAAGTAAACTTAGCCTCATTCGATAAAATTATTTGCACTTGCATTTATTCATGCATAAGTGGGAATTTCTGTACTCACCGAATTATTATTCAAAATATCTGCTGTTTAATTTCAAAAATCCTAGTTCGTTTTCAATAATTTGTTTAACCTTGAAACGCAAATTGTCGGAGTGAATAAAGGGAATTGGTGCATACAAAGTTAATTTTGGAACATTAAAGTTCAATGTAGGTTTGGAAACAAACCTTGCTAACATTTTGTTGATAATACTAAAAAACTAAATTTCTTGGGAATGAGTTTTTTAGTGAAATACTCAAGGAAATATTCAATTTCATTATGAAAGGAGGCCCAATCTGAGGTATATTTAAGTGCTCTAAAAACAAGAATGGTGATTGCATTTATTTTAAAAGAATGGAAACATGAACTAAAAAAATTGGTGCCTGAACCTGTAAAGGTATTTTTCCTGAAAACAGAAGTACTAAAAACATGGTTATGTCTAATAACCTTAACATCTAAAAATGCAAGAGTGTTGTCCTTCTCTTGTTCTAAAGTAAATTTCATGTTAGGATGTATGTTATTAACATATTCCAAAAATAATTGACATTGCCAGGAATGTTTGAATAAGGTAAATGTATCATCAACATATCTTCTGTAATATGTTGGTTTAAAACCAACACTCTTGCATTTTTAGATGTTAAGGTTATTAGACATAACCATGTATTTTTTGTACTTCTGTTTTCAGGAAAAATACCTTTACAGGTTTAGGCACCAATTTTTTTAGTTCATGTTTCCATTCTTTTAAAATAAATGCAATCACCATTCTTGTTTTTTGGGCACATAGATATACCTCAGATTGGGCCTCCTTTCATAATGAAATTGAATATCTACTTGAGTATTTCACTAAAAACTCATTCCCAAGACATTTAGTTTTTAGTATTATCAACAAAATGTTAGCAAGGTTTGTTTCCAAACCTACATTGAACTTTAATGTTCCAAAATTAACTTTGTATGCACCAATTCCCTTTATTCACTCCGACAATTTGCGTTTCAAGGTTAAACAAATTATTGAAAACGAACTAGGATTTTTGAAATTAAACCTCATTCCTATGAACCTAAGAAAATTGGAGGTTTTCTTTAGTTATAAGGACAAGCTTCAGGATTTCATGAGATCCCACATAATATATAAATTTCAATGCCCAAGATGCCTTGGTAATTACGTTGGATCCTCTCGAAAGCTGTTGCAGATTCGTTATTATAGCCATCTAGGTCTTTGTTACGGGACACGGGTCAAGAATATCCAATCCCGAACTTTTCAAATATAAGGACTCATGCATCCAAATGCAAAAATTAATGTGGAAAAGCCTTTTTCAATAATAGGCACTACTAAACAAACCTACTTAACGACCCTTGAGTCTTTATTTATCAAAGCACCTCTCTCCAGGCTTAAGCTCTAATGTTTCTTCGTCTCCTCTCCTCTGGCCTAAGTGTTGTCTGGGCATGTATGAACTGTTGTGGTCATTTACTCTTTTCCTTACCTTGAATAGGTAGCCTTTCTCACTTATTCATGTTTTTTTTTTTTTTTTTTTTTATTTAAAGTTTTACATTTTTTTATTTGTTTAGATGATTTTTATTGGTAATAATTTGTACTTCTAACTTGTAATTTTTATTTCAGTCAATAAAATTTTAATTATTGCAGACTGATGATGTGTTGAAGCAACATGAAACGTTTCACATATAAATAAAGCTTGCTTCTTAAGACTGCTGTCTTCCTGGGACTCCTGAATGTTTTATATATATATATATATATATATATATATATATAGATATATATATATATATATATATATATATAATATATATATAGTATATATATATATATACTATATATTATATATATATATATATATATGATAATTATCATATGCGTGTGTGTGTGTTTGTATTTTAGGTATGGATAAATTTCCCTGATGCATTAATAAGACCCAATCTCTAAATAATCTTGCACACAGATTTCTTCCCAAAATAGAATATTTTCCCTGCCTCTTTAAGTTAGTCTCCCACTTCCCCACACAATTATCGACTCAGTGTTGATTTCCAGAAATATTTTTCCTTTTATTTCAATTATTTCTTCTTCCCTTGTCTCGTTCTACCCTTTTCCATTTTCTCTCTCTCTCTCTCTCTCTCTCTCTCTCTACCCAAGAGATAATAACTGTATTATTATGCAAGAGATATTGCAGAAACGGAGAAAATTGCAGATTCAGACACAAAATGAATAATTATGATGAAGGAAGATCAAATATTATGGAAAAGTTGGATTTTTAATGTCAGAATTTCTGGAAATGAAAAAAAAGAACAACATACCAGAACAGGAAAAGAGACATGGGAAAATCCTTATTACTACCAGTATTAAATGAAGGAGAAAAACACGCAAACCATCATAGTGATGAAGCGCAGGGTTAGTTACGAGTAACTCAAAAAGAAAATAGAGTACTTAGAAGAACTAACCCAAATGAAAAGAAAATAGATATAATGAATATAAGTGAAACCTGGTATTCCCAAGAGACTGGGAATGATGATCAAATAAAAGGGTTCCAAACTTATAGATCAGATAGAAAAAATAGGAATCAAGGGGGAACCGCAATATATGGGAAAGACAAAAAACAAGGAAAAATATATGAGAAATATAGTAACTCAGAATGTGAAACTAATAGCGGTAGAATTTGAATCTGAAAAATTGATGAACATAGTAATATATAGACCTCCTAATATAAAGAGTTTGACTTAATAATTGAAAAATTGGATGATATATGTAGAAATCACAAGGACTGGACTATTCTCCTATCTGGTGACTTCAACTTTCCTTCGTAGAATGGAAAGAACGAATAGGAGATTGTGGTTGTACTTATAGGATATATAAAAAGAGAGTAATAGTAGTGCAGAAGATAAGAGGCAATTTGAAAACGCTATTAGATATGCTACTAGAATACAACATTCAACAAATAAATCACCTGCCAACAAGCAAAGGAAAATACTTTAGACCTAGTATTTGTGAACGAAGATGAATTATGTTAAAGAAATAATAGTTTATAATGCGAATATTTCAGACCATAATGTCATAGAATTAACAGTTCATTCCAAAGCAAGTGAAAATAGAGATAAGCAAGAAATGAAAAAGTGGGAAGGATATGGAAAATACAACTTCTACAGTAAAAATATAAAATGGTCAGAAATTAATGAAGAATTAAACAAAGATTGGGATAACATTTTCGTAAGTGATGACATAAGGGTAAATACGGAGATATTATATAAAATATTGGAGAAAATAGTGGAAAAATATATACCGAAGAAGAAAAGTAAACATCATTCATGCATACCAAGAGACAGAAGGATCTGTTGTTCCAGA
Organism: Macrobrachium nipponense; assembly: GCF_015104395.2. NCBI lineage: Eukaryota > Metazoa > Arthropoda > Malacostraca > Decapoda > Palaemonidae > Macrobrachium > Macrobrachium nipponense. The sequence goes on along the minus strand of NC_061087.1, from coordinate 95,409,179 downwards.
AAATCAGAAAGTGGAAAAAAGGTCTTGCAAAAGAAAAAATGCATGGAAAGTTATAGAACTAAAAAGTAAGATAGAAAATGCAGAACAAAAAGATTATACAAATCAAAAGAAAATGAAAAACGGGACTTGGAAGAAAAAACCCTATTAAATATCAAGCAAAACCCCAAACTATTATACGCATATGCGAAGAAGATGAATAAAAGAAGAATAGAAATAGGCCCTCTGAGAATTGAAGGGAGATTAACGAATGAAAAAAAAGGAAATTTGCAACATACTGGCAGAACGATATAAGAGAGAATTCACCCCTAGAATAGATAATGAAGATAATGATATAGAAGTAAGGGATGAAAATAGTGAATATTTAGCTGACATAGATATAATGAAGCTGATATTGTGCAGGCTATTAATGAAATTATATGGAGCTGCTGCAGGGCCTGATGGAATTCCTGCTATTTTGTTAAAGAAAGTAGTTCATTCTATCGCAAAGCCACTTGCAATTTATTAGACAAAGTGTAGATACAGGCAAGATTTTATGTTGAGCACAAATTAGCATATATTACCCCTACTTTCAAAAGTGGATCAAGACTAGAGGCAAGTAATTATAGGCCTGTGAGTCTAACATCACATATTATGAAAGTGTATGAAAGGGTAATGAAGAAAAATATTATGAAACATTTAATAAAAATAATTTGTTTGTAATAAAGGACAATCATGGTTTTCGTACCCGGAAAAGTACACAAACCCAACTGTTAGTCCACCGTGAGAACATATTCAAAAATATGAAAAGCGGAAATGAAACAGATGTGGTTTTAGTTTAGACTTTGCAAAAGCTTTTGATAAAGTAGACCATAATATATTAGCGAAGAAAATTAGAAAACACAATATCGTGGATAAAGTAGGAAGATGGTTAAAAGAAATTTTTGACACAACAGAAAACAGATAGTTATTGCAAACGACGAGAAATCGGATGAAGTCAAGGTAATATCCGGTGTGCCGCAAGGTACGGTGTTAGCTGCAATACTGTTTGTTATTATGATTGAAGACATAGACATAATGTGAAGGATTCGGTAGTGAGTAGTTTCGCAGATGACACAAGAATAAGTAGAGAAATACTTGTGATGAAGATAGAACGCTCTACAAAGAGACCTTACAAAGTATATGATTGGGCAGAGGTAAATAGGATGGTATTTAACTCTGATAAATTTGAATCAATAAATTTAGGAGACAGAGAAAGAAAGCTATATGCATATAAGGGACTAATAATGAGACCATCCACAAATAAGGAAGCAGTTAAAGACCTTGGTGTGATGATGAATAGGAACATGTTATGCAATGATCAAATAGCAACTCTGTTGGCAAAATGTAAAGCAAAAATGGGAATGTTGTTACGGCACTTCAAAACAAGAAAAGCTGAACACATGATTATGCTTTATAAAACATATGTTCGTAGTCCACTTGAATATTGCAATATGATATGGTACCCACACTATCAAAAGGATATTGCACAAATAGAGAGTGTACAAAGGTCCTTTACAGCTAGAATAGAAGAAGTTAAGGACCTAGACTACAGGAAAGACTACAATTCTTAAAATATATAGTCTAGAAAGGAGAAGAGAACGCTACATGATAATTCAGGCATGGAAACAGATAAGAAGGAATAGCAGAAAATATCATGGAACTAAAAATATCAGAAAGAGCAAGCAGAGGTAGATTAATAGTGCCCAAAACTATACCAGGAAAAATAAGGAAAGCACACAGGACATTAATCCACTACGCACCAGCATCGATAATGCAGCGTCTATTCAATGCGTTGCCAGCTCATCTGAGGAATATATCAGGAGTGAGCGTAGATGTGTTTAAGAATAAGCTCGACAAATATCTAAACTGCATCCCAGACCATCCAAGATTGGAAGATGCAAAATATACCGGAAGATGTACTAGCAACTCTCTGGTAGACATTAGAGGTGCCTCACACTGAGGGACCTGGGGCAACCCGAACAAGATGTAAGGTCTGTAAGGTAAGGTCTGTAAGGTCTCTCTCTCTCTCTCTCTCTCTCTTAATCGGTGGCACTGTATCCGAGACGCGTAATGGAACTGCTCATTATTTTCGAACGGGTGGATATGAAACAGTCAAGTGCAATCATTAGTAGAGCGTATATATATATATTTTCTCTTTTACGCTGTGCAGTCTTATGGTTCAGATTTCGCTCTGATTTGTTAGTGCTTGCTCGAACGCTGGCTTTCGTTGTTATTTTCTCACGCGACGTTTGCTCCCACGTGCTTTTACAAATGAATTAAAACAAAGGTATAACACAAAGACACACACACACACACACACACACATATATATATACTATATATATATATATATATAATATATATATATATAGATCGGTATGGTCTTGGCCTGCCACCTCGGTGGCCGCGAGTTCGATTCTCGGGGGCATTCACTGAGGGGTCAGAGATGTGTATTTCTGGTGATAGAAGTTCACTCCTCGACATGGTTCGGAAGTCACGTAAAGCCGTCGGTCCCGTTGCTGAATAACCACTGTTCCATGCAACCTAAAAACACCACCAAAATACAAACAAACAAAACGCACACATATATTATATATATATATATATATATATATATATATATATATATATATATGTGGTGTGTGTGTGTGTGTGTACGTGTTTGTAATCTGTATTCAGGAAAATGGTGAGGTAGAACAAAATAGTCTCAAAGCCGAATATAGACCAAATATTGACGTAGATAGACAGAAAGAGATAGGGTGAAAGAAAGGGAATTTGTAATTTATGATTCCATCCTGTAGGGGGTAAGGATTACTTTTTTGATGCCTTCTAATTAATTAATCATATGAAGGTATATATTTAGACAAATATTGATCGCTTAGACTAACCTACCTCTCTCTCTCTCTCTCTCTCTCTCTCTCTCTCTCTCTCTGTGAATTGCTGTTTTCATATGTATCACGTTCATGTTTAGTTTGTCTTTGCGAGATGATTTTCCCTCTCTCTCTCTCTCTCTCTCTCTCTCTCTCTCTCTCTCTCTCTCTCTCTCTGTTTTCTTCTTGTCTTGGGAAGATAAGAGCTTGGTGTTTGAGAGTACTGGCCAGAGATTTCCTCGATAATAAAACCAGTTACGAAAAGGGAAAAATAAAATAAGTATTAAATGTTCATTTTTGTTCTTTCGCTATATCTCTTCTTGTAATTAAGTTCACACGAATTATAATGAGGTGACTTAACGATATGTGATGTTAATCGCTCAGTTCATGAGAGGCGGGAAATAAAAAATAAATATAGTTGGATTTGTCCGTGAAATAATTTGAATGAGAATTTGCCCTTTCCATGGAATTAACAATACCAGCCTTCATTGTCATGAAAATAGTGGGAGCTATTAGGCCTCCGGTTTTGAATTGAGCGCTAATATATTTCCGTTTAATTTGTATAACTAACTGAAGTCATGTAAGTCTGCAGTGACGCGTCGTCATTACGCCAAAATTACGATACATTACACAATTACTAATTAACGATTCAAATGGTTGCGTTCATTAAGCTCGTCATCCGAAGCTGAAGCCAGTTAGCGATACGTATCGTGCTTAACACGAACCCAGTAATTTATAGCGTCAGTTACTGATGAGTTACCAAAGTCATTTGCTGTAATTCAATGCATTACAACATTTGCAGCATCGCCATGACGCTCGTTGAGCCAACGAGACCCCGCATATTTCCTCGGCGGTGCCAGTGCCATGAAAATGAAGTGCCGTTGAAACGGCCACTAAATATCCAAGGGTAATATCAATAAAAAAAAATGAATGGGACACCTGCCCTGCGGGATGCCGTTGAGGGGTGTGGTAGCCAGTGGACGATTCGGTGGATGAATTGGAAGGCGGCGGAATGTTAGGCTAAGTTGGCGACTAAACTTAGGGGAAGTGTGAATCATATAGGGAATCGGTGATGACAAAACTTAAGGAAATTGAATTATGTAGGGAATTCTTAGAGAAAGGGTGAATTAGGTAGGTAATGCTTGGGGAAATGTGTGTGTGTATGTGTCCTCATAGAGGTGTTGGCTTCAGAGGATAAAATCCATGCAATTTTTAGCAGTAAATAAGAACCACCACAGTTGAGTAACTAGGTACATCCAGATTTATGTCAATGGGAATATACATATATATTATGTGTGCGTGTGTTTATATGTTTTGTGTATATATGTATTTGTGTATGCTTGCATGTGTGTATGTGTTTGTATATTTTTATGTATTGGAAATAATCATAAACGCCTATCATGTTAGTGTCTTCGCTGTTACAATATGAAAATCCTTTTCCTTATCGAACAAGCACGGTGTGTGTGTGTGTGTGTGTGTGTGCGTGTGTCCCCTAATAATAATTATCTGAGCATGATTGGCTCATTGTCCCAATTATCCTGTCAGTCGTGCTAATTACATCCTATTATAGGATCCTCCGAAGGACGCATCTTAAGACCTCATTTCTCTCGTCTATTGTTATTGGCTCAATTCATCCTCGCGAGGATGATTATCATAGGTGCTTTCGGATTCATCTTCGTCATCGTCGTTTGGCTGAGTGATGCTGATTCGTTTTTGAATTGCAATGACGTAAGTTCGTTACCGTCGCTTATTTTTATTTAAATAATTATTTTTATTTTATTTTCCAGTAACTCCTAATTTTTTTTCCGTAAAATCAGTCAATCAATATTCTCTCATATCTTCCATGGACAAGTTTGCGATTGAGGTCAGACTTACACAGTTTATAGCCGGATGTCAAAATGATATTTGTGTGTATAATATATATATATATATATATATATATATATATATATATATATATATATATATATATGTGTTTACACACACACATATATATATATATATATATATATGTGTGTGTGTGTGTGGTGTGTGTGTGTGTGTAAATCACAGCGAATACGAAGTAAATTAGCGTGGCAGCATAATCTTACTCCACACAGCATAATTAAAGTCGTTGCGAGAACTATAAAACTCAAACACGTTGAATTTAATTAAGACTGGTACACATTCAAACAAAGTATTATACGTAACCCCAGTGTGACATTTCACCGTTATAGTGATAATATATGACATAAATGTAACCCGGTTGATGAGACCATAATCTTTATTGTAGCAAAGGGGAAATGAATTAAATTTTGGACGGGGCGAAAACTAATGGAGTTATAATGGCACGCTGATTCGAGTTGATTCTGATTGCGCGGTTATTTTATTAGTTATTTTATTACTCTGGTTATCTGATTAAATTATGTGTACCCAGTAAAAGGTGAGACCGGGAATGACGAGAAGCTCTTTGGACATAAGAGGGTGATGATTTTGCAATAAGTATTATTTTGATTCGATAAGTAATTTAACTTACTAATTTTATATATGCGAGCGACAGTTGCACGGCGTCTGTTGTAACCATCTTTGGTGAAGTTTGCTTTATAACGAACAAACAAGCTAAATTGTCATACGCACTGAAAAATAGCCAAGTGCTGCATATTATGTTTGATTCATACAAAAATCGGGATTACAAACTCAACTTTATTAAAAACGATTTTACTACAAACATAAGCCTTAGACTTCTAATTAAACATTAAAATACGACGTATAAAACCATTAAAATTGTTATTCGGAGAAATATAACAATAAATAAGAGAAAATCATTTTAATTGTCGTAGTCATGCTGCGACATCAGAAATGGAGGAATCATTTAGTTTCTGAACTTGAAGTAACGGATTAAGTTGTATCCGAGAAGTTAATATCCTATGCAACATTATTATGTATTTAAAAATGCCTAGGGTTTAATTAGGTACCAGTAAATATACAAGAAAATCTCGTCAGCATTAAGCTTGACGCAGTGAAATGGCAGAGGACTTATTATTATTATCATTATTATTATGTTGTTGTTGTTGTTGTTGTTGTTACTCAACAAACATTACCTTGACGCAAATAGTATATGCAGGAAAATGGCACAGGTTATTATTATTATTATTATTATTATTATCATTATTATTATTATTATTATTATTATTATTATTATTATTATTATTATTATTATATTACTTAAAAAAAGGCAGAATTATAATAAGAGAAAAGACAAAATAATTGGTATTGTTATTTTGTATTTTCTCTCTGTGTGTCTTTTTTCGTAATAATAATAATAATAATAATAATAATAATAATAATAATAATGGTTATAAATTAATTATTATTATTATTGTTTTATCCCGATTATTATTATTATTATTATTATTATTATTATTATTATTATTATTATTATTATTATTATTATTATTATTATTATTAAGCAAGTTCCCTATAAACACAATCTAATATATGACAAAAAAAGATACAAGAAACAATAAAAGATCCCATCGCATCAAATACATCACAGACCAAACGATTATTATCACCGAGAGAATAATAAAGAGAGGAAACGGAAATATTATACGAACAGGTGGGACCCCCCTACCATCAGGATCCGCCGAAATAACCGCTGGGGTGTGGCGGCAGGATCTGAGCCGACGATGTCGGGCTCTGGAAGTGGGAGACCTTTGATGGATCCTATTATCGGAAGTCATTATCAGGGCTGACAAGACAATTCGAGGCAATCAGAAGATCACTTCGGGAAGGTTTTTTGTTAGTGATGAGGAGACGCCAGCAACCGTCGTCGCTTGGTTGTCGTCTCTTGGCTGTCGTCTCCTGGTTGTCGTCTGCTGGTTGTCGTCTCGTGGCGGTAGTCTCTTGGTTGTCGTCGATTAGGTGTCTTATCTTGGCTGTCGTCTCTTGGTTGTCATCTCTTGGCTGTCGTCTCTTGGCTGTCGTCTTCTGGTTGTCGTCTCTTGGCTGGCATCTCTTGGTTGTCGTCTCTTGACTGGCGTCTCTTGGTTGGCGTCTCTTGGTTGTCGTCTCTTGACTGGCGTCTCTTGGTTGTCGTCTCTTGACTGGCGTCTCTTGGTTGTCGTCTCTTGACTGGCGTCTCTTGGTTGGCGTCTCTTGGCTGTCGTCTCTTCGTTGTCATCTCTTGGTTGTCGTCTCTTGGCGGTCTTCTTCTGGTTGTCGTCTCTTGGCTGGCGTCTCTTGGTTTGTCGTCTCTTGGTTGGCGTCTCTTGGCTGTCGTCTCTTCGTTGTCATCTCTTGGTTGTCGTCTCTTGGCTGTCGTCTCTTGGTTTTCGTCTCTTGGCGGTCGTCGATTTTCTGTCGTCTCTTGGCTGTCGTCTCATGGCGGTCGTCTCTTAGTTGTCGTCTCTTTTGGAATGTTGTCCCCCCCTTTGGCTTTGTACCCCGTTCCCCTCTTGGAAATGGTTCCGTCTCCCTTGGCTTTGCCGTCCCCTCCCTTGGTTGTCGTCTCTTGGCTGTCGTCGATTGGGTGTCTTCTCTTGGCTGTTATCGCTTATACTCTGTTTTTTTCCATCTGTCCACCCGCCTGTGGTGTTTACGTATGGTAACACTGCGTCCCGGGCTTTAATTAGTTACGCTATGTGTAAGTTTTAGGTAAATAAAAAGGATATCTGGGTGTACATTTGCAACTGAAAAGTGTTTTAATAATTTACTGTATGCGAATTACACCGTTAATATTCGAAATAGGATATTTCGAATATTAACGGGAGGGACATTTTGTCGTCTCTTGGTTGTCGTCTCTTGGCTGTCGTCTCTTGCCTGTCATCTCTTGGTTTTCGTCTCATGGCGGTCGTCTCTTGGCGGTCGTCGATTTTCTGCGTCGGTCGCTGTCGTCTCTTGGTTCGTCGTCTCTTGTTTGTTCGTCTCTTGATGTCTCTTGCTGTCGTCTCTTGGCTGTCGTCTCTTGGCTGTCGTCGATTGGGTGTCTTCTCTTGGCTGTTATCGCTTATACTCTGTTTTTTTCCATCTGTCCACCCGCCTGTGGTTTGTTTTTACGTATGGTAACACTGCGTCCCGGGCTTTAATTAGTTACGCTATGTGTAAGTTTTAGGTAAATAAAAGGATATCTGGGTGTACATTTGCAACTGAAAAGTGTTTTAATAATTTACTGTATGCGAATTACACCGTTAATATTCGAAATAAGATATTATTATCATTGTTGAGTGTAAGCTGAATGTAACTATCTAAAGTCCGGGACGCAGTGTTGCCATACACATACACCACAGGCGAGTGGACAGATGGAAAAAAATCGATTATAGCTGTCGTCTCTTGGCTGCCGTCGATTGGTTGTCGTCGATTGGCGGTCGTCTCTTGTCGTATTTGTTCAATTATCTGTCAGTCTGTCTGTCCATATAAATATGTATACGTATATGTATATTTTTCTATAAGTATATATATATCTTACAAGTGTGTAATGTGTTAGTGAATTACATATCATGTCTTGCTTGGAGACAGATTGAGCTGTAGAGGCAGCCTTCTTGTATGAAGGAATCTGATGCGTAAGCCTTTTAATCTGGAGGCTATTCGTACTGTTGTCAAGGCAGTTTGGGGTGTGTCGAGTATGTACATTCGTTTGTACGGATGTCACAGGTCTAACCGACAAGGCACTTGCACTTGCGAGAGGCACATTCCATTTAGAGAGGAAAGAGGTCGGTTTGGTAAACGCCAGGTGTCGAGAGAAAAACCCCATCTCAAAAGGTATGGCACATATTTTATATGACTTAGAAACAGTTGCCTTTGAAAAGAGAGACAAGTGTGAAATGTATTCCTTTACTTAATATTGCTTTTGAAAAGAGAGAAGTGTGAAGTGTATCTCTTTATTCAATATTATGTTATGCATCTTTATTACAGATGGGCTTTATTCCATGATATTAGAGACGGGATTCTCTATCCTGACTAATACAGTAAAACGATTGACATTCTGAGTCTGGGAGTGAATACTTAGCCAGGAGAGTGGAATGATAACTTAATAAATTTCTTTGTGGGGCAGACTTGGGTTTTTATTTAAACTATGACTTAATTAATCTTTTGTGGGGCAGACTTTTGTTATCACTATGGCTTATTAATCATTTTGTTCTATTTTATGTTCACCTGCTTGGGGTAATAAATAGTATATTTTTGTATTTATGTGAGCTTAATAGCCTAATGACAATTTTTGCAGACAGAGGGCGCCATTGACAACAGGTAAGGGTTTCCAATTTGTGTAGTTTTTGATAAAAGGGTGTAAGATATATATATATATATATATATATATATATATACAAATATATATATATATATATATAATATATATATATATATTATATATATATATAATGTGTGTGTGTGTGTGTGTGTGTGTGTATATATGTATGCATTTATGTGTATTTGTACACGCACATATATATTATATATATTATTATATATATATATATATATATATATATATATATATATATATATATATATATATATATATACAGTCTATATGTATAAAGTACATTAAGCGTAAATATCACTTTGTATGGAAATCACTTTACTTGGAGAGCACTTACACTTCACTTAAGTGTAATTATAGTTGGGAAGTGCATTGTATTCAACTGTCCACTACCGTATCGAAGTTAAAGACGCAGGTTCGAATCCTGGCAGGGGCAGATTTGCTTAGTCAATTATAATTTTCCTTTTGGTGTAAGTTATTCCAAAGGTAATGTGAATTTGATGTCAAGTCATTTGTGGAACGCTGGGTCAATAAACCACGAGAGAGAGAGAGAGAGAGAGAGAGAGAGAGATAAAAAACAAAGAAATCGTTGACTGAGGAGCCACGGAAACTTAGTATACTAGAAAATATACTTCAAAAAGAGTGAGAGTGTGCTACTCAGAGGAAATAAATGGATACCAGGAATCGAGTTATCTCAGAGACAAGGATCGAAATTAGATTGGGCCCTTTTTTTTTTTTTTTATTCTTCGAGGGTAAAAAATTACCCTTATTCTTCCAGTGTGGCCTCCAGACTGGACCAGTGATTACGCGAAGTTCTTGGTGTCTTCTTGTTCAGATTATAAGGAAGTAAGAGTTGATAAATGCATACATATATAAACGTGTATATATGTATATATATATATATATATATATATATGTATGTGTGTATGCATATATATACATTATATATATATATATATATACAGATATACAATAACTTAAAATTGTGGATGTCTTCTTTTTAAGATTATGAGGGAAGTAACTGTTGATAAATACACACATACACACGCACGTGTATATATATATATATAATATATATATATATATATATATATATAATATATATATATATATATATATATTATATTATATATATAGAGAGAGAGAGAGAGAGAGAGAGAGAGAGAGAGGATAGTAAAAAGCATATAGATTAGGTTAGCAAAATAAAAGAGCTCTTCTTATGAAAAGATATATAATTCTATTTGTAAAATGTATGACAAATAAACTAAGAAAAAATGGATATATATTGCAATTACATGATTAATAGATATATAAGTATTCACGCTGTTACAAAATTTCCTCATTTAGGCAAAAAAAAAATTAAGTGACTGTAAGCTACAGAGGCTGTAGCGCTTTGTACTGTGCAAGACCAGGCCTTGTAGCCCATTGCTCAGTGCCAACCACCCCCCCCCCCCCCACCCCCCTAAATCCGGGGTTACATCCGAACTCTCATTGCGAAGTTAATTGCAAACTTGCAGTATTGTATTGCATAATTCCTTTGGAAACTGAATGTATTATGTGCCGTATGCCTCATGCGTTGGAGCTGAGAAGGTTTGGATATTATAATCTAAACATCTATTATTATTAGTTGTTTTTTTTTTTGCTCTATCACAGTCCTCCAATTCGACTAGGTGGTATTTATAGTGTGGGGTTCCGGGTTGCATCCTGACATCCTTAGGAGTGCCATCACTTTTCTTACTATGTTGCGCCGTTTCTAGGATCACACTCTTCTGCATGAGTCCTGGAGCTACTTCAGCCTCTAGTTTTTCTTGATACCTTTTCAGGGATCTTAGGATCGTGCCTAGTGCTCCTATGATTATGGGTACGATTTCCACTGGCATATCCCATATCCTTCTTATTTCTATTTTCAGGTCTTGATACTTATCCATTTTTTCCCTCTCTTTTCTCTTCAACTCTGGTGTCCCATGGTCTGCTACATCATGAGTGATACTTTCTTCTTGACTTTGTCAATCAACGTCACGTCTGGTCTATTTGCACGTATCACCCTATCCGTTCTGTTACCATAGTCCCAGAGGATCTTTGCCTGATCGTTTTCTATCACTCCCTCAGGTTGGTGCTCGTACCACTTATTACTGCAAGGTAACTGATGTTTCTTGCACAGGCTCCAGTGGAGGGCTTTTGCCACTGAATCATGCCTCTTTTTGTACTAGTTCTGTGCAAGTGCCGGGCATTCGCTTGCTATGTGGTTTATGGTTTCATTTTTTCTGTATTGCACTTCCTACATATGGGAGAGAGATGTTATTTCCGTCTATCGTTCTTTGGACATATCTGGTTCTTAGGGCCTGATCTTGTGCCGCTGTTATCATTCCTTCAGTTTCCTTCTTGAGCTCTCCCCTCTGTAGCCATTGCAATGTCATCGCTGGATAGTTCTTTAGTCTGTCTCATGTATTGTCCGTGCATTGGTTTGTTGTGCCGTCCTCTGTTCGTCTGTCATTTCTCCTGTCATTCTTATTATTGTTATTTTATTTCTATTATTATTATTATTATTATTATTATTATTATTATGAGTTTCCAAAGAATATTGCTCTCATTAGGAAGAAAGAGGAGGAAAAGCTAATCTCGAAGAAGGTCATTGTCGTGAAAGCTTCAACTAATGAATCATTGTAACATATATTTAAAGATATAAAAAAAAATTTATGTAAATTACTCAGAAACGTAAAAAAAAAATGTACATGTAATTGAAGTTAGTAAATTCAACACTTGGTAACCCGTGATTAATGGAATGTATTGTGGGGGAGGTGAGGGGAAGGAGGATTTCTCGCTTCACTTACAGAAAAGTAAAGGAAATGAAAAAAGGAGAAAATTGTACAAGTAATTAAAGTTACTCGGATTGAGAGATAAAGAGAGATAAAGTGGCCTGGTCAGAGAGAGAGCAGCAGGACTTTGCAATCAAAGTTTGATCTGAAAAGAACTTTGCGAGGAGTTTTCCTTTCCTAACTTTGACCGTTTCCTCATTTTTTTCCCCCCAATTTCGACTCATTTTCGGAAAGGGGAAATGCCCCGACGGTTGTGTTAGCTTTATCAGCCCTGTAAGATTCATTTCAAGTCAGTTTCGTCTAAATTTGATCATATAAAAGTTAATTTCAAGTCAGTTTCGTCTAAATTTTATAATATAAAAGTTAATTTCAAGTCAGTTTCGTCTAAATTTGGTCATACAATTAAAATTAATTTCAAGTCAGTCTCTTCTAAATTTGGTCATATAGGTAAAATTAATATCACGTCAGTTTCGTCTAAATCTGATCATAAAAGTAAAATTAATTTGCGAGGTCAAGGGTTCGATTCTCGCTGGATGGTCAGACATTTGACCCAGCCGCGAATGGGTATCGGCGCTTATCTGTGTGGCGTAGATCTAAAGGAAGGCATTAAGTGTACCCCCTGCCCTGCCCTGCAACCCCACTCCATTCGATGGCATGGGACTGCCTTTGACTTTGGCTGTTATATGCATGAATTTTAAACTATGCTGTTATATGCATACATATATAAACTGAACTACATATCAAGCACCAACCCATACACAGCTCTACCTGAAAATAACCGTGTCATATCGCATTATCAAAGCGCAAAATATGCAGCTTTAAGGTAAAATAACCGTGTCATATCGCATTATCAAAGCGCAAAATAAACTACAGATATCAATGACGAGTGATAAAAAAATCGTAAAAAAAATGTTCACCTTTTTACGCCAAGTGACAATCGGTTTTATGTCAAAAAGAATTTGGCGTTTGCTTTTCCAGTTGTAATTTCGCATCATTCAGAGGATGCTCTTTTATTTATTTTATTTTTTTTAGTTTTTGTCATTCATATCCCTGATAACAGTTTGCATGATAATTTTCACGGATTCCAATTGTGTTAGTGATGAAATACACGCCCCGTAATCTTTTCAGTGGAGTGCAGCGAGCGCTGGAAGCTGTGTTTCGCAATGAATAGAATTATTATACATGTTTGTGTTCACATTGCCAAGGGTAAACAATAGTTGAAAATTCAATTGCTCGTCCGTATTTCCACTCAGTTTTTAGCGTCGAAATGCAACGGTTAGTTAGTTCACGCCGTTGCAATGCCGGTGCAGGAAAGATACACAAAGGATGCACGAATAATAACTAGCAATAAAAAAAATAAAAAAAAAAGAGAGAGTTAAAATTGAAAATGGGTGTTGCAATTGCGCAGAATATTATTTGTCAAAATAAAACTGTGATTAAATACAAAGTTAGACTGCCGTTGACAGTCGACAGATAGACTGCTTTTGATAGTCTACAGTTCGACTACCTTTGATAATTTACAGTTAGACTACCGTTGATAGTCTACGGTTAGACTAATTTTGATAGTCTACGGTTAAAGACCAACTGTGATAGTCTACGGCATTAGACTTTCCGTTTGGCAGTCTATCACTAATCGGGTGGATAAAAGAAAATGAGTAAGCTCACAGTACTGATAATATTACATTTTGAAGTAAACCCCGTTAACATCATAAAACATTTGGGTGTCAGTCTGCTGCGCTGGAATGAGCGCTTTGATTACACTGCGTAATTCGATCAGTACACCTGACGATTGTTTACATAGCTGTACGTTTTGAAAACAAATTTGGAAATTCCCTTTTGATATGCATTGGGTAATCACGTTTCTCAATTTTAAGCTAACGATTGTTTCCGTTTCGTTTCTAACCTGATTTGCAATAATGACGTCATTCGATGAAAACTCGAAATTTAGCCTATTTGTGTTGCAAATGTAATGTCTATTTATTAACACATTGGCTCTTATCTCAAAAACTGAATAGGTATTGCGATGCATCAACTGTCATAGCAGTATCTAAAGAGCAGTATATTAATTTTCTAAATTATTAATTTGGGCATAATTATGAAAATTTGTTTTAAGTGTTCGTACATTTCGTCACAATTCGGGTTTCCTGTCACTATCTCTTTCACACACACACACACACACACACACACACACAAAGAGAGAGAGAGAGAGAGAGAGAGAGAGAGAGAGAGAGAGAGAGAGAGAGAGAGAGAGAGTGTTACAATTTATAAGATAATGTAATAAGGTAACCACGAACACTATCTGTCAATTAAAATTTAAATATCAAAGCAACTAGAGACTAGTAATCACCAAATAGTCACTTAATTATCTTAAAAAGCTAAGATATTTTAGTTGGTAAATACTTAACAATATTTTTTTTCTGTCCAACAGCACAACCTCTCCAGACATCTTAATAACTACAGTTCTGAACCATCCTCCGACGGGAACGGGTATACGCATTGGCGGCCATCAATAAGGTAAATGAAAAGATATTATTTATTATTTTCGTTCTTCTTTCCTTCATTTCACCCACCTGTATCTCTTCGTCTCTTGTTCCTTTATATCTTCATTCCATCTATCGTCAAATCTTACTTGTCCTTGCGTATATGTTGTCTGTCTCCATGTCCTTTGTAGTTATAATTTTTTATTGGTAAATATTTATTGTGCTTTGTTCCACAATTTTTATAATTGATTCGATGTCTCGATTTATATTTTACTTTATTTTTATTCTTTGTGGTCTCTGCTTTCTTGACCCCTGTGAAGGATACTAACTCGATTACGTGTGTGTGTGTGTGTGTGTGTTTATGAGAGAGAGAGAGAGAGAGAGAGAGAGAGAGAGAGAGAGAGAGAGAGAGAGGGACGTGGAATCTGTAGTTCATCACGATCTTGTCCCTTGGTTAACTTTAAATCAAAGAAACACGAAGAGGAGGAATAGGATAATTAGCAAGAATCAAAGAAACACGAAGAAAAAGAGTAGGATAATTAGCAATGAGAAGAAAGGGAAAAGAAAAATCTAACGTTGGATGGGGGAAGAAGAAATTCAGGAGGAAGATTGTATGTTTGAAAGGGAAGAGTCTAAAGCGATGTAAAGAAAAAAAGGATAATTACTGAGAAACGGACAGGAGACAAAAAGAAAGCGTGACATCTAATTTCAGATGTTTTTGACAATTTATTAAGTTGTATCTAGGGACACTTTCCAATTATATATATATATATATTTATATATATAATATATATATAATATATATATATTATATATATATATATATATATCTATATATATATATATATAGTACTTTTATCACTAAATGTCACTGGACTCTTGCATGCTTATGTGCGCGTGCGCTTACTTGCATGTCTATAGACGGTGCCATATTTTAGTATTCAGTAGCATTTGGTAACAAAAACGGCGTGAATATCATCAGTTTCCTCTCCCCCTACCACCCCCCCCCCCACCCCCCCAAAAAAAAAAAAAAGCCACCATGATATTTAGCCGGAAAGGAATGAAGAAAAAAAAAACATTCCTTCACCACAATTCAAAAAATACTGCCTGGAACCGAACACGGTTTTTTTTAAACCGGAAAAATATGAAAAGGAACAATTAATTGATATTTTTCTTTCGTTTGGCTGCCATAAAGAGTTCACTTTCCCCCACTCATTCGCTTTTGATGAATCAATATCAATTCATTCATCAGGGCGAAGGGGGGGGGGAAGGTGGATTGGTTTTCACGGGGGGTTGGAGTCCCTAGGAAACGGGAGGGGGTGGAGGAAATCCCTAGGAAAACAGGGGGGGATGTGGATTGGTTTGCTGTATGGGGGGGATTGTCCTAGGATGACGGGAGGGGGAGTGGATTGGTGTGCTCATGCATGGGGTGCCCTAGGACACGGGAGGGGGAGGGGTTTGTTGTGCCCCGGGTGGGGGGGGAGTTTGTCCCTAGGAGAGAAGATGGGAGGGGGAGTGGATTGGTATGTGCTGGGTAGGGATGGAAGGTTGGGGAAGTTTTCATTCAGGGGAGGGGGTGGCTGGGGGTGGATGGAGGAGTAAGGAAGGGGAGAGGGACCTTTGTGGAAGGGTATGTGGTATGGCATGTACTGGGTGGGGGGTTGGTGTTTGTTGCCCACTGATAGCGCCATGAATATCATCTGAACAAATTCGAATGAATGGCTTTAGTAATGAATTACACGTTACGTTATCCCCTCATCAGGATGAATTCTATCAGCAGAGCCGTGTCATTCACAAAATACAAATTGGAATTTCTTATTTTTTGCGGCGCTGATAACAGTATTGCAGAATTAATATTGGAGAGTTTACCGTAAATTAAAAGATAACTAAATGCATCCACCGGTGAATTGATAGATGACTTAAATAAATGAATGGATATCTATGACTTTATAAACTAATAGATGACTAAGTAAACGAATGGATATCTATGACTTTATAAACTAATAGATGACTTAAGTAAATGATTGGATATCCTTGACTTTATAAAATGATAGATAACTAAGTAAATGTTTGGATATCTGTGTCTATAAACTGACTGATGACTAAGCAAATTATTTGATATTTTTGACTTTATAAACTGACAGATGACTAAGTAAATGAATGGATATCTGGGACTTTATAAACGGTAGGACAGGATATTAGAGAGTGTCAATACTGGATACGGCTTATCTCGAAGTTCTTCGTAACACCCGTCAAACCACCAGTTCCCAGAATCTCTGGAACTTCTTTCTGCTTTTTCTGTTTTATTTTTATACTTTTTACTTTCCTTTTTTTAGGATTATAAATGCTAATATTTTTTTTTTTTTTTTTTTTTGGTGTGGGGGGGGGGGGGGGGGGGGGGGGGGGGGGTCTATCACAGTCCTCCAATTCGACTGGGTGGTATTTTTAGTGTGGGGCTCCGGGTTACATCCTGCCTCCTTAGGAGTCCATCACTTTTCTTACTATGTGCGCCGTTTCTAGGATCACACTCTTCTGCATGAGTCCTGGAGCTACTTCAGCCTCTAGTTTTTCCAGATTCCTTTTCAGGGATCTTGGGATCGTGCCTCTTAGTGTTCCTAAGATTATGGGTACAATTTCCACTGGCATAATATTATTATTATTATTATTATTATTATTATTATTATTATTATTATTATTATTATTATTATTATTATTATTGGAAAAAGAAACCCATAAAATTACTGAGTATAACTTGTTTACTTGTAAGTATTTGCATCGTATTTTATTATTATTATTATATTATTTGTCTTTTAATATTCAATTCTGGGTGTTGTGCGTACGTAAGTCTGCATCCTTTGCTCATAGTACTTAATGATTAGAGCGGAAATTGGAACCTGCCTTTTATAATCGTCAAGTAATCAATAACGTTCAATTCAAAAATCACAACCTACAATGCAGTATTTGATTTATGAAAGCATAAAAAGGATTACATAACAGTAATATGTATGTGTATTCAGGTATATATTCCGAACCTTTCGTTGTGAAAACGAACATTAAAATTAAAGTGAGTATTCCGGAGAGGTATTTCATACAAAGCGCGAGAAATGCTCCATCTACAAAGGTTATAACGGTCTGCGTCATCTGGATGCTTTCCTTAAAACCCCTTTTTTTGTAGTGGAAGGAATACGTCCTCTTTTAGGCGAAGTTTGAGTCACTCCCCAATGAAGAGGAGGTATAATATACGTGTCTTTAAAAAAAAAACCGTTTTCCTCGTATATCTTCCTTATATTCCCGTTAGGAGCTCCGGGGAATAGACGGGAATGGGGCCAGGAATATCTCGTTCTCACTGGTGGATTCTAAGGTCTCATTCGGACCCGTTGCTCCTCGCACCAGAAGCCTAATAGCTTTTTTTTTTTTTTTTTTTTTGTAAGTTTCAGAGCGTTGATTTATGGGATGAGGTTGCTAGCGTCACGCCTTATATTCATTTCATCGTCACTTAGCGGAATTTCTCGAAATAAATAAATGTGTGTATATATAATACATATACATATATATATATATATATATATATATATATATATATATATATATATATATTTGTGTGTGTGTGCGTGTGTGTGTGTGTGTGTCATGAAATATC
>NC_061087.1:95343617-95381117 GCF_015104395.2 Macrobrachium nipponense | reverse complement strand
GAGAAATCACATTTCAAACAAATGAAATTGAAGAAAATAAACGAAACTCAAATAAATCCATGGTTAGTGCAATCATTGTCAAAGAACAAGAAAACCACAAAATTAAAAAAAAAAAATAAAAAAATAAAGGTAAATGATGATGCATGTGTTTAAGCTGAATACAAAATAGGAAAACACACACACAAAGAGAGAGAGAGAGAGAGAGAGAGAGAGAATGATAATGATTTGGACCTGGGCCAACCCGAAGGAAGACCGAAGGAGCCTGAGGTAGTAAAAGCGGACTCTCATGTAAGTGTTTTGGAAGGAGATCCTGAGAAGATGAGGGGCCCTTATCCGAATGGCTTGGCTCTCCTTAATATTATGATACCTTTTCGGGCAGGGATAGAAATGCACTCCGGGCCATAAACGTGGGGGCGCATGCCACGAAATCTATAATAATAATAATAATAATAATGATAATAATAATAATCAATACTTTGATTGCTTGCCATGCTTGATTCGACCCTGCCTTGGATAACCGTCCTTCTTAGGGGTCATGGAGACACTACAGTAGATTCATATCAACCGTGCATTTGATGTCTAGGCCAGTCTCTTACGACGCTCATGACTGGCTGTTGATAAGCCAATTACAGGGCTGGAAACTCTCAGTCTCTCTAGAAAGTTCACATAGGCAGGATGTATGTTCCACCTCTCCTCAGGGATTCTTTTGAAAGACGTGTCTCTAAAGAGAGGTTGAACTCACATCCTGCCTATGTGAACTCGAGAGAGAGACTGAGAGTTTCCAGTCCTGTGATTGGCTTATCAACATCGTAAGGGACTGGCCTAGACATCAAATGCACGGTTGATGTGAATCTACTATAATAATGTTAATACTGACATTATCAGACTGATAATAATAATAATAATAATGAATCCCCTTTCGACTTCCCTCCCCCGTCAAAACACCGAGCCTGGAAGTGTAATCAACGTCTCGTCTTAATTATGCCGCTATCAAGAACGAATTTTTTTTTTTTTTCTTTTTTTCGTCCTCGAGGTGAGTATCACCTCGCTTTTCTCATATGAAATTTTCAGTCCGAGTTAATGGTGTCATGTTTGTCAGATGGAGGGGGTCGAATTTTATGGACGGGGATTCTTCCTGTCGATAATAATAATAATAATAATAATATATGAAGGTAGGAGACCCTCTCTCAAACATGTTTTGTTAAAGATGATGCAGCATCAGTGGAATTGATTTTATATATGGTCTTTTCAATTCTTCTTATTATTCTCTTCTCATCAGGGCTGATATTTGCTAATAGCTGGCCGAGTTCATATCTCGGTGAAAGAAATGTTTTCTAAAATAATAATTTATTGATATGATAACAAAAGTGGGTTAACAAATCTTAGTCTAAGGGTGTTAACGAATTCCAACGTTTCCAACCGTATCATCGGTTCATTTTCAAGGAAAGGTGAGCTTGAACCTGATTGAAATGGGTCGTTCGGCGGTATTTATTGTGTCCCAGGTGCTCTGTCTGATGGCGCTGCATTTTCATTGGCTGAACAGAGGATTAAGTCCCTGAGTCAAGCCGTCTTGCAGAGGTGGAAGCTCGCACTGCTCTTCTCGTGCGGACGCTGGAGACTGGGAGCGTAGTATTGGGTTTTTTTTGGGAAGGTCCATTGCCGATAGACGGGGGCACCTGATTGGCCCGTTCGATCGGCTCTATGGTGCTGCGGGCGGCGCCCTTCGTGCCACCGTCGGGAGGAGTGAAGTCTCTTGGGTGGTGTTGAGGCTGGGTCTCTCCTTCCCGATGTGTAGGGCCTCCAAGAGGCGGAGGCGACGGTGGTCTGCTGCCTTATCGATAATTCTGATATTAGGATAATGTCATTCCTAATTATCCTGGTATTGTGGACGTTTTTGGCATGATTATGGATGGCGCCTTCCTGAGCGTGGCAGGATATCCTCTTCGAAAATCGCATAGTCGTCATACCAATGTAAGCGGGCCAGGGGTGCATTCCCGGACAGGGCATTTGTACTGGTAGACAACGTTAGTTTTCTTGAGAGGTTCCTGCAACACGGGGAGGGCTGGATTGTTTATTTTTCATAATCAGGCCACTGGTCTTCTTGCTCTTGTAGTAAATTATTAGTTTCACTTTTTTCGCAGGGTTCCGTGGGGGAGACGTTCCTTTCTATGATGGTACGAAGGGCTCGCTCGTCCTCTTTGTATTTCTTATGAAATACTCCCTTGTAAAAAAGAGTGACGTCTTCAAGGGCGGTGGGACGAGGCTCCTGCTGATACCACTTATCGATGTTTCTGCGAATGCATTTAGTGATGTCCCGGTTGGAATACCCGTTGTTAATTAAAACTTGGGCAACACGTTCTAATTCAGTGTGCGTGTCCTTCCACGAAGAACAGTGTGAGAGAGCTCTCCTGATGAAGGCGCTGATCGCAGTGCGCTTGTATCTCTCTGGACACTCGCTCTCGCCGTTCAGGCACATGCCCAGGTTCGTGGGTTTCGTATACACCTGTGTTACGAAGCGCTCCTCTTGTTGCCCGACGAGGACGTCAAGGAAGGGGAGGCGACGGTCACGGCAATGTTCAAATAAAATAATTATGATGGATATTACGTCAACTCCAACACAACTGGGCATCGGGGCTAGTAATAATAAACTAATAACTACTCATGAGATTCAAAGAAAATTATTATGATGAATATTACGTCACACCAACACAAGGGCATCGCTAGTAATAATAATAATATAATAAATAATATATAATAATATAATAATAATAATAATGAGATTCAGAAAATTATTATGATGAAATATTACCGTCAACGCCCAACACAAGGGCATCTCTAGTAATAATAATTATAATAATAATAATAATAATAATAATAATAATAATAATAATAATGAGATTCAAAGAAAATTATTATGATGAATATTACGTCAACGCCAACACAAAGGGCATCGCTAGTAATAATAAATAGTAATAATAATAATAATAATGATATAAATAATATGAATATTCTAATAAAGAGATTCAATAAAAATAATAATAATGATGAATATTACGTCAACGCCAACAACAAAAGGAGCATCGCCAGTATTAATAATAACTGATTTTTTATGATAATAGCTGTGTAAATTGCAGAATGATTCCAATAACCTTTTTCAAATGTTATTATCATAACAGTATTGGTATTGAAGTTGACAACTACACTAATAACACTAATGTAACAACAATGGTAACATGTAAAGTAAATATCTATATATATATTATATATATCTATATATATATCTTATATATAATATAGTATCAGTGTGTGTGTGTTTGTATGTATGTATGTGTGTGTATGTATGAAGTTACAAAAGCATAATTGCCAGATTGTATCTGAATGCATCCTTGAACTGATACAACTAGCGCTCCCCCCCCCCACCCCACCCTCAAAACAAAGGCAACAACAATAACAACAAAACAAAACAACTACAACCTCCAACATTGCTTGATTGTATTCCATCGGCAGCGATTCGAATCCAGGCACGCATATAAAAGTCTGCAGAGGGCCTCCTCCCTCAGCCTCCATTTACGTCGAGTAATTTTATGACGTCGAGTCGCTGAATGACCTCATAGGTCCCAGCGCTGGGCCATTGGTCTAAACAATACTAATAGTTATGTCCCAAAGGAATTAGGTGATAAATTAATTAATTTATTTATTTGTTTATTTGTTTATTTATTTATTTTATTTTTTATTTTTATTTATTTATTTATTTATTCATTTTATTTATTTATTTTATTTTTATTATTATTATTTTTATTTATTTTTACTTATATGTTATTATTTATCTAATTATTTACTTATATTGTATATGTATTTCTAATTATTTTTATTGTTATGTATTTATTATTTATTTATTTATTATTTTTTTTTTATGAAACAGAGTGGAAAAGTGACAATTGTGCAAAGGAAATCTTTGCTGAGTTAGTTATTATGATTGGGATGTTATGATTAACCAACCTTCAGATAAAAAAAACAAAAGATAAAAAAAAAAAGTGAGTGATTCGATTCAGTAAAGCAAATGTAGACACGAACGAACCTAACATGCAAATGAAGTCTGTCTAAATTCATATGCAGTCGCGCGTCGAGCTGCTGTTCCCACCTGAATCCGCGTTGGGAGCTTAGCTAAAGGAAGTGTACCCCGCTGGGTGGGGTTGGGGGGTTTGGGGGGTGGGGGGTTGGGTAGCCATCGATTTAGTTTCTCAAACGTCGTCTTTTAGACAGGGCAGACGGAGGCCCATCTTGAATGCCAAACGATCACGACGGCCGCTTCTCGTAGGGGCTTATTTTAGGTGATTTATGAAGTTCCTTAATTTTTTTTTTTCTTTTTTTTTTTTTTACTTTTCTTATTTTTTTACTTTACCTTATTTTTTTTTACTTTTCCTTATTTTTTATTTTCTTAATTTGTTTACTTTTCCTTATTTTTCGTAATTTTCCTTATTTTTTTACTTTTCCTTATTCTTTTTAATTTTCCTTATTTTTTTACTTTTCCTTATTTTTTTTATTACTTTCCTTAATTTTTTTTTTACTTTTCCTTAATTTTTACTTTTCCTTTTTTTTTACTTTTCCTTATTTTTTATTTTCTTAATGTGTTTATTTTTCCTTATTTTTTTACTTTTCCTTATTTTTTTCTTTACCTTATTATTTATTACATTCCTTAATTTGTTTTTTACTTTTCCTTTTTTTTTTTACTTTTCTGATTTTTTTTGTTTTACTTTTCCTTTTTTTACTTTAAACCTTATTTTTTTTTATCACTTTCCTTAATTTTTGTACTTTTCCTTTTGTACCTGAATGCCGGATAGTTCTTACGTTGGTTTCCTTGGAGAAGCTTATTCAGGTGATTGATGATGCTGTTTAATATTTGGGAGGGGGGGGGGGGGGGGGGGGGGGGGGGGGGGGGGGCGAGTATTTTCGGCTGGTCCTCCAAGGTGACTTCTTGGAGAACCTTATTATGGTGATTTACGAAGTTTTTTATTTAACATTTTTCCATATGGATTTTTAATCTTAATTGATAATATTCATTCTTAAGTGCTTGGGAAGAGATCTGAATAAAGGCGTGGGAGCAGACAAATAACTGAGCAGTTTCCCGAGATGCAAGGTGGGTGTGACGCCAGATAACTCACAATCAATTAATCAATCCCGAGATGCAAGAAGATTTAACTGTGTCCTCTGAACTTCAATCATTTGCAAGCATCCTGTGTACATATAATACTGGATACACCAATTCATTATTTTATCATTGAAACTAATGGTGTAGTCTAAAACACAATCCAATTAATCTTCTGATATTTGCGTAATTTTACAATTTTACCTTTCAAAACCATAATATAAATTGAACTACCTTGTGTATGACAGACACATAAGTCGCAAGCCGCCAGCAACCTGGTCGTGACAGATTCCCGTTGAGATCGCTCAGACCACGAAGCTCCGCCCACTTTTGCATTCAGCGCCTCAGTGGCGTGCCACCTCGGTGGCCGCGAGTTCGATTATCGGGCATTTCATAGAAGGGTGAGGGATGTGTATTTCTGGTGATAGAAGTTCTCTCTCGACGTGGTTCGGAAGTCACGTAAAGCCGTTTGTTGGTCCCGTTGCTGAATAACCACTGGTTCCATGCAATGTAAAAACACCATACAAACCAGACGGACAAACTTCTACCTTTATAATGTTAGTTCCCTGTAGTCTACTATTCTAGTTAGACTCGTTGGGGGGCTTACCATGTTTTGTAACGATTTACCTTCCTCCGTATCCTCGAAACCCCTTCTCTTTCTCTCTTTTTTTATTTTTATTGTCCTTTAAATCAAGGAGGGATTTTTACTAGTAGATGAAAGGGAGGCACGGAGAGAAAGACCAACTCTTAGAGGGGGGCGTGGTCATGAAAAGGTTGAGAACCAATGCGCTAATTGATCATTTACTCTTTTTAAAAACTTCTTACTTCTTCCAGAGGCTCTGTGAAGTGCCTTCCTTGTCCGTCTGCAAAATATAATATTCATCTTGAAGTTGAGGGGGAACGAAAAAGTGATTGATTATATATCATGCACCTCCGTGACTAAACGGAAGCGCCAGGTGCGAGGTGCCTTGGTAATGATGATCAGCACCTGTTGGCTGCATCGAATACCACGGATGAAAATTTACATGTAATAAATGAGAGAGAGAGAGAGAGGAGAGAGAGAGAGAGAGAGAGAGAGAGAGAGAAGCTTTGCTTTTTATGTCAAATGTGTGGGGAAATAGGTGGTCTAAATGAGAGAGAGAGAGAGAGGCGGCTTTGTTTTTTATGTCAGATATGAGTGTGGGAAATGGGTGGTCTAAATGAGAGAGAGAGAGGCTTTATTTTGTAGGTCGAATATGTGGGAAAATAGGTGGTCTAAATGAGAGAGAGAGAGAGAGAGAGAGAGAGAGAGAGAGAGAGAGAGACTTTATTTATTAGGTCGAATATGTGGGGAAATAGGTGGTCTAAATGAGAGAGAGAGAGAGAGAGAGAGAGAGAGAGAGAGAGAGAGAGAGAGAGAGAACGCAGACGCCCAGTAACCAATCTTGGTCCCTCTAAAATTACCACAGAGCCTCAAACAAATGGCCTGATGGGGGGTTGGGGAAGGGGGTCTGGCAGACCCATTTATATCGGTCTTTTCTTCTCTTTTGATCCGAAGTCATGAGTCTTCTTCGATGAATAGTTGGGGGACATCAGTCTTGCGATCCGGCCACCAAAAGGGAGAGAGAGAGAGAGAGAGTGGCCCTCGGAACACGAAAGTGGTCCTCGTAACGCTGAGGAATTTCGGGCGTGTTAGGGAATACGACGTCTCGGGGCGGGGGGGTGGGGGGGAGGGGAGGCGTCCCATGATATTCCCCATTAGAGTGGTGTATGTAGTACATGAGGTGCTTGTATTATTTCATTTTTGCTGATTTCGTCATATATTGAACAAACGTTTAATGATGATGATTTTATCGATTTCATTTTTACCTATTTTCGTTGGGAGTAAGCCTCAAAGTACTTGTTATTGTTGTTGTTGTTGTGTTGTGGTTGTTGTTGTTCCTGTTGGGGTGGGGTTGTAGAAAGGTCTATGGAAAAGTTTGAAAAGGTCCGGAAAGAGTGTTTCGCGTTGAGTTAAAGATATAGGAATTTTATGATAGGATATTTCTGGTTTATTTATTAGTGAAAATAAGAAAAATAATGTGCATGTTGAACAGTATAGAATAATTAGTATTTCTCCTTAAGCGTTTCCTATACTAAGATTGGCAGCATTGGGGTTAGCTGGTATTTGCCTTAGCATGCAATTACTCCTCCGTTACCTCGATTCGACCGGCACGAAAAAAAAAAAAAATTAATGGTAATGGTGAACACACTACAAGCGGAATTGTTTCGTCAGACATCATTATGGCAATGAAAAATGTTCCAAGTTCTGCTGAGTTTTTTTTTCTTCTTAACATTTACCTACGTTCACGTTTTAAGCAGAAATGAGGGATAAGGGTAAACATTATTATAATTCCAGTGCAAATTTATATACCGTTTGAGCTTTACCGCGGTGCATGTTGAATTGAATTTGCGGGAAACATGATACGTTGTAAGTACACTGAAAACAGAAAAACTGATATATATATATATATATATATATATATATATATATATATATATATATATAACTATATGTAACTATGGTATATATATATATATTCTCTCTCTCTCTCTCTCTCTCTCTCTCTCTCTCTCTCTCTCTCTCTCTCAGCATACGTCTTGCATCTGATATACTCAGACCTGTCAATTGCAACACCCCGGGACACTCCATCTGCCAATCGCAGGCAAACTGTCTACTTGCAATGGCCATTGATAGTTCAGTATAATATTCCCGTTCGGTCCATTGTCTGCCAGTAACGGACGCAATATAAAGTTGTAGTTTACTTTTTTTTGTGAAAATAAATCACTCATATTATGTGTGTGAGAATCCGAGGTACAACGCGTAAAAAAATGACTGCTTTTATTTTCCTGAAAAGAAAACTGTTGTGCCGCTTTGTCTGTCCGTCCGCACCTTTTCTCTCTTCCCTCAGATCTTAAAAACTACGGAAGCTAGAGGGCTGCAAATAGGTACGTTGATCATCCACCCTCCAATCATCAAACATACAAAATTGCAGCCTTCTAACCTCAGTAGTTTTGATTTTATTTAAGGTTAAATTAACGTAAGCCATAATCGTGGGTCTTTGCTACGATATAGGCCACGTCACCATCGGGCGGTGGTTAAAGTTTCATGGGCCAAGGCTCATTCAGCATTATACCGAGACTACCGAGATAGATCTATTTTCGGCGGCCTTGATTATACGATGTACAGAAAACTCGATTGCGACGAAGAAACTCCGGTGCATTTTGTAATTGTTTGTAATTTCAGCATGATTACTGTTAATGACAGTTAGCATATTCGTTGCCAGATTGCCAGAACTTTAATCACAGTTAGCATTTATATTCGTTGCCAGATTGCCAGAACTCTCGCTTAATTTACTGTTGGAAGATACGCAAATGCTATATTAGCCACGTCGTGTTTACGGTCATTATCGTATTTTCTCTCATGTGATTGAGTATTATTGTGTCAATGGAGTTCTAATGACAAGAAGGTGCCGTTCATTCACATACAAAAAAGTAGTTATATAAAGGATCTTGTTGTAGTATAAATTTTGGACATTATACAAACACCATAAGTGGAATAAAACCCAAGCTGTTAAAATGCTCTCTCTCTCTCTCTCTCTCTCTCTCTCTCTCTCTCTCTCTCTCTCTCTCTCTCTCTCTCTCTCTCTCTCATTACAAATTTACCGTTTATTATTAAAATATATCAAAATGGGAGCGAATACGACTTCTTTTTGGGGGGAGGGGGGAGACGAAAATCTCTTTTGTGTTTAAAAAAAATTTTCGTAATTACCTCGAACTTTTCAAGTTGCATATCTGTATTATCAGCTTCTTATCTCTTAACTTTTTATCAAGATTGTCTTTGTAAAGAGCGCCTCAACATCTCAATGAGACCCTAATCTTCCCGAAATCTTCCCAGCGATCCTTATCATTCGTGGAGCAGATGCGTGACGTCAGAGGAAGATGATGTTATCGTCCTTTAAGGAAAAAAAAAAAAAGTCTAACTTCAAACGATTATGCAGAAGGGAAGGGAGTGAAGGGAAGGCTTCGTGTCCCGCTTTTAAGATAGATTCCCAAAGATGAAGGGTCCCTAGAGAGAGAGAGGGAAAGAGAGAGACAGAGAGAGAGTCTCTCTTATCTGTCTCTGTCTTTATCTCTGTCCCCAGAGATAAGCAGAGATTGATTGATTTATGGTAACTAAAACTGGCGTCACAAAGAAAGAGACAGATAGACAGAGTTTCTCTCTCTCTCTCTCTCTCTCTCTCTCTCTCTCTCTCTCTCTCTCTCTCTGCCCTGAGAAAGTAACAGAAATGGTTGGTTTATGGTAACTAAAACTGGCGTCGCTAAGGGAGAGAAAGAGTGCGAGAGACTGTCTCTCTCTCTCTCTCTCTCTCTCTCTCTCTCTCGTCCGGAAACCAACCAAATCGGGGAACAAAGCCAATTGAATCACGCGCATGAATTGCAAGTAGGTCCAGTCTTCTCTCCTAAACCCCGATTTGTTTCTTGGGTGCTTTGTGACCAGTGGAATGTTTGTGTGTGTGTGTGTGTGTGTGTGTGTTTTGTGTGTATGTGTTTGGGAGAGGAAGGGACGGTGGCGGGGTGGGTAATGTAAGGGAGAAGAGTTGAGATATTGAGGAACGAATGATGGAAAAGAAAATTGAGTCATCATTTCGAAATGCTTGCTTTAATACCATCTCCAGAACTGAGTAGCTGCAGGTATGAAGTCAATAGAAGTATTAAAAGGAACGTTTGAATCAGTGTTTCGAAATGTACATTATAGTTCAGTATCCACATTTTTGTGGAAATAGATTCAGTGGTAAATTATTATTAATTTCTGACGAGGGGGATCAATTACTTATCACCTCTAATGCCTTGTAGCATGTTGAAAGTTAGAGAGAGCCAAGCGAAAAATGATTTTAGATTCTTAAGCAATCTCTTTGTTATAATAAGTGTTTTATTAAGAACTGCTGGAGGGGGCTTGGACGACCTCGCTAGTTGAGATAGGCTCTCTCTCTCTCTCTCTCTCTCTCTCTCTCTCTCTCTCTCCTCTCTCAACTTGTCACCTTTTATTTATTCATCCATTTATTTTTATATCTTCAATGCCACTAAAAACTCGGCAAGGATGAAATATGACCATTTATATTTCACCACTTTCGTTTGTAACTGGAAATTCCCTTTGGAGTTTCTCCCCCCTTCCCTCACTTTGAAAAAAAAATAAATAAAAACCGAAGAGGAGAGAGAGAGAGAGAGAGAGAGAGAGAGAGAGAGAACCATCAAAGGCTGATTCGAAGCTCCCAACCAAGCGAGAGTGATGTTCGTATCTGCAAATATTCCTGGAAATGGAGGGAATCAGATACGCCAAAAGGGAAAGCAAAGGAAAATATCTGTTGGCGGTCACGCTACACACACGGAAGGGAAGGGAAGGGGAGGGTTTGTGGGGGGGAGGGGGGGAAGTGTTGGAGGGGTAGTGGGTGGGGGTGGAAGGCTGGATGAGGGAGCTTCTTGCAACTCCTACTGGAAAGCTCTGCTCTTTCACCTTTTAGCGTAAAGTTGAATGCAAAACGTTTTGGTAAATAGAGGATGGTTATGTCTGTCTGTTTTCGTTTTGAAATATAGTTTACTAGATAACTACGAGACGTTCAAACAAAATACAGATTTAGGATCCCATGCATGGAGAATTTTTAATCAAAGTACAGACACCGAGATCTTAAACAAGTGACGTCTGAACAGGATACAGAGACAGGTCTTGAATGTGGAGATGTCTTTACAAAATGCAGAAGGTGAAATTTTGAACGGAATACAGACACAGATTTCAAACAAGGAGTTGATATCGGCGCATAATGGGAGGGCAGTGGGAGCAGTCAGTTAATGAAGTTGTAGATCCTTACCTGACAGACCTTACAGCTCCTTCGACTTGCCACAGTTCCCTCAGTGTGAGGTTCCTTTAATGTGGGCATCTTACTGACGCCCTTGAGGTACAGTGAAGTGAAATTAGTCGAAACTGAAGCTTCGCGACCCAGCATTGACCCTCAAATAATAATCGAGAGAAGGGAAATAAAAAAAGGTTACAAACACAAAAGTACGTCTAACCTTGAGAGAGAGAGAGAGAGAGAGAGAGAGATTTGAACGCCGCATCTTTGTAACTGAAACCCCAATAACTCAGGGCAACACAATAATCCTCAGAGTGATCTCGAGCAATCCATCCACGGGATACAAAAGACCGAACCCACAAATATTTGGGCGTCATTCTTCCGCCAGGAAATGCAGCGGGAGAAAAGGAAAGGAAGATAGAAAAAAATAAAAGAAAAAAAGGGAAAAATAAAAGCAAAAAAGAAAAGTAACGAAAGAAAAATAAATAATAACATAACAGAGAAAAATTCAAAAAATAAAAAGAGGAAATATAACAGCAATAAAATGAAGCAAAAAATATTAAAGCAAAATATAGGAAAAATAAAAAGAATGGAAATAAAAGCATAAAATTGAATAATAAAATAAAAGCAAAAAAAAGGAACAATAAAAGCAATAAATAAAGGGAAAAAGTTAAAGAGGCCATCTAATTTTGGTGGGCCATTATTATTCAGGTAATAAATTTATATATATATATATATATATATATAATATTATATATATATATATATATATATATATATATATATATATATATATATATAATATATATATATAGTATATATATATATATATATATATATATATATATATATTGTGAGCCGTTAATCACTCCTGGTTTGCCGCCCACCAGTCCACCACAAGGATGTGGAAACCTTTCAAAAGTAAAATTCTCATTTCCTTCCGGATCAGAGCGTTTTTTTTTTATTTATTTATTTATTTTTTTCTTTAACAGCGCTTGCGAAACCCTCACCCACAAAACAACAGTGGGGAGATAAAGCAGCAACTGAGCAAAGCAATCCGTTTCAATCCCGAAAACAGGAGGAAAAATCCCCGTTTAATCCCCCCCCCAAAATTCCCCCCCCCCCCCCCCCCCCCCCCCCCCCCCCCCCCCCCCCCCCCCCCCCCCCCCCCCCCCCCGGATTTCCAGTGGACGCACCGCGGGTTGCGTCCAGGGTCAGGGATTCGTGGATTCGCGACTATTTGTTCGCGGGATCCTTTGAAGAGACGGCAAACGATGAAGGACGAGAGACGCCGTGGAAGGAGGAGGAGGAGGAGGAGGATGATGGTGAAGATGGGAGGGGAGGGAAACGGAAAGAAAATGATGCCATGGTTAGAGGACGAAAGTTTTGAAGCGACCTGAATGCTATGGATTTGGAGGTCACTCACACGTTCCCTCGCTTGGCTCAAGAGAAGTCGTAGATGATACGTGAAAGGTTGAATTGGATTATGAAAAGTCTAGAAAGACTTACTGTCATTGTAAGATAAAAAGTAAACACATACGTATACTATAGGCGTGATCGGCATTCCATTGAGGGGTGTCTTTCTGGCTATAGAAGTTCACTCTCGACGTGGTTCGGAAGTCACGTAAAGCCGTTGGTCCCGTTGCTGAATAACCATTGGTTCCATGCAACGTAAGAACACCAAACAAACAAATAAACATTGTGCAACTTTTGACCGAAGCTACGAATGATGTACCTGACAGTCAGTTGACAGTAGTGGGTCGCAGCCACAATAGAGGAGGGCATGAAGCCGGCTAGCAACATCATCCCAAAATATTTATTCCAGGATACCGAGGAGCTGAAACTCTTAAGGAAAAGGGTGTACTTATATATACATATATATATATATATATATATATATATATATATATATATATATATATATGTATACATATATACATATACATATTTTTTATTTAATTGATTTACTTGTTCAGCATTGACAATCAGCTGACCATCGCACATCCAAGGACACACGCCAGCCTGCTATTTCATGTTGATCTACGAGCCACACTGGACGTCGCCGGGAGAGCAGGGAGCAGTTAAACAATTCAATTTGCATATAAATAGGACGCCACGCAAAATAACGTTGTTTCCCCACGCGATGCAAATTAGGGGAGGAGGTCGCATGAATGTGCAGGGTAATGATACCGAGATGAAATCAAGGATGCTTTACTTATGCGCCCGGGACGGGGGAGGCTGTGACCGTAATATCCCCAGTTGGTGGGAGATGTCGCCATGGATGTCTGGTGATAACTGGCAATAAAAAAGGAATATGCAGTTCATGGCGCATATGTTTATGCATACATACATACATACATACATACATACATCCATACTATACATATATATATATATATATATATATATATATACATATATATTATTATATATTGCTACTTTCAAAATGCATGTTTCCCCTCTTTGAAATGTCATGTAACATTTTTTCAGATTCCTAGATAGCTTAGAATAGGATGTTTTAAATGTGTGTTCAGATTTCGCATTACTTAATGTAAAAGAATATATATATAACGTAAAAAGAGAGAGATTTTTACTTTGTCTTTTTGAAACTACGAATGTTTAACTTTTATGTCGACACTTTAAGATTAGAGGGTCTGCGAGATCCGTTTGCTTTCCTAAATCTGTCAATGCATGTGATAGCGAGAGAATTGAGTCTTGCGTTGTCATCAAAACATGTCAATCTTAATTGTCGCTCAGCCTCCGTTTCGATCGAGTAGAGTACGTCTTTTTTTTAACAGACTCGTCTTGTACGCGTATGTCTTTGTCAAGTCCCACGTGGGAATAGCACATTTTGTATGTGAGATTGCATCAGATTTCCAACTTTCTGGAAGCATTCGTGACAAATACGTTTGTGTCATCTGCCCTGTCGAGTTTCCGTAAAGGAAGAAAATTTCATTACATTCTATCTTGAGACCTCGAGGCAGTCAGATCTCTCTCTCTCTCTCTCTCCCGCGACATCCTTGAGATTATATTAACGTAACGTAAATTGGTCACTCGTAACTTGAGAGAATTTCATATTTGATATTTCTTAGAGTTTGTTTAGTGTTATTTAATTTCTTTTGTGGAATCTGAACAAACATAATTTTGTAACGGTGCCTTGTTTTTGTGAAATTGTGTAAGAGCAGCTGCAGCAGAGAAAGAAGTTGGTATACCAAAAAGGTAAAGTGTTATATTTTTATTAGTTGCAACTAATAACGGATAGGAATTGTGTTTAACTAATAATGGATAGGGAGTGTGGTTAACTAATAATTGTTAGGAACAGTGGTTAACTAATAACAGATGGTTGTGAAGGTTTGGTAAAAACTGTTGGTACAGTGTTTTGAGTGGAAAAGATTTACACTTTTACACATTGCGTATTTTTTGTGTGTTTTTTGTGATTGTTCCATTGTTTGTGCACTTGTTGATTTTCTTATTGAAGTGTGTCTTTTTATTTTATATTTTCATTTGCGATCACAATTTAATTGACTTAGTTATTTTCATTGCTTTATCATTGCACATTTAATCAAATTTAACACTTGTGAATTAATTTGCATTTACTTAGAATTCTTTTCAAGATTTATTATTGTTTAGCACTTGTGAATTAATTTCAGATTTTCAATTATTGCCTAATACTTTTGAATTTTGATTGAATTAATTTTCTTGAATTTTGTGATAAATTAATTTTGATTTATTTTTTTTACTTAATTTGATTCAGGAATTAATTAAATTTTACTTTGTTTTTAAGTACAGTAATTTTCCCTGATATTGTGAATTTCACTTATAAATTTTGAATTTAATAATAAATTTTTGTATTTAAAATTTTTATAGTGTTTTCTTTACCTTACACCGACTATAAGTATATTTGATTATGATTATATTGATGATAGGTAGAGACAGAGTGGTAATTGATTTGCTTTCCTTCAATTTTACTTGAAGTGACTTAGAACCAAGGAAGTACTTAGACTTCTGAAATCAGGAAATACTTAGAGTTTTAAAGTTGTTGATGGAGTGATGCCCTTTGATTAATTTAATTACTTACAGATTACCTCACACCTGTTTTGATGAACTTAGTCTAATTTTCTGCAATACTGGTAAGTGTTAAGGATCACTGTTGCCTTTAGAGTATTCAGTCGTTTTTTTAAACGTGTTATGAGGGTTCAGGTGTCTGGCTTTTGGTGAGGTAATATTTGATGCATGGTAACCAGATACTTGGCACTTAGTACCTATTGTTTAATGGTGCCCAGAGATCCGGGAAAGCAGATTTCATTATCACTCTAGAATATACTGGTGGTGTTAGGGATATATTTTGTTAGGAGAGTGACCATATAATTTTGTTTTGCATTTATTGTATTGAATTGTAAGTTGATAACTTAGAGAAAAAATGGCTCAGTTCAATGTTCAGGAATTTTTAGCAGCCCCTTCCATCCAGTTTTGTCTGAAACCACTCTGTCTAGAGCACAGTAGAGCGCTTTAGTAGAGGCATGTGGTGGTTATGTGTCTACTAGTATGGTAAAGGCACAAATAAGATGTATGCTATGGAATCATTGATAACTCTGGTGAATAACTGATGAAGATGAGTTAGAATTGGCTTAAGAGTTGTTGAACGTAGCACGTGCTGATATCATAAATAAGCAAGCAGAAAAGAAAGAGAAAAGTGATGCAGAGTTAGAGCTTAGACGCATTGAAGCAGAAGAGAATTTTGATTAAGCTAAAATGCTTTAAAAACTGAAAGAGAAAGAACTAGACAGGGAAAAACAAGAAAGAAGAGAAAGAGAAGAAGAAAAAGCAGCAGAAGAGGAAAGAGAAAGGATAAAAGAGGAGGAAGAGAAATCGCAAGACATAAAAGGGAAATGGAATTGATAAAAGCTAGATCCACATTACCTGTAATACCGTCTAACCCTAACCAAGGTAATCAAGACCCTGTATTTGATGTAGTGAGAGTACAGAAGTTAATCCCTAAGTTTACTGAAGAAGCTCCAGATGAGTTTTTTTGTTTTTTGATCACTTTGAGAAAGTGCTTCAGGTATGGGATGGCCAGAGGATAAATGGTCAGTTTTGCTACAAGTGTCTTGATTGGTGAAGGGAGAAGTGCTTATCTAGCCTTAACAGCTGATCAGTGTAAAGACTACAAGGTACTTAAACACAGTGTGCTACAGTTTAACCAGATGACCCCAGAGTACTACAATGAAAGATTCAGAAATTTAAGAAAAGATGAGAAGGGAACGGGATTCTTAGATTATGCTTACAAAGTGAGAAGGTTTTTTCAAACGTTGGGTAGAAGCTGCTAAGTAAACTTTTGATGAGTTAGAAGAATTACTTGTTCTTGAACAGATCTTAAGGGAATTCCTGAACATATAAGAGCCTATTTAAAAGAGAGAGAAGTGAAGAAACTTGACAAAGCTGCTACACTGAGTGAAGATTACATATAATCAGTAGTAAACATAATTACAATTGTTCAAGTACCAGAGTCAACAACGCCAGGTTTTAAGTCTTTTCCAAATAACAGGAACAAATTTAATGGAAACCTTCAAATAATAATACCAAGAGTACACAAGGTAATACACCTCAGCAAACTAATGCGAAATCCTCATCCAGTTTTTCAAGACAGTTACAGAAACCTAATGTTGTCTGTTTAAGTGTGGAAGAGTAGGACACTACAGTCAAGAGTGTTACCAGAATCAACAGCAGTCAAAAACCAGTTGGTCAAGTTGTAAAAGGTGACCAGGTGAAACAAACTACGAAGAGCAGTGTGGGAAAAGAATCAGACTCCAGAGAAGAATGAAAACTAAACAAGCTGGGAATGTTTAGCAACCAGTGGAAAATGTTACCTCAAGCAGTGAGTGGCTTCGCAGTGTGGAGGCTTTTAAGCATATATCTATGAGGGTATGCTGTCAACTCAAGAAGGAAGTATGCAGGTTACCAGTCAAGATATTACGTGATACAGGGAGTAACCATAGTGTGGTAGTACGTGGTTCTCACCCTCAGTTGGAGAAGAGTCTCACAGGAGATTCAGTGATTTTAAAGGGTATAGGCGGAGAGAGAATAACTCCTATATGCCGCTTACACCTGTCATGTGAATTGGTGACAGGGAATGTTGATTTTGCTGTAAAGGACTCACTGGCTGTAGAAGGTATACATGTTCTATTGGGGAATGAAGTTGGTGTGTGCCATTTATTCCTTGTCCTGTAGTGACAGACAAACCATTGAGGATTAGTCCTACAGTAGAGTTGGAGAAGAATAACCCCCACCTGTTTCCTAGTTGTGTAACTACCAGAAGTATGAAGAGGACTACGACTGTAAGTGAAGAAACTGAGGATTTACACACCCAAGAAGGATCAAGTGAAGGATCTTTGTGCTTAGAAGAATTATTCCAGGGAAGTGAAGTTTCCCTTAGTGCTGACCAAGAAGAGATTTCCCAAGAAGATGAAGAAGACGACGACGACTACGACGACGACGACGAAGAAGAAGAACCTGATGTTCCTGAAGAGACTCCGAGTAGTCCAAAGTGTTGCTGAAGACAGTAGTGAAACTGCAGTAGCTGAGTTTAGCAGATATTGAGAATTCAACCCTTGAAGTTGGTCAAGTGACAAGAGAGAAGCTGATGGACTTGCAGAAGAAGGATGCATCGTTAACTGATTTGTTCTTCAGAGTTGTTGATCGAGAAGAGATGCAACAAACTCCTACCTGTTACTATCTGAAGGAAGGTTTTACTGATGAGGAAGTATAGACCTACAGATATACCAGGAGATGCTGTATGGGGCGAATATCATCAAATTTTGATTCCATATCCTTGAGAAAGCAAGTGGTTGCAGTAGCTCATGAGTCTGGACATATGGAATCAGGAAGACTGTGGAGAAGATCATGAAATATTTTTTCTGGCTTGGACTTCACAAAAGATGTTAGCAGGTTTTTGTCGTGAGTGTCATACCTGCCAGATAGCTGGAAAACCGAATGAAACCATCAAGAAAGCCCCCCTACAACCTATAGAAGTTAGAGGAGAACCCTTTAGCAAAGTGATCATAGACATGGTTGGACCATTGCCGAAGACAAAGAAAGGAAATGGGTATTTGTTGACATTAATGTGTCCTGTGACAAGATATCCAGAAGCAATCCCTGTTAGAAACATATCTGCCAAAATAGTTGCAGAAAAACTTGTGGAGTTTTTCTCAAAGTTTGGAATACCAGAAATAGTACAAAGTGACAGAGGAACAAACTTTACTTCAAAAGTTATTCCAGGATGTGATGAATTTGTTAGGAGTGAAACAACAATTATCCACTGCCTATCATCCAGAAACTCAAGGTGCC
Organism: Macrobrachium nipponense; assembly: GCF_015104395.2. Classification (NCBI taxonomy): domain Eukaryota; kingdom Metazoa; phylum Arthropoda; class Malacostraca; order Decapoda; family Palaemonidae; genus Macrobrachium; species Macrobrachium nipponense. The sequence continues at coordinate 95,362,760 of NC_061087.1, read as the reverse complement.
TTGGAAAGGTTCCACCAGACATTGAAAAGTATGCTGACAAGGTATTGTTCTGAGTCAGGAAGAGAATGATGTTGGTTTACCATTAATGTTGTTTGAAATTAGAGTGCTTATCAAGAAAGTATGGGATTTTGTCACTAATGAGATGATTTTTGGAAGAGAAGTTAGAGGACCGTTGAAGATTCTTGCAGAAAATTGGGAAGAAAATCAAGAGGAAAGCCAAGGAGAGTATGTGAAGAACTTAAGGAAAAGGTTGAAAGAGATTAGAAAATTCTCTTTTGAAAACTTGAAAATGAGTCAAGAGAAAATGAAAAGGAGATTTGATTCTAAGACTAAGCTAAGAAGTTTTAGTGTTGGTCAACAAGTGTTAGTGTTCTTACCTGTCAAGAGATTTCCCCTCACTAATAAATTTCAAGGTCCTTACAAGATAATTCAGAAGTTAAGTGATAGAACTTATGTGATTGAAACACCAGAAAGAAGAAGAAAACAAAGGAAGATACATGTGAACCTCTTGAAACCTTATTTCTCAGAAACTAAAACTGAAACTGTGTCAGTAACCAGACAACTTTATCTACAGAAGACGATGATGGCTACGAATTGGGAACTGAAAGCAAGATGAATAATTCTTCAATTTTGGAAAATTTGGAGGATAAACTGAAACATCTGAGTGTTGAACAAGGGTGAAGACTTAAGTGACGTAATTAGAAGTTTTCCAGAAATTTTTTTTTTTTTTTCAGATGTGCCTAGACGTACTGATCTGACCAAGCATGAAATCAAGATTCAAGAAGATGGAAAACCCTTCAGCAAAGAGCCTATCGCTTATCACCGTATCATCGAGATGTTTTGAAGAAAGAAGTTGAGTATTTGCTGCAACATGGATTAGCAGAACCCAGTTCAAGTCACTTCAGTTCTCCATGTGTGTTAGTGAAGAAGCCAGATGGTTCATTTAGGATGTGTACTGATTATAGGAAGCTGAATTCTATCAGTGTGGCTGATAATTATCCTTTGCCTCTTATAGATCAGTTACTTGATAATATTGGGCAAGCCAAGTTTGTTTCCAAGATAGACTTGTTGAAAGGATATTATCAAATTCCCTTAGATGAGAATGCGAAGTTGCTGTCAGCTTTTATTACTCCATTTGGACTATATCAGTATACTGTTCTGCCGTTTGGTCTGATGAATGCACCCGCAACATTTCAACGAGTGATGGATCAACTGCTAGGATCAATAGAAGGAGTAGGTGTATACCTAGATGACATCGTGATTTACTCTACAACGTGGGAAGAACATCTGAAGATTTTGAGGAAAGTTTTTCAAGGAGTTTGGAAAGGCAACTGTACAGTATCTTGGGTTTGAAGTTGGGAAAGGCCTTTTTGCTCCAGTAAATGCTAATGTAGAAGGTATCCGTAACGCTACCCCGCCTACTACCAGGAAACAGCTACAGAGATTTATAGGCATGGCTGGGTTTCTATCTTCGTTTTTGCCCAAATTTCTCAGCCGTAGTAGCTCCATTGACAGACTTGACTAGTCCCGAAGCTAAGTTTATTTGGACTCCAGAGTGTCAAGAATCCTTTGAGAAGTAAAAGCGCCATTTAACTTCAAGACCAGTACTTCAAGCTCCAGACTTCGACAAGAAATTTGTGATGCAGTTGAATGCGTCAGACTGTGGCATTGGAGCTGTTCTACTTCAAGAAGATGAAAATAATATCTACCATCCTGTGTGCTTCATGTCTACGAAATTGAAAAAACATCAGAAAGGTATATTCGACAATCAAGAAGAAAAACTTTAGCCTTAATCACCGCATTGAAAAAATTTGAAGTGTATGTGAATAGACCTAGGAAGAAGAAATTTTAGGTGTTGTCTGATCACAATCCACTATCATTTATACAGAAAATGAAAACCATAAATCAAGACTGACCAGGTGGGTCTTTGTGCCTGCAACAGTATAACTTAAGAGTGCAGCACATTAGTGGCAAAAAACAATGTAGTTGCTGATTATTTATCTCGTTGCGAATCGTTGGATTCAACACCGTGATAAAAAATCTCCTGGGGGGAGGTATATTATATATTGCTACTTTCAAAATACATGTTTCCCCTCTTTGAAATGTCATGTAACATTTTTTCAGATTCCTAGATAGCTTAGAATAGGATGTTTTAAATGTGTGTCAGATTTTGCATTACTTAATGTAAAAGAATATGTATATAACGTAAAAAGAGAGAGATTTTTGTAACTTTGTCTTTTTGAAACTACGAATGTTAACTTTTATGTCGACACTTTAAGATTAGAGGGTCTGCGAGAATCCGTTTGCTATCCTAAATCTGTCAGCGCATGTGATAGCGAGAGAATTGAGTCTTGCGTTGTTATCAAAACATGTCAATCTTAATTGTCGCTCAGCCTCCGTTTCGATCGAGTAGAGTACGTCTTTTTTTTTTAACAGACTCGTCTTGTACGCGTATGTCTTTGTCAAGTCCCACGTGGGAATTGCACATTTTGTATGTGAGATTGCATCAGATTTCCAACTTTCTGGAAGCATTCGTGACAAATACGTTTGTGTCATCTGCCCTGTCGAATTTCCATAAAGGAAGAGATTTCATTACATTCTATCTTGAGACCTCGAGGCAGTCAGATCTCTCTCTCTCTCTCTCTCTCTCCCGCGACATCCTTGAGATTATATTAACGTAACGTAAATTGGTCAATCGTAACGTGAGAATTTCATATTTGATATTTATTAGTTTATTTAGTGTTATTTAATTTCTTTTGTGGAATCTGAACAAACATAATTTTGTAACGGCGCCTGGTTTTTGTGAAATTGTGTAAGACAAGACTGCAGCAGAGAAAGAAGTTGGTATACCAAAAAGGTAAAGTGTTATATTTTTATTAGTTGCAACTAATAACGGATAGGAATTGTGTTTAACTAATAATGGATAGGGAGTGTGGTTAACTAATAATTGTTAGGAACAGTGGTTAACTAATAACAGATGGTTGTGAAGGTTTGGTAAAAACTGTTGGTACAGTGTTTTGAGTGGAAAAGATTTACACTTTTACACATTGCGTATTTTTGTGTTTGTGATTGTTCCATGTTTGTGCACTTGTTGATTTTCTTATTGAAGTATGTCTTTTTATTTTATATTTTCATTTGCATTCACAATTTAATTGACTTAGTTATTTTCATTGCTTTATCATTGCACATTTAATTAAATTTAACACTTGTGAATTAATTTGCATTTACTTAGAATTCTTTTCAAGATTTATTATTGTTTAGCCCTTGTGAATTAATTTCAGATTTTCAATTATTGCCTAATACTTTTGAAATTTTGATTGAATTAATTTTCTTGAATTTTGTGATAAATTAATTTTGATTTAATTTTACTTCATTTGATTCAAGAATTAATTAAATTTTACTTTGTTTTCAAGTAACAGTAATTTTCCCTGATATTGTGAATTTCACTTATAAATTTTGAATTTAATAATAAATTTTTGTATTTAAAATTTTTATAAGTGTTTTCTTTCCTTTCACCAGTATAAGTATATTGATTATGATTATATTGATGATAGGTAGAGACATAGAGTGGTAATTGATTTGCTTTCCTTCCAATTTACTTGAAGTGACTTAGAACAAGGGAAGTACTTAGAGTTTTAAAGATTACCTCACACCTGTTTTGATGAACTTAGTCTAATTTTCTGCAATACTGGTAAGTGCTAAGGGAACACTGTTGCCTTTAGAGTATTCAGTCATTTAAACGTGTTATGAGGGTTCAGGTGTCTGGCGTTCGGTGAGGTAATATTTGATGCATGGTAACCAGATACTTGGCACTTCGTAACAATATATATATATATATATATATATATATATATATATATATATGGATCTCTGGTGATAAGAAAAAAAAAGGAGTATGTAGTTCATGGCGCATATATGTATATATATATATATATATATATATATATATATATATATATATATATATATATGTTAGGCCTAGGGGTAATTAATTAATGATGTATTGCCAATTATGTTCGCTGTGACCTATTGGAATGCCGAAGCAAACGACCTGAGAAAAGCTGATCAATGGTTTCTGTGGGGTGGCGGGACATAAAACTGCATAGTTAGACAAGTCAATGTACGTCAGTTTATGAACTGTTTTCAAAGTGCCTTTGGGAAACTGGTTGTAGCCAGTAATGTGAGCGTTAGCGAAGTCTGCGTTTGTATGTGCGTGTGCGCCTCTTCCTTTTAAAATGTATCATACCCAAGTCTATGGTGGATTTGGATAGAGACGTCTTTGGAAGAAAAGACAATGATGTCGGGGAAGCTCAGCGAAAGTTTCATTATGATTTGTGTGTGAAATATTCCGGCTGCTTGGGTGAGTCTTATACTATTTTAGCCAAAGAGTGGGCTTGTTGCCTATTTAACATTTTATGGGGAATATTCAATCTTTGACTTTGTTGTTAAAACTTATGTGTACTTACGAGTGTTTTTTCATGTCTTTGAAACAGACGGTTCTAGCGGGAGGGAGTCCTGATGGAAGAATAGACATTGGTGTGACAAATACTTTTTGGACATTTTTGGGGTTAATGTTGGGGTTTTATCGGAATTAAGTTAGCCAGTAAGACTTGGATCATTATCTTCATTATTAAAATAAATGTATTTTTTATAATGCAACTCTCTCATTTTGATTACCTGTTAGAGTGGAGAGAAAGAAGTAGAGATTGAGAGCGATCGCCTGGCGAGAGAGAGAGAAAGAAAAAGTCGCGAGCCGCTGGTTGCTAGGGAGAGAGAGAGAGATTTGTGTTTGCCTGATGCTCGGAGTTACACGTTTACCAAATGAATAACGAGGTTCATATCCTCGTTACATATATATATATATATATATATATATATATATATATATATATATAATATATAAAGAGATAGAGACGAGAGAGAGAGAGACGATGAGAGAGGAGAGAGAGAGAGAATATATATAACTATATATATAGAGAGAGAATATATGTATATATATATATATATATATATATATATATATATATATATATATATATAGAGAGAGAGAGAGAGAGAGAGCAGAGAGAGAGAGAGAGAGAGAGAGAGAGAGAGAGAGAGAGGTTAGCGCTAACGAAACTCAAACCTATTGTATTAACGCTTCTATAATATCCGGTGTGAGTGGCATTTATAGGTTTCGGCGTCAACTAACTTGGCAATTAAGTCACCAATTCATATTGTTCGTAATTGACTGAATGCAACTCAAACTTCCTTATATATACCTGAATCAACTTCGTTTCACTCGTTTCAAAGCCCTCGAAGTAGCACAGGAGGTGAGTCGCCACAGTGTCAACAAAACTATATACTACATAATACCGGTGGCTGATACTCTGCCAACTCCAGGCTGTGTTGCTTATGCAACTCCTCAGAGTGGCAACGTTATGCCTTTCCTCTCTATATCAACATACTTCCAGCCATGTTTACCGATTGCACATCTCGACATTCAGAATTGCAGCCAACATGATTATCATTAACTCGTATTTCCTTTTGCAACCTTCCGACATTTTCGTATGGAATAAAGACTAAATATTCCTACTGACGTGAGTGTACGGCAGAAAAACGAAGAAAACACTCTATACACACGTATCCTTAAACATCAAATAAACAGGAAATTATCACAATCAACAAACGGGTTCCTCGGATAATTGTTGTCCACTCAGATCTACCTGTCATTTTGCATATATATATATATATATATATATATATATATATATATATATATATATATATATATATATATATAAATATATTCACAACGGAAAGACATAATTAAAATCACATTTATTATAAGGTGTAGGTTAAGTTCGCATTTACATAAAACAAGTTTTTATTTTGTGTGTGTATATATTCATATATATATATATATATATATATATATATATATATGTATATATATATGTATATATATATATGTATATATATATATATATATATACATATATAAGGTGGTAACACTATTTTATGTAAATGCGAAAACTTAACCTGCACCTTATAATAAATGTGATTTTTATGATGGCTCTCCTTTGTGAATATCGAGCTGTGTAAGTAGGGCCGCGAAAGCAAATCTCATCAAAGAACGTATAAGAAGCTTAATGAGGTCTCGTGATTAAGACCGTGAAATGATGAGAGAGAGAGAAAAAATAGTCAGTGTATTAGAGCAGATTCCCTTTCTTTTTCTTCCGTGTGTTTTAAGACAGTTGTTATGCTATATTTGTTTAGAAAAAATATTTTTAACGTTTGAATGACCTCTCTATGTACGAATGTTGCACCCTTTTCATTGATATTGTAATTTGAAACTCTCTCTCTCTCTCTCTCTCTCTCTCTCTCTCTCTCATATATTTAGGATTCCGTATTTAAAAATGTTTTAACTACCAATCTTCTAACTGTAAGACTGTAGGTACCCTACTCATTGATACTGCAATATGAAACGAGCCTCTCTCTCTCTCTCTCTCTCTCTCTCTCTCTCTCTCTCTCTCTCTCTCTCTCTCTCCTCATTTTATATTTAAGATTCCATATTATAATTACTTAGAAAAACATTTTAATTGTTTTAACTGCCCATCTTCCAACTATAAGTCTGTACCCTACTCATTGATACAGCAATAGGAGACGAGCCGCTCTCTCTCTCTCTCTCTCTCTCTCTCTCTCTCTCTCTCTCTCTCTCTCTCTCTCTCTCTCTCTCCTTCGCCAAAACCCAATTAAAAACCAATTATCTCATGCTAAAAATTCCTGGCGAGTGCCAGTGAAATCATGATATCAACGAAGGAAGGAGAACATGGCCTCTCGTTCCAAGAAAATGAAATTAACCTGGTGTTACAAGTACTATGAAAGTTCATGACTAAATCAGGTCCACTGGGATTAAAGACTAGAGGTACTAAGTGTCATGCGGGGCGTGATATTAAAAGATGTTAGTGTCAAATCTCTCTATATCTGAAGTAGGGTAAAGACGAAAGAGAGGATTATATTGAAGTCTGTAATTCAATAGTCATTATTATTATTATTATTATTATTATTATTATTATATTATTATTATTATTATTATTATTATTTCAAGGTGTTTTTCAAGGAATCATGGTCTTAAAGAATGGTAAAAGATAATGAATATCAGAAATTAATTATTTATTATTATTATTATTATTATTATTATTTTTAATACAAGAAGTTACCAGGAACCATGATATTACATGAAGGACAAACGATTTATTAAAGGAACGTTTGAAACTGAACATTATTATTATTATTATCATTACTATATTATTATTATTATTATTATTATTATTATTATTATTATTAGTTATTATTATTATTATTATTATTCATAATAATAATATTATAATAATAAAACGCAAAACATAACATAAATAACTTTATCCCCAGCACCACCCAAACCCTAACCTAACACAAAACAGCTCACCCTCCCCTCCCCCCTCCCCCCTCCCCTCCCCTCCCCTCCCTCCCCCTCCCCCCTAAAAAAAGAAATAAATTCCAGGTGATATTATTCACCTGGAGGAAAATGCTGAATATTTTGATAGAAGGATGAAGACGAGATGAAAATTCCTTTCGAGGGGCCAGGCATGAAAAACGAATGAAAAAAGGTGCTTTACTGGAAAGGAGTCGTCTCAAAGTTTACTTGGAATATTTAAGAAAATTATAGTCTTTGTGTTATGGACGGTATACCTACGAAACAACGACAGTATCAGTACTAGCAGTGGTTAATATCATGTTAATCGTTACACTTAATTAAACTGTTTCTTATTATTTTGAAAGTAATTTTATCGGTCTTCGTTGCGTTTGCCGTTGAAATGTTGCTTGCTGTTGCTACCATGAGCGCACAAAGTACGTTGATTATTGTTACAATACTCAACTTTTGTTCTTCATTGCCGTTATCATAACTGTTATTGATTTTCCTGATGATATTAATTTATTCATATATTTTTGTATCTGTATATTTATTTTTTTGGTGGGAGTACTTTGCATTCAAATGTAAAATAAGTTGATACATTGATTTTAGGAACTTTCGCCTTGCTAGAATCCCTGGCTCCTATTGTCTCCCTTTTCGTTGGCCCACTTCCAGATCCTTCCGGTCTCATACTCTGCTCCTCAAGTTAAGCTTAAACATTTGCATATATTTTCTTCCGCTTTTTATGGTTTTGTCGATTTCCCCTTTTTTTCTCCCTTGCAAATGCCAGTGTTGGGTTTAGTTGTTTCTTCATGAGGCTGATCATTTTAGTTGTTTCTTCATGAGGCTGATCATTTTAGTTGTTTCTTCATGAGGCTGATCATTTTAGTTGTTTCTTCATGAGGCTGATCGTTTTAGTTGTTTCTTCATGAGGTTGATCATTTTAGTTGTTTCTTCATGAGGCTGATCGTTTTAGTTGTTTCTTCATGAGGCTGATCATTTTAGTTGTTTCTTCATGAGGCTGATCGTTTTAGTTGTTTCTTCATGAGGTGATCATTTTAGTTGTTTCTTCATGAGGCTGATCGTTTTAGTTGTTTCTTCATGAGGCTGATCGTTTAGTGGTTTCTTCATGAGGTTGATCATTTTAGTTGTTTCTTCATGAGGCTGATCATTTTAGTTGTTTCTTCATGAGGTTGATCATTTTAGTTGTTTCTTCATGAGGTTCTGATTTTGTGTTGTTGGGAAGTTCGGGGCTGCCAAGATCTCCTCTTTTCTGTTTTTGTGCTGTTGGTTATAACAGCTGCCCCATGTAGTTACTTCCTTCCCGTTGTATGGTAAACAAATAACCAGTTCCTATATCTTGGGTTGTGTGGTTTTCAGATGAATAATATATATATATATATATATATATATATATATATATATATATATATATATATATATGTGTGTGTGTGTGGGTGTGTGTGTGTGTGTGTGTGTATCCAATGTAGCACGAAGAAGCCGTACTTGTTTAGTGTATTCTGAAGTTGGAACAACTAATCGTTTGGAGGCTTTATGTGCAAACGCGAAGGAACAAAACGTATTTTGCAACATTTTTGCAAAATCTTTTTTATCAGAATTAATAATAATTCTTGGTAATTTTTTTTTTTTTTTGAAAGGACATTTTCAAGACCCTCCTGTGCTGCGTGAATTAAACCCAGAAAGCTAATTTCAGAAAACGGTATTTTGGAGGAACACTCCGCAACTCCCCCCGCTAGGTATTTTGGGGGAGACCCCCCCTGGGAGCTCGGAGAACTTACCCTGACACATTTCCCCGAAACAGCATTTCTGCAGTTTTTAACTTCCTAGCCGTGTCCGTTTGAGCTTGGAAAACAAAAGTGTCCCCTTGCGCTCAGATTTACTGCCCGGACTTCTTTTGAGACCCGGCCTAAAGTCTCAAGGAACCAGGAAGGTTCGCCTCCCGTCTCAATCCAGCCACTCGAATCGTGAATTCACCTAAATGCGCCGACTTCTTTGTTCCCCCATCCATTGGGTCCGGAAAGCAGGTGTCGTAAACACTTTCAGCTTTATCTGGGACGTCACCGGAAACGACGTCTTTTTTTACTTGTTGATGCCACAGGGAAATGGAATAGGTCGTCTCTCTCTCTCTCTCTCTCTCAGAATTGGAGTTTATCGTCAGTACACTATCATCACGACCCAGTGGGCACACTATACTATAGTGTGGGTCTGAATTAGCCTGTCTCTCTCTCTCTCCTCTCTCTTCTCCTCTTCTCTCTCTCTTCTCTTCTCTCTTCTCTCTCTCTCTCTCTCTCTCTCTCTCTCTCTCTCTCTCTCTCTTTTACAGTCTCCGGTAATTCAAAAACGGGATATTATTAACAGTATAATGTGACTATAGTATGGTCCCGAGTCTCTCTCTCTCTCTGTATCCAATTGATATACAATTAGCAAAACAGACTAAATCCTAAGGCCTTTGTGTGTGAGCAGAAGGACACACCTCCTCCTTCGAGATCCTGCCAAGGGATCCTACGAAGGGAAGGAAACAAGATGGTCATTTCGGGAAGAAGGAAATAGGAAAGGAAAACGATGTGGGGCGGGGGTTGGGGGGCCCGGGTGCTGGGGGGGGGTGTTTCTCACGATGCTTTTCCCTTTTATGAATGCTTTCCCTTTTAGCGAGGCTTTCAGGAGACAATGAGAACGATTGATTTTGGGGGCTGTATTAGTGTTTCACGAGCGCCCCCCCCCCCCATCTTTTCTGTTTCTCCCTTAAAGATTTGTTTTGTATCCTCTCTCTCTCTCTCTCTCTCTCTCTCTCTCTCTCTCTCTCCTCTCTCTAAGAAATCACAAAAGTAAGCACATGATTTTGTTTTTGTTTTTAGCTGAGGCTACTGGGAAAGTTTAATATAAAATAAAATATAGAAAAAAAATGTGCCAATTACTTTCGTGTATCTAACACATCTTTGTGGCCCGAAGACGTGTTTTAATAATATATTATATATATATATATATATATATAATATAATATATACAGTATATATATATATCATAACAAAGCAGTGGAAACATCATTAACAGTATATACCTCAAATGGCATCAACAAAAATTTGAATATATACAACACTAATCATTTAACTGAGTTATCCTCTCAACGAAAGATCTACTACTCCAACTCGCTTCATACTGTCAGACACGTTCCGGAATATCTGCATTTCTGCCGAGAATATTTTGACACAAAAGCGTTCCAAGGGCGTTTCGAGCACGCGGAATGCAAGGGGCTTAAGTAGATGCCGGCGCGTTGTCGAAGCCACTTCAACGGGCTTTTTTGCCCCGAGCCGTGAATGAATGAAGCAGCGTCATACTCGTGAAGCTCCTGAATGCTTCATTCACCACCCACCTCGAGAGAGAGAGACGAGAGAGAGAGAGAGAATAAGTACTTATTCGTTTCAATTTACTATTCGCTCTGAATTAGGCCAGGGAATTTTTTATACTTAGAGAGAGAGAGAGAGAGAGAGAGAGAGAGAGAGAGAGAGAGAGAGAGGAAAGCAAGTACGTACTTATTCGTTTCTATTTATTATTTACTCTTGATTATGTCAGAAAAATTTTTATACTTAGAGAGAGAGAGAGATAGGAAAACAAGTATTTCTTCGTTTCTATTTATTATTCGCTCTGAATTAGGTAGGGAAATTTTTTATACTTAGGGGAAGAGAGAGAGAGAGAGAGAGAGAGAGAGAGAGAGAGAGAGAGAGAGAGAGAGAGAGAGAGAGAGGAAAGTAAGTACTTATTCGTTTCTAAATAACGTCAGGGAATTTTTTATACTTTTAGAGAAAGAGAGAGGAAAGTAAGTACTTATTCGTTTCAATTTATTATTCGCTCTAAATTACGTCAGGGAATTTTTTTATACTTTTAGAGGGAGAGAGAGAAAGTAAGTACTTATTCGTTTCTATTTATCATTCGCTCTAAATTACGTCAGAAAATTATTTATACCTAGAGAGAGAGCGAGGGAGAGGGAGTTTTCTAGATGACTTTCTATTAAATAAGCTGTTTGGCTGTTTGTATTACTCGAGGATTAGCTATCTCTTCTGTTAGTTTATGTACATAACTTTCAAGAGATTGTGTATACAGCTACTATATTTATATATTTATTCATATCCACTCATTTACTGTTTGTTTGTTTACCTATATTTTTAAATACATTTATTCTCCTTTCTTCAGTTTTACCCGTATTTGATATACTTTTCCCACCCGTTTTTTCTCATTTACACATAAATGACACAAAGAAAGAACTTCCGGTATGAACTCGACATCACTGAACCTTCAAAAATATCGAAGTCGAAATTCAGACCACCAAAAGTCACCGGAGGAAATAAAAACTCCCTCTTCCGCGAAGGATTAGAGAGGCGATTGTTTTTCTTTTTCCTTTTTTTGGGGGGAGCGGGGCGGGGGCGGTGGTGTGGGGGGTGGGGGGGAAGTTACGCCTGCAAAGAAGAGACAGAATTGGCGTGCAAGACATTTCCCGCGTTATTTCCTCGGAGATTGTGTCTCGCAGGCGACCGAACTCGGCTTCTCTTTACGGGTCCTGAACGGGGTCGCTGTTTTGCTTCCGTTTTCTGTGAATGGAATCAGGAAAGGCGAGATGGCAGCAGAAGAGCATTTTCGAAATTTTAGTTCGTGTTTTCAAGAAATGTCGATGCATTCGAAGGCAATATGGCAATTTGAATTTAGGGAACAAAATTTTTGCATCTTATTTCCTTTTATATGAAATTAAGAAGAATGAAATAGCTGTCGCGCTCTTAGTGTTTGTCGTGTAAGTCTGTTTTAAAATGTTTTACTACGATAACGAATAAATAGAACTCACACATAGAAGGTATTAAATTTTCCAATTTCTCATTTAGCAGGATTAACTGGAATTAATTTTTTAAGACTATGGTTAATAAATTAAAACGTCTCAACCTAACAAACTTCTCACCTAAACCAAACTTGATTTCAATAAAACCACTTCATCAACCTTAACAAAAAACCTATTACTCTGCCGTAATAAAATAGGAGTTTAAAAATAAAAAAAAAACGAGTTTATGCTAACCTAAATTTGCAGTTTTCCAACCATAAACCAAAACGAACTTCTATATGGCATAGGATGATTTTTAGAAGGGTGGGATACAAATTGTAGCTTTAAAAAAGAATTGGCCCCTCTCTCTCTCTCGTCTTCTCGTCTCTCGTCTCGTCTCTCTCTCTCTCTCTCTCTCTCTCTCTCTCTCTCTCTCTTCGCGCGTCTTTTCATTTTGAGAAAAGCCCTCCACGATTTTTGCCTCTCCGAGTTGTCACCGAACAAGATGGATGCCTTAGTAATAGTTTCAAGGAGACAAACTCCTTCTTCTTCTTCTTCTTCTTCTTCTTCTTCTTCTTCTTCTTCTCTGGGAAAAAGGAACAAGAGTCCTGGACACCCGAACTTGAAAATAAAGGAATCGGGGGTTTCGTCTCTGTTCTACAAATGAGATGTCAGTGAAGGGTTGAGCTTTCTAGAAAGGCTTTGTGTGAGAATTATTGTCGATAACATATGGTTTCAAGACGAAGTATAAATATTACACACACACACACACCATATATATATATATATATATGATATATATATATATCCATGGTGAACCATGGAAACGTTCGAAATTCATCATAATTCTTCATTTCCTACGTTTCATAATAACTTTATTACATCACCAGGGAATCCGTTAAATAATGAATAAAATTACTTTAAAAATTACTCTAAAAATCAATGAAATTCGTAAATTAGAACACAGGTTTTTTAAGTAAAATTTCATATGAGAATTAAGGTGAAATACAACACCAGATATATATAAAGAACCAGAAGATAATAAAATATAGAATAAAGCCGTAGGTTTTCGACAGTTTGTGTGTATGCGTTTTTATATATATAGGCTGCTATTTATGTAAAACATTAAAAAAAACTGTGTTTATTGAGATAGTTTGTATGGTGTTTTTACGTTGCATGGAACCAGTGGTTATTCAGCAACGGGACCAACGGCTTTTACGTGACTGACGAACCACGTCGAGAGTGAGCTTCTATCACCAGAAATACACATCTCTCACTCCTCAATGGAATGGCCGAGAATCGAACCCGCGACCACCGAGGTGAGAAGCAAACACCAAACCAACCACGCCACGCTGTTTATTGAGATGCATGACAATGATAATATTGATAAGAATATCGATGATATTCTTTAATTCATCTCGTTTATCACCAGAGAATTTGACCGTCCTCTTCACCATTAGTGCACCTCCCGTGGTGCACTGCATGCACTACTCAAAGTTCTTTGCAGGTCCAAATTCTCTTTCTTCCATCGTACTTGCCATCCTCTCCTAACAATTGTTTCATAGTGCAACTGCTTTGAGGTTTTCCTCCTTTTACACCTTTCAAACTTCTTACTGTCAATTTCCGTTTCAGCGCTGATTGACTTCATAGAATGACTTTATAGGTCCCAGCGCTTGGCCTTTGGGCTAAATCTCATATATATATATATATATATATATATATATATATATATATATATATATTATAATTATATATATATATATATATATGTTACGCATAATGTGGATAATTGCCTAATGTGAACATTAGGCAGAAAATTGCCTAATGTGTACATTAAGCAAGCAGTTTGCATAAAGTTTACAATTTGTTAACATTAGGCCAAATATGCCTGTTGTTCAAATTATGCAGCTCAATTTTGCCCGATGTGAATACGACTGCCTAATCTAAACATACATTATGGTTTAGTGTAGAAATGGCAATTAATCCTGCAGACAACAGACGGGAGGTTACAGGAAAATGCAACATGGTTAATGTAGAGGCAGTTTAAAGAATTCCAATTTATTTGAATAAACACAAACATAATTAATGCAATATCAGTAAAAGAGAAATAAGTCAATAGATCTCAGGGTTCAGTTGAGTCGAATCAGAAATTTTTGCATGATCTACTCGGGTGACGGCCTGAGTTGCATTTAAATTTTTTTCTTAGGCAGCTGCATCGTCCTGATGTACATTGAGTAGTACATTGGCACTTTATATATCCTTGCAAACCAGTGGTTCTTCCTGTTGGTGTTCTAAGCGATAGGCAGATATCAGGAACCTCTTCAGACTTTATCAGGGGCTGTTTGATTGCACTTATAGATCAGCTGCTGTAAATTTTGGTCCAAGAATTCCCTCCCGACAACCTACAGTGTATAGTTCATCTTGTTCCCAGAGGACGACCACTAACAGATTTTTAAGATTTGTTAGACCATGATCGACATCCCGGACCCTCAGCGTAGCACACTGACCAAAGGATAATGGCTTAAGTGACAGACCCAAAGTTTCGAACAACATTCGAACAACACTCTAGTTACAGTGGTTCGTCATTCAATTCACATTAGGCAAAATGCCATTGCCTAATCTGAAAATCATGCCTAATGTTAACAATAGGCAAGTAATTTGCCTATTGTCAACATTGTGCAAAACAAATTGCCTAATATGGAGATTAGGCAATTTTTCTGCCTAATGTTCACATTAGGCAATTATCCACATTATGCGTAACATATATATATATATATATATATATATATATATATATATATATATATTATATATATATATAGATATATATATACATACTATAATAATATATATCTATATATATATATAATATTATATTATATCGATAGAATACCTTAACAACACCCTCTTATATATCATATATATATATATAACATATATATATATATAGATATATCTATATATATATATATATATTTTTATATATATATATATATAAATAAGATAAATGCCACGAAGGAAAAATAAAACGAAGGAGTCTGCGAGATCTTTTCGGGCTGAAAAGCCCTTTACTGAAGCAGCTTCAGTAAAGGGCTTTTCAGCCGAAAGATCTCGCAGACTCCTTCGTTTATTTTTCCTTCGTGGCATTTATCTTTATTTTTATATGGATTTATCACGTTCCTAACTTTCGTGATTCTGTTATACATACATATATATATAATATATATATATATATTATATATATATATATATATATATATATATATATATATATATATATAGGTATATATATACCAGGTGAGAGGAACCTCCCGTCAATATCTGTGGTTCACGCACTTCTTTTCAGAAGTAGCCGAGGGTTATGCCTTTCCCCCCCTCTATAACCGTGGGGGTTATGGCCCTCTCTCAATAACCGAGGGTTATTATGAGTTCGGAAAAGCGAAGGAATCGGGAATCGGGTATTATCTGTCTCTGGCCATTTCCGAACAGTTGCCGAATTTTGTGCGGAGAACAGATCGTGGTCTGAGGCGTCACTTCCACTTTTAAGTGGTCATTATCTGGAAGTTGAGGTGAGGGCAGGGGTTGGGTGAGGGTGGGTGGTGGGGGCGGGGGGTTAGGGTGGAGGTGGAGGAAGTGACTTTGAGACGAGGACCCAGAAAATGTTAGAATATCTCTTATTTATCTGATTTTCATCGGGACATCGATCAGATTAAATTCCTTTCTCAGACCCCGCGACTTACTTTCGAATTCTCGTTACAGTCGTCATTATTATTATTATTATTATTATTATTATTATTATTATTATTATTATTATTATTATTATTATTATTGTTTTAGTAAGGTCTTTTAAATTTTTCTTACTATCTTTTTTCTTTGGGGCTGATGTTTGCTAAGATATGCCGATTTACATAATCTGGATAAAGAATATTTTTTTATATTATTATTATTATTATTATTATTATTATTATTATTATTATTATTATTATTATTATCATCATCTCATCATCTCCGAATAAAGGCATTATTTCCTTTGATTTCCTTGTTGATGCTGTCAAGTCAATTCAAGGCATTTGTCCCTCTGAAAATGATGGTTTCTCCTCTAAAGATGATGGTTTCTCCTCTGAAAATGATGGTTTCTCCTCTGAAAATGATGGTTTCTCCTCTGAAAATGATGGTTTCTCTTCTGAAAATGATGGTTTCTCCTCTGAAAATGATGGTTTCTCCTCTGAAAATGATGGTTTCTAAGGAATGAGACCTGACCCCATAATCTGTATAAACTTATGCCAGAATTTAACTTAAGTAAATCAAATGAACTCTGCATAACCGCGGAATTACCCGTAATTAGTCCAGTAATGCAATTCCCAGGTAATCATCTCTCTCCGGTCCTCTTTTCGTTTCCTCTTCTTTTTAGTTATTCCTTCAAGTTGTTTAGAAAGACTCCTCCTTTTCCCCTCCTCCTGCCTCCCCTCCCCTTTTTTGCTTTTTCTTCCTTAGCACCAACCAGCACCAATATTACTCCAATCCTCTCCTCCTCCTCCTCCTCCTCCTCCTCCTCCTCCCTTTCCTCCTCAGCATCCAACCAGCACCACAATACTACTCCAGACCTCTGCCTGCTTCTGTTCCTCCGTTTATCCGTCCCTTTCACCTTCTCGCTTATTTCCTCTCTCATCTTCGCCCCTCCCACGCCCCCTGCATTCGTCCTTCACAACAGCCAAATTGGTTAGGGACAGCGCCGCTGGGCCAATGCGGACAGGCACTGTGCCACCGGACGTCTAATCACTGCCGTCCCTTCTGACACATTTCTCATTAAACCCGATTTTTTTTTTTTTTTTTTTTTTTTTTTTTCAGGATCCGACGTCAAAAATCTGACAAACGGTTTGCCGACGGTTCTTTGGGAAATGTTTCTAAAAATGTCTTCGTTTTCTTTCTTTCTTTTTTGTCTTTTCTTTTCTTCATCTTACAAAGGATTGTTTGGAAGTGAGGAGTCGGCTGCTGGCGTGACAGGTCAGTGGTCATCGTCGTCAGAAGAAAGGGATGATTTGCAGTGATCGCATAGATGATGGTCATTCTGAAATTTCAGAAAGTTTTAGTGCTTGCAGATATATATATATATATATATATATATATATATATATATTATATATATATATATATATATAATACATACTATATACTAAATATAATATTATATATTTGTATATATGTATATGTATGTATATACATACATATATATAGTATATATACAATTCCATTCGTATCTGGTAAAGAAGTTACGAATAGATTCTATATATATATATATATATATATATATATATATATATATATATATATATATAGATATATATGTATTATACATGTATAACTGAACACCGAAAGTTAGGAACGTGATAAATCCATAAATAAAGATATATGCCACGAAGGAAAAATAAACGAAGGAGGTCTGCAAGATCTTTCGACGTTAAAACGTCCTTTAATGAGCAAAAGACTGTCTCTGCTCAGTAAAGGACGTTTAACGTCGAAAGATCTTGCAGACCTCCTTCGTTTATATTCCTTCGTGGCATATATCTTTTTATATATTATATATGTGTGTGTGTATGTGTGCGTTTGTGTGTGGTTTGAGTGTATATGCATGTGTGTGTAATTATTTTGTATGGTACATTAATCACAAATGTACTTAGACATATAAAATATTCATTATATTGGAATGATGGCTTCGTTTGACGAATCTCAAATCGTCTGCAGGTTGCCTCTATAATTCCTTTTGTAACGATTCCAGTCAGGATAAAATGTCCCTCAGTCCCTCATCATTTCCTTTTCTATTTCCTTTCCGTGTGATGACCGTCTTCCTTTTTTCCCCTCTTCCTTTTTTTCCACTTCTTCCCTTTTTCCCCTTCCTCCTTTCTTCCTTCATTGTGGTAAAATTTCTCAGGAAGATGTCGTAGGTTGTTCCTCCGTGGTTAGTCTGTTTTCCCTGATTGAATATTAATCTGACAGACTTAATGGAGAGAGAGAGAGAGAGAGAGAGAGAGAGAGAGAGAGAGAGAGAGACTTACTTCTATTTTCATTTCGCAACGTCGAGCGTAGAGTTCTTTGCCAGTGAAGTTCAACTGAGTGAGAGAGAGAGAGAGAGAGAGAGAGAGACGAGATTTGAGAGAGTTTAGAGAGAGAGAGAGAGAGAGAGAGAGAGAGAGAGAGACTTCCATTTTCATTTGGCAAAGCCAAGCATAGAGTTCTTTTCCAGTAAAGTTCAAGATAAAAGTGGGCAGTGTTTACGATTGCTGTATAACTCAGGGGAATGGCGCCTGCTTCACTGCCCGAGTGACCGGGGACACATAAGCCACAAATTCTGGTCCATTCCTGATACCATTTTGAATCGAGGCTGCTTGAAAAGTCCGGAAAGTTCGCAGCCGTGTTAACATCATCCCCAAAAAACGAAACTTGAATTCGAACCTAAAAGTAGGTACTCTGGGCGCGTTTGAGGTTTGGATAAAAACGACTGCTTATTATGAAACTTTAAAAAGAAAGGGTTAAGCTAAAAATGTTAAACTTCCTTTAGTAAAGCAAAGTCTTTCATATATTTACGTTAGCAGACAGTTTCTTTAATGGATTCACATCACCCGTGCATCTGATGTCTAGGCCAGTCCCTTACGACGCTCATGAACGGCTGTTGATAAGCCAATCACAGTGCTGGACACTCTCAGTCTCTCTCGAGAGTTCACATAGGCAGGTTGTATGTTCCACCTCTCCTGAGGGATGCTTTTGAAAGACGTGTCCTTTAGGAGAGGTGGAACATACATCCTGCCTATGTGAACTCTCGAGAGAGAGACAGAGTTTCCAGCCATGTGATTGGCTTATCAACAGCCAATCAGGAGCGTCGTAAGGGACT
>NC_061087.1:95331117-95333617 GCF_015104395.2 Macrobrachium nipponense | reverse complement strand
TCTTTTACCTGAAGGAGTTGGAGAGGTGATACTAGTCGTATCAACTGATTTGGGCTCTGAAGAGGGTACATCTAGATCTGGAAAGAATGATAGGGTACATAAATAAGGTGGATGTAACTGTAGCATATGTACACTTTTAATAAAATTTCTATTAGCAATTTATAAAACATTTTATATACAAATTTGTTAAGGATTCCTTACCTGATGAATAGGGCGAGACATCCAAACCATGGAGGGGCTCAGGGTCATCTGGGTCACTGTCACTATCAAAGGAGTCTGGAATGATAAAAAAAAAAAAATAAGGTTATGCAACATCAAACACATTGTATACTAGTATGTACATACTAGTGTATGTATGCCATAATGTAGTAAACAATTTCCAACATGAAAATGAGAAAAATGAAATTGCTTACCTGATACAGGTGGACGGGCTGCTACAGAGGGTCCAGGTACAGGGGGATCTGGAACTGTCACCACTTCTGCAATAAAATTACAAATGATGAAAATTAATGAAGTTACAATTTACTCTAACATTTTAGTATATGTTACATTAAAAAATTAACACTTTATATACATTATGTAAACACTAAATTAGTAAAACAGTTCAGAATTCCTTACCAGGACTAGAGTGGGAGGTGGTGGTACTGGAGACTTGTGAAAGAAAGTGTCAAGCCTGGACTGCACACTTCTCTTCGTCTGCTTCTCCTTCAGGGTCTCCTTGTAGAAAGTCACCAAATCCAATATTCCTCTCTTTATTTTGTCAAACCTGGCAACGTTAGGGTCTTCTGCCTCAAAAGAAGTCAAGGCTCTCTCCAGATGAGTAAAACCCTCTGACAAGCCTTTCACAGTTAATGACCTGGCTTTTGGCTCTGGTGCCGCCTCCTCCTCCTCAATCATTTGTTGCTCCAGCTCAAGGAGGTCCTCTGCTGACAATTCCTCTCCATGGGATGCAGTCAGCTTCTGTTACAAATCATCAGGTTCAGATCTGTTTCAGCCTCTTGCTTAGCCCTACGATCTTCCTGTCACAGTCTTGACGTCTTCTGCCTGGTCAAAGCCTTCAAAACTGTGCACAAACTGTGGACACAGTTTCTTCCACCCAGGCCCCATTTAAAGTGGTCGTCTTCACCTCGTCCCAAGCACTTGCATGTTCTTCACTGCATCAGCAATGTTGTAGCCCTTCCAGAACTGCTTTCAGTGTCAACTCGCTTGTTAGCTTCTATGGCCCTCAAAGCAAAACGTATGGTCCTTCTAAGGTAGTAAGCCTTGAAATTAGCAATTACTCCCTGGTCCATCGGCTGTATCAGCGATGTGGTATTGGGTGGGAGGTACACAACCTTTCAAATTTGAAGGGTGACCAGGGGCATTGTCCAGAACTAAAAGGGCCTTAAAAGGCAGACCCATCGAAGTCAAATACCGTTCCACTGCTGGCACGAAATGGTAATTGAACCAATCTTCGAAGACCATCAAGGTATCCCAAGAACTTCTTGTTGATTTCCAAAATCACAGGGAGTTGACTCTTGGAAAATGCCCTTGAAAGCCCTGGGATTCTCGGCCAAATACACCAGCAAGGGCTTAAGTTTCAAATCGCCACTTGCATTGGCCCCAAACAGCAAAGTCAGTCGCTCCTTCCCAGCTTTATGGCCAGGTGCTGACTTCTCCTCCTTGGAAAGGTATGTTCAGTTTGGCATTTTTTTTTCCAAAATAATCCAGTCTCATCCACATTAAAAACTTGGTCAGCCGTGTAACCACCATCCCTTAATTATCTCAAGCCAAACCATTTGGAAAACTTTCTGCTGCTTCGCTATCAGCACTAGCCAATTAGCAGCTTCACCTTGCAGCTTCACATTATGCAAATTTGCACGAGCCTTGAAACGATTAAACCAACCTCACTCGCGGCAAATTCACCCCCAGCACTGCCTTCTCCAAACTTTTTCACTACTGCCTCATGCAGCTCTCTAGCCTTCTCCTGGATCACACCAAGGCTCACCGGAACACGTCGCTGGTTCTGGTCCTCCAGCCATATCATCAGCAATTTCTCCATTTCAACAATGCTCTGGCTACGTTGCTTCTCGTTAATCACCGTTGACTTCATCGGTGCAGCATCCTTAACGTGCTTCAGAATACGTTCCTTATCCTTGACTATGGTTACCACCGTCGTCCTGCTCAGGCCTAAAGCACGACCTATTTCGGTGTTCATTTCTCCCTTATCAGAACGCTTGACAACGTCATATTTTACCTCCATGGTGATGACTTCCTCTTCTTGGATGAACTATCATCGGAGGAATACTTTTGCCGTTTAGGAGCCATAGTAAAGGCACGAAAAATGCAAACAAAACTCAGGAACGTAGTAAGACACAACCTAGTGAAATGCAGGCAGGCACGCGATTGAAGTGGCGTCCTTTGGTATTGTTACGCTTAGCGTTCGAGGTCGTTGTTCGGTCAATTTACCATACAATTTAATAGCATAAATTAATTTATGCGCCTCCGCTCAGAAACTAGT
>NC_061087.1:95326117-95328617 GCF_015104395.2 Macrobrachium nipponense | reverse complement strand
ACTTGATTCTGCCGTAACAACACCTGTTCCGTGAACGATGAAAGTCAGGTAGGAAGGTATCTTCTCGTTCAAGTTTCGCATCTCATTCATGATTTCATTCTATTGATTTCAGACAATTTTCCAGTCTAGAGAGTCTGTTGTTCTGCGGCTTTCAGATTCTTCTTTTTGATCAAATTCAGACAATTCTCCAGTCCAGAGCGTCTTTTCTACAGCTTTCAGCGTCTCCATTTTAAGTCAGTCAAGACATGAATGGGTTATTGATTCGCTCCAGGTTTCGAGATAACACGACTAAGAAAAGTTATGTTCAAAAGATTTAGCTGTAGTTACCCAAGGACTTCCTGTTAAGAGCCTTTTTTTTCTATCTGGCTTCGTAATTGGCTGTTCTGGCTTGATGATTCCTTTTCCTGCGAAAGATATATGTAGGAATATATAAGAGTTGAGTACATGTACGCTTCCACCACAAGCATACTAATATTATATATATATATATATATATATATATTTATTATATATATATATTAATATAATATAGTTATATATATATATAATTAAGACTGCGTGTTAATCTTGGCCGGTTTCTGCTTAATTTCAAAGGCCATCTCTGCCACTGTTTGTCAATTTTCTGATAACGTCTTAATAATGAAGCCGAAACCGGCCATGATTCGCGCCCAGGTTTTCTTTTCATTTCCCTGGGGTGTGTGTATATATATATAATATATATATTTATATTTATTTGTTATATAATATATATATATTATATATATAGATTATAGTATTATAGATAGATAGATAGATAGATATAGATATATATAGTATATTTATATTTATTATAATCTGCTATGTTATATATACATTATTCAATTGATGTATGTGGAACCCTCTAATCGTCCTTATCAAAGGAACCCCTTCTTAGTTTCTCTCCCTTCTTAGCTGCTGTCCTTAATTGCCTCATTCTTCCACTCTCCTTGCACCCTTTGACTCGCCCCCAGTCAGGAATCCTTGGCGGTGTCCTAATGAACCGTCATCGGTTCCTAAGATCCTTGAGAAGACTCATTGAGACGTTGACAGAGCTCCTGTCGAAAGACCTCAAAGAGGAAGACCCAGAAGAGAAAGACGCAAAATAGAAAGACGCAAAAGAGAAAAACCTTAAAGAGAAAGACCCAAAATAGAAAGATCAAAAATAGAAAGACGCAAAATAGAAAGAGCCAAAACAGAAAGACCAAAAATAGAAAGACCCAGAAGGCAAAGACCCAAAAGAGAAAGACGCAAAATAGAAAGACCCAAAAGTGAAAGACCCAAAAGAGAGAGACCCAAAAGTGAAAGACCCAAAAGAGAAAGACCCTAAAGAGAAAGACGCTAAATAGAAAGACCCAAAAGAGAAAGACCCAAAGGAGAAAGACCCAGAAGAGAGACCCTAAAGAGAAAGACGCAGAATAGAAAGACCCAAAGGAGAAAGGCCTAAAATAGAAAGACCCAAAACAGAAAAAGCCAAAAAAGAGCAAGACCAAAAAAGAGAAAGACCCTAAAGAGAAAGACGCAGAATAGAAAGACCCAAAGGAGAAAGGCCTAAAATAGAAAGACCCAAAAGTGAAAGAAGCAAAATAGAAAGACCCAAAAGAGAAAGACGCAAAATCGAAAGACCCAAAACAGAAAAAGCCAAAAAAGAGAAAGACCCAAAAGAGAAAGACGCAAAATCGAAAGACCCAAAACAGAAAAAGCCAAAAAGAGAAAGACCCAAAAGAGAAAGACCCAAAGCAGAAAGTCCCAGAAGAGGAGGACCCAAAGCAGAAAGACGCAAAATAGAAAGACCCAAAAGAGAAAGACCCAAAAGAGAAAGACCCAGAAGACAAAGACCCAAAAGAGAAAGACCCTAAAGAGAAAGACACAATATAAAAAGACCCAAAGGAGAAAACCCCAAAAGAGAAAGACCCAGAAGAGACATCGATTGATGGATGAGCAGATTGGGAAAAGTTGAAAGATCTTGAAAGACCTTTTTTTTTTTCGTGTAAAGTATCTTTGACTTTTACAAGAGACTTATAAATAAATGATCCGTTGAGTATTTTATGATAGGAAGGACCTTTTTCAAAACCAACTTTGACATCCTGAAGAGACGTTTCACAAGTGAGGGGAGGGGAGCGGGGATGAGGGGAGGGGAAGCGGGGGTGTTTGTTCTTGTTTGTGGGATGAGGTGTGAATCTCCGGAGCTTTGGTTTGTGGAGGTTTGTTGAGTTTGGTCTGTTCCGTGGCAAAATACACGTGCCTTAAAATAATAATAATAATAATAATAAAAATAATAATCACGAGGCGCTAAAATTGTGAAAAAATCCGCAATGATGTAAGTGTAAAAGTCCTTTTTATATATATATATATATATATATATAGTATATATATATATATATACATATACATATATATACATAATTTATAATATATGTATATATATATATATATATATATATATATATATATATATATGTACATATATATAACTATATATCTA
>NC_061087.1:95301117-95321117 GCF_015104395.2 Macrobrachium nipponense | reverse complement strand
TCATCCTCTCTGGTTAATATTCATTATGAAAGAGAAAGAAACAGGCGAAGGTAAAAATTTTCAATACTTTTCTTCAAGCCTGTATATTCTTTATTTTAATAGAGAGAGAAGACAGAGAAGAAATTAGAGAGAGAGAGAGAGAGAGAGAGAGAGAGAGAGAGAGAGAGAGAGAGAGAGAGATGAATTCAGCCTTAGTAATTATTCATTATTTTAATATGAGAGAGAAAGAGACAGGAGAAGGAAATTAAACTCTTCCCTGAATACTCTTTCTGGAGAGAGAGAGAGAGAGAGAGAGAGAGAGAGAGAGAGAGAGAGAGAGAGAGATGCTGTTCCCAGAGGGGATAATCTGGTTAAAGAAAATTTTAGTTCAACGCATAGTATATTTTGAACTTCGCTAAAGGTTACAAAGGCTCTGAATTTTGCATAAAATATGAATTTCTGCACAGGGTACGATATATAAAAACCAAATACACTACGATAAGGTCGGTAGAAGTGAATATTACATAGTTCAAAACTAGTAGATGCATGACGATAACTCTTGACTTTCTCTTTAGAAAAAGTCCCCGTGTTTGCATGACTACATTATATTTCGTTCAGTCATGTTAACCGGAATTATTCGATCAGAAATAGGTAAAATATAAGAGCGAGCCGTTGAATAACTTGATCAGAAATATATAAGATATAGATAGCAAGCCGTTGAAAAACTCGATCAGAGACGCGTGAAATATAATATCAAGCCGTTGAATAACTCGATCAGAAATGATAAAATATAAAAGCGAACCGTTGAATAACTCGATCAGAAATTAGTAAAATATAAATAGCAAGCCGTTGAATAACTCGATCAGACATGGGTAAAATATAATAGCGAGCCGTTGAATAACTCGATCAGAAATAGATAAGATATAAATAGCAAGCCGTTGAAAAACTCGATCAGAGACGCGTGAAATATAATAGCGAGCCGTTGAATAACTATCTGAAATGAGTAAGATATAAATAACAAGCGGTTGAAAAACTCGATCAGAAACGGGTAAAATATTAATAGCAAGCCGTTGAATAACTCGATCAGAGATGGGTAGAATATGATACCAAGCCGCTGGATGCTCAATGATCAAAGGCGAGCCGTTTTCCGTTACCAGTTACCGTTACAGAGGCGTCGACAAACTGGCAAACCGCTATCACCTGCCGTAGGCGAGAATCTAAAATGTATAATATATATGTCAAAAAGAACTTCCCTGCCATGAGAGTGTCTCGGGTGAAATGGCCGTTATGAGCCGTTTCCGATTCATGCAGACTTTTTTGTCACGAAAGCAAAATGACTACTGATTCTTTGGATGATTAACGTTCCCTGATAAAGATAAAGATACAGTTACAAGGTTCTTTTGATTGAGGTAAATTGATGATGACGTTTCTATGTGATAAAGACAAAAGTTATAAGAATCTTTTGATTGAGGTAAATTGATGATGACGTTTCTATGTGATAAAGACAAAAGTTATAAGAATCTTTTTTGTTATGAGTGTTTATTGATGATGAACGTTTCTTCTTCTGGTGATAAAGAAGAAAATTAAGGAAATTCTTTTTGGATTGAGTGCAAATTTTTTGATTGATTGGACGTTTTTCTTATTGATAAAGCAAAAAATTTATAAAGATTCTTTTGATTGAGGCAAATTGATGATGACGTTTGTATGTGATAAAGACAAAAGTTATAAGAATCTTTTGATTGAGGTTAAATTGATGACTTTGAAAACGTTCAAATTTGATAAAGGGGGGGGGGGGGACGTTTTTTCAAAACGTTTATAAGAATCTTTTGATTGAGGTAAATTGAAGACTTGAAAACGTCAACCCGTCCACAGATATAAGATTCTTTTTATTGAAGCGACTTGTTTGCTGAGAAGGTCAGCCCGTCCACAGCAATGTCACAGAAAAGGTCGAGGCTGGGAGAGGTCATTCAGGGTCAAAAGATCAGCTGATTATATCTTTCACAGATAAAAAACCCTTTGAGTATATCTAGATTCGTGGTAGAAATTGTTAGGATTTTGCGTCACAAACTTCGTGAGGATGTTAAGTCGGATTATAAAATAAAACATGTTTATATATACATATACATATATGCACACACATATACGTATATATGAGGTTGCTAGCCCATGCCATCCCTGATCCCCCCCCCCCCCCCCCCCACCACCTCCGCTGTGTTGCTACCCACCATTTCCAACTGACTGCCAGGTTTGTAATTCACTATTGAGGTTAACAGGTTCACGGTGGGTTTCCCAAGGGACGGGTTGACATCGCTTGCCTTCCACTCCCACCAGCAGATTAGGGTATCTCGCTGGCAAATGCGAGGTTGATAACCGCTGGGCCACGCATTCCATATGCACACGCAAATATATATGTATAACACACACACATATATATAAATAGGTGTTTTGAGGTAAAATAATCAAGAAGCAAAGGTATTATATGTTCTTCAGAACTGTATATTATTAGAAATAATGTACATATGTAGATGATGCGTTTTTAATATTCAGGCCTAAAGAACATGTATCCCTGTTTCTTTATTATATATTACATATATATATATATATATATATTATATATATATATATTATATATATATATATATATATATATATATATACATATATATATATATAAAATATACGCATATATAATGTGTGTGTATACATATGTATGTATATGTTTACAAGTATATGCAGTATATATAACATTTCATATTCGTATATATATATATATAATATATATATATATATATATCTATATATATATATATATATAAATATATATATATATATATATATATACATATATATATATATATATATATATATATATATATATATATATATATATATGTTATAACTGTCCGTACTATGTGTACTCTTTGTACAGGGTAATTAGGAGAAATTTTATATGATTTTTTTTATCATTTCCGAAATGCTCCCGGATGTTTTGTCAAGTGTTCTGATACGTCACTTCCACGTTGGGTGATCGTTATCTCTAAGCCCGTATGACCGAAGCAAATGACCCTGTACTTTAAAGCAAGATTTAGAAATAAATGAATAAATAAATATTTGCATAGGTAGGTCATTGTCCGCGCCAAAAACAGTTCTCTCCGTTTAGGTCAGTGGCGGGGAGGTCATCTTTGTATCAGTCACGTTCTTATTATTATTATTATTATTATTATTATTATTATTATTAGAATTATTAATTATTATTATTATTATTATTATTATTATTATTATTATTATTATTTTATTGTTATTATTATTATTATAGCCTGAGTCAAAAAATGGTGAAGAAATCCGCACAGAATCGAACATGTTCGCGAAAGCTCTCTATTGTATATATATTTCTAAAATATATATTTACATCCACACCACTGTGGATATCTTCACCATATTATTATTATTATTATTATTATTATTTATTTTATTTTTTATTATTATTATATGATTATTATTATTATTATATTAGTTATTTTTATTATTATTATTATTACCTGTTTAGTCAAAAAACAAAAAATGGTGAAGAAATCCGCACAGAATCGGGACATGTTTCGCGAAAGCTCTCTATTTTATTATATTTCTATATATATTATTTTCAATCCACACCACGTGGATCATCTTACATCATTATTATTATTATTATTATTCCTTATTATTATTATTATTTTATTATTATTATTATTATTATTCCAGTTATTATTATTCATTAGTTTTAGTTATTATTATATTATTATATTATTTATTCTCTAGGGATATTAATATCGTTAATAATTTCGTTGAATATCGAAAGAAACCTGTTGCTCACACCAGACTAGTACTTTCGCCTGATGCAAGTTTCTTAAGCAATCATTTTGGTCTGAGTGGTTGCTTGCTGACGGTCACGGCTCCCATCCAAGTACTGACCAGATACGGACCAGGTCCAGTGTTGTGCAGCTCCGCTGACCCAGAGGTCGACATCGGAGGAACCGTGTCAGTGGTGTCTGTCTCGGGTGGTCACTCATCCAAATGCTTCTCCAGTGACATTGCAATGGGAACGAAAATGGTTTCAAGGATAATATGTTACTCGTGTCCTTTTATTTTTTTTTTTTTTTTTTTTTTTTTTTGCTGATTTGGCTCATGGCTTCGTATGTTTACAAGTTGCTTTGGTTTGAAATTACTTGTTTTATAAAATTTTTTTTTTTTTTTTTGCTTTTTTTGTTTACTGATTTTGGCTCATTGGCTTCGTATGTTTTCCAAGGATAATATAAACTTACTTGTCTGTTTTTTCTCCTACTGATTTTGACTTATTGGCTTCGTACGTTTACAAGTTGCTTTGGTTTGAGGTTACTTGTTTGTTTTTGTTTTTTCCCCATACCGATTTTGACTTATAAGCTTCGTATGTTTACAAGTTGCTTTGGTTTACATAAGACTGCCTAGCATCGTGATGATGCGTGTAGGCGTTGGTGAAAGATTATTATCTTGGCGTCACAAATTTAGACGTTGGATCGATTTAGTGAAGATTGTATGTTTTCATCTATTGACGTGATGTCAAAGGGCATAAAGTGATCGTTATTATACACCTGCTACTGTCGCCTATCG
Source organism: Macrobrachium nipponense (assembly GCF_015104395.2). Taxonomy (NCBI): domain Eukaryota; kingdom Metazoa; phylum Arthropoda; class Malacostraca; order Decapoda; family Palaemonidae; genus Macrobrachium; species Macrobrachium nipponense. The sequence continues at coordinate 95,316,515 of NC_061087.1, read as the reverse complement.
GAAAATATATTCACAAACGCCACTGAAACGGCTTATGGAACAAAGCCTTAAAAAAAAAAAAATTTCAGAGCAAACGCAACCGCTATAGCTAGCATCTGTAATATTGAAGTAGAACACCCCCCCCCCCACCCCCCACCCCAATTTGGCTAACTGTAACTGGCACTCTGAATGGCTGTCGAAACAATGCAGAAATACGCCGCGTAACAATAGGTTACATACATTTTTATATATCTTTTGAAGTGGCAGGTTCATTACAGGTGGATGCCCGCGTTTCCAGGCCACGAGTGATGCAGGCAGACATTGCAGACTCTACGTTATCATTACGTTACTGTACATTTGGCGAACTTCCAGCCAAGGGCAGGCGACTTTCACGATGACACCCACGCGCACTGTGCTTTTAAAAGCACTGTGCATGATTCCCAGGCAGGCAGAGCTGGGTCAGTCTTGCTTGCGCTAGGGTGCCACAGGAGAGCTGATTCTTCAGAGGTACAAAGATACTCAGGCAATAATTTGAAAGACAGAGATACGGAGAAATAGAGCAGTGTCTCTCATCACTTTTTTTCAAAGGAGAAAAGGCCCCAGGTTCAGTTTAGTCATCGTTTAGGTAAATGAGAGAAGAAGGATAAGTGTCAAAGTGAAATGGCAAAATTATCTCTATTCTCTTTGCTGCTTCTTACCGTTTACGTCGTCAAGGAGTCGTCTCAAGCAGTGAACTGTGAGTTTTCCACTTTATCTGGTCATTTTTACTTTAAAAGTTAAGTCTTGCTTTCCATTATGCTTGGTACATTTTATTTTTATTTTTATGTTTTTTATTAGAAAACCGTCGGGTAGTGTAGTCAGTGTTTACAGCAAATACCGTGATTTTTTTTTTTCCATGATATTTTCATATGAAGACAAAAGGCTTTGTGTTTTTTAACCGTAACTTTTCCAAGCTAACTAATAAGATTTAATTATATATATATAATATATATATATATATATATATATATATATGTATAAAGGTAGATGCCACCTTTATTTATACATAGCATCATGTTCTATATATTTCGTGATCAAATTATTTCATTTATATATATATATAATACATATATTTTTTTTTTTTTTTTTTTTTTTTTTTTTATATATATATATATATATATATATATATATATATATATATATATATATATATATTTGTGTGTGTGTGTTTGGGTTCTGTTTCTGTTTTGCGTGTGAATATATAACGAGAGGAAGACTAAATAAAAAAAAGAATGCAGTACATACAACTAAAACATCTGTTTACACCCGTCTACCCAAAACCTTCTCTCTAATCAAATCACAGCTAAAATCCCTCAGCAGCATCTGTTATCTAAAGACCCTCAATTCTTTGACTTCCAGTGGCCGAAGTGGAGTGCGGGTACCCGAAAGCTCCCTTCGTCAGGATAAAGAACGGCGTCGATGCCCAGGCTGGAGAATTCCCCTGGCATGTTGCTCTTCATATAGCAGATGTCTACAACAGCAGCTTCACTATTTACACCTGTGTGGGGGCCATCATTCACAAGCGGTTCGTTATGACAGCTGCCCATTGTGTGCAGAGGTATGTGGTGGTTGACATTTTTACTGGAATGAGGCCTGTTATTATTATTTTTTTTTTTTTTTTTTTTTTTTTTTTTTTTTGCTCTATCACAGTCTCCAATTCAACTGGGTGGTATTTATAGTGTGGGGTTCCGGGTTGCATCCTGAGCCTTCCTTAGGAGTCCATCACTGTTCTTACTATGTGCGCCGTTTCTAGGATCACACTCTTCAACATGAGTCCTGGAGCTACTTCAGCGTCTAGTTTTTCCAGATTCCTTTTCAGGGATCTTGGATCGTGCCTAGTGTTCCTATGATTATGGGTACAATTTCCACTGGCATATCCCATATCCTTCTTATTCTATTTTTCAGGTCTTGATACTTATCCATTTTTTCCCTTCTTTCTCTTCGACTCTGGTTGTCCCCATGGTATTGCGACATCAATGAGATACTTTCTTCTTGACTTTGTCAATACAACGTCACGTCTGGTCTATTTTGCACGTATCACCCTATCCGTTCTGATACCATAGTCCCAGATAATCTTTGCCTTATCGTTTTCTATCACTCCCTCAGGTTGGTGCTCGTACCACTTATTTACTGAACAAAGGTAGCTGATGTTTCTTGCACAGGCTCCAGTGGAGGGCTTTTGCCACTGAATCATGCCTCTTTTTGTACTGGTTCTGTGCAAGTGCCGGGCATTCGCTTGCTATGTGGTTTATGGTTTCATTTTTCGTATTGTAATTTCCTACATATGAGAGAGATATGGTTATTTCCGTCTATCGTTCTTTGAACATATATGGTTCTTAGGGCCTGATCTTGTGCCGCTGTTATCATTCCTTCAGTTTCCTTCTTTAGCTCTCCCCTCTGTAGCGATTGCCATGTGTCATCGCTGGCTAGTTCTTTAGTCTGTCTCATGTATTGTCCGTGCATTAGGTTCGTTGTGGCCAGTCCTCTGTTCTGTCTGTCATTCTCCTGTCTCTGTATATTTCTGGGTCTTCGTCTACTTTTATTAGTCCTTCTTCCCATGCACTCTTTAGCCACTCGTCTTCACTGGTTTTCAGGATATTGCCCCGTGCTCCTGTTCTCGATGGTTGCGCAGTCCTCTATACTTAGTAGTCCTCTCCCTCCTTCCTTTCGTGTTATGTATGGCCTATCTGTATTTGCTCTTGGGTGTAGTGCTTTGTGTATTGTCATATGTTTCCTGGTTTTCTGATCTATGCTGCGGAGTTCTGCCTTCGTCCATTCCTACTATTCCTGCGCTGTATCTGATTACTGGCACTGCCCATGTGTTTATGGCTTTATCATATTTCCGGCGTTTTTGAGTTTTGACTTGAGTATCGCCTTGAGTCTCTGCATATATTCTTTCCTGATCGTGTCCTTCATCTCTTGGTGTTTTATATCCCCTCCTTCCATTATTCCCAGGTATTTGTATCCTGTCTCATCTATGTGTTTGATGTTGCTCCCTTCTGGTAGCTTTTATCCCCTTCAGCTCTCGTTACTTTGCCTTTTTGTATGTTGACTAAGGCGCATTTTTCTATTCCAAACTCCATCCTGATGTCCCCAGATACAATCCTTACAGTCTAGATTAGGGTATCTATTTCCTTGAGCTCTTACCATACAGCTTGATGTCGTCCATGAACATCAGATGGTTGATTCTGTTGCCTCTTTTCTTGAGTTGGTACCCGGCATCCATCTTCTGTAGTACTTTTGTCATGGGAATCATGGCTACTACGAAGAGTAGTGGGGACAGTGAGTCGCCCTGGAAGATCCCTCTCCTGATATTAACCTCTGCTAGTCTTATTCCAGAGCTTGTAAGTATTGTATTCCAGTTGCGCATTGTATTTGAGGAAGCTGATGGTGTTTTCCTCTGCCCAGATATTTTCAGGCATTCTATTAGCCATGTGTGTGGTATCATGTCGAAGGCTTTCTTATAGTCTATCCATGCCATGCTTAAGTTGGTTTTCCTTCTCCTACTGTTCTTCATTACCATTTTGTCTATCAGGAGCTGGTCTTTTGTGCTACTAGACTTCCTTCTGCAGCCTTTCTGTTGGTGGGGATGGTGTTTGTCTCCTCTAGGTAGTTGTATAGCCTTTCACTGATGATACCTGTTAGTAACTTCCACATTATTGGTAGGCAGGTGTCAGGCCTGTAGTTACTGGCTATATTACCCTACTCTTGTCTTTTTGTACTAAGGATGTTCTTCTGGGTGGTCATCATTTGGGTGCATGGTGATTTGAGATACAATGCTGGAGTTGTTCTGCTATTCGTTAGTGTAGGGCCTTGAAGTTTTTAAGCCCAGTATCCATGGACTTCATCGGCACCTGGGGCTTTCCATTTTGGCATTTTCTTTAGTTGGTGTCTGACTGTGTCTGTCGTGATCTCTGTGAATCGTTGTTTTATTCTCCCAGTTTCTTCTTCCTTGACTTCCTGGAGCCATGTTGCATGTTTGTTGTGTGATACCGGATTGCTCCATATGTTTTCCCAGAGTCTCTTACTTGGTTCGGCTTCAGGAATTTCTTGGTGGTGTCTTCCCCTCTTAGTTGGCTGTATAGTCTTTTCTGGTTGGTTCCGAATAGTTTGTTCTGTTGTATCCCTTATTCCTGTTCATGTACTGTTGGATCTTATGTGCTTTGGTTCCTTAAGCTCTGTTTTACATCTTCTATTGTGTTAGTCCCCTCTCTTGTACTTTGTATTTCTCGTTGAGTTCCTCCCTTGTTTTCTTGCTTCTTAGCCTTTTTTCTGCCATCTCTTTCAGTTTACTCATCACCATGATTTGCTTTATTATTATTATTTTTTTTTTTTTTTTTTTTTTTTTTTTTTTTTTTTTTTTTTTGCTCTATCACAGTCCTCCAATTCGACTGGTGGTATTTATAGTGTGGGGTTCCGGGTTGCATCCTGCCTCCTTAGGAGTCCATCACTCTCCTTACTATGTGTGCCGTTTCTAGGATCACACTCTTCTGCATGAGTCCTGGAGCTACTTCAGCCTCTAGTTTTTCTAGATTCCTTTTCAGGGATCTTGGGATCGTGCCTAGTGTTCCTATGATTATGGGTACGATTTCCACTGGCATATCCCATATCCTTCTTATTTCTATTTTCAGATCTTGATACTTATCCATTTTTTCCCTCTCTTTCTCTTCAACTCTGGTGTCCATGGTATTGCGACATCAATGAGTGATACTTTCTTCTTGACTTTGTCAATCAACGTCACGTCTGGTCTGTTTGCACGTATCACTCTATCCGTTTCTGATACCATAGTCCCAGAGGATCTTTGCTTGATCGTTTTCTATCACTCCTTCAGGTTGGTGCTCATACACGTATTATGCAAGGTAGCTGATGTTTCTTGCACAGGCTCCAGTGGAGGGCTTTTGCCACTGAATCATGCCTCTTTTTGTACTGGTTCTGTGCAAGTGCCGGGCATTCGCTTGCTATGTGGTTTATGGTTTCATTTTTCGTATTGCACTTCCTACATATGGGAGAGATGTTATTTCCGTCTATCGTTCTTTGAACATATATGGTTCTTAGGGCCTGATCTTGTGCGCTGTTATCATTCCTTCAGTTTCCTTCTTAACTCTCCCCTCTGTAGCCATTGCCAATTGTCATCGCTGGCTAGTTCTTTAGTCTGTCTCATGTATTGTCCGTGCATTGGTTTGTTGTGCCAGTCCTCTGTTCTGTCTGTCTTTCTCCTGTCTCTGTATATTTCTGGGTCTTCGTCTACTTTTATTAGTCCTTCTTCCCATGCACTCTTTAGCCACTCGTTTTCACTGATTTTCAGATATTGCCCCAGTGCTCTATTTTCGATGTTGACGCAGTCCTCTATACTTAGTAGTCCTCTCCCTCCTTCCTTTCGTGTTATGTATAGTCTGTCCGTATTTGCTCTTGGGTGTAGTGCTTTGTGTATTGTCATATGTTTCCTGGTTTTCTGATCTATGCTGCGGAGTTCTGCCTTCGTCCATTCCACTATTCCTGCGCTGTATCTGATTACTGGCACTGGGCCCATTGTGTATGTTTTGGCTTTTATCATATTTCCGGCGTTGAGTTTTGACTTGAGTATCGCCTTGAGTCTCTGCATATATTCTTTCCTGATCGTGTACTTCATCTCTTGGTGTTTTATATTCCCTCCTTCCATTATTCCCAGGTATTTGTATCCTGTCTCATCTATGTGTTTGATGTTGCTCCCATCTGGTAGCTTTATCCCTTCAGTTCTCGTTACTTTGCCTTTTTTGTATGTTGACTAAGGCGCATTTTCTATTCCAAACTCCATCCTGATGTCCCCAGATACCAATCCTTACAGTCTGGATAGGGTATCTATTTCCTTGATGCTCTTACCATACAGCTTGATGTCGTCCATGAACATCAGATGGTTGATTCTGTTGCCTCTTTTCTTGAGTTGGTACCCGGCATCCATCTTCTGTAGTACTTTTGTCATGGGAATCATGGCTACTACGAAGAGTAGTGGGGACAGTGAGTCGCCCTGGAAGATCCCTCTCCTGATATTAACCTCTGCTAGTCTTATTCCAGAGCTTGTAAAGTATTGTATTCAGTTGCGCATTGTATTTTTGAGGAAGCTGATGGTGTTTTCCTCTGCCCCATATATTTTCAGGCATTCTATTAGCCATGTGTGTGGTATCATGTCGAAGGCTTTCTTATAGTCTATCCATGCCATGCTTAGGTTGGTTTTCCTTCTCCTACTGTTCTTCATTACCATTTTTGTCTATCAGGAGTCTGGTCTTTTGTGCCCCTACACTTCCTTCTGCAGCCTTTCTGTTGGTGGGGGAGGGGGGGATGGTGTTTGTCTCCTCTAGGTAGTTGTCTAGCCTTTCACTGATGATACCTGTTAGTAACTTCCACCATTTATGGTAGGCAGGTGATAGGCCTGTAGTTACTGGCTATATTTCCCTTACTCTTGTCTTTTTGTACTAAGGATGTTCTTCCTGTGGTCATCCATTTGGGTGCTTGGTGATTTGAGATACAATGCTGGAGTTGTTCTGCTATTCGTGGGTGTAGGGCCTTGAAGTTTTTGAGCCAGTATCCATGGACTTCATCGGGACCTGGGGCTTTCCAGTTTGGCATTTTCTTTAGTTGGTTTCTGACTGTGTCTGTCGTGATGTCTGTGAATCTTTGTTTTATTCTCCCTGTTTCTTCTTCCTTGACTTCCTGGAGCCATGTTGCATGTTTGTTGTGTGATACCGGATTGCTCCATATGTTTCCCAGAGTCTCTTACTTGGTTCGGCTTCAGGAATTTCTGGGTTTGGTTGTCTTCCCCTCTTAGTTGGGCTGTATTAGTTTATTATTATTATTATTATTATTATTATTATTGATTATTTTTATTATTATTATTGTTATTATTATTTATTTATTATTTATATTAAGAAAGACAAGTAGAAACTCGGTATAAATTGAATGCAGCTGATGCAGCTATAGCATCCAACACTACATGTGTTACAGAGGTTATATTATTATTATTATTATTATTATTATTATTATTATTATTATTATTATTATTATTATTATTATTATTATTATTATTATTATTATTTGGGTAAGCGTAGTTTTGGCATTATTATTTTATGGAAAATGGTATTGCGAACTTGACACATCATGGCGAACAGCAAATTGAACTCATATTTTAAGAGCTGTGTAGTTTGTAGCGAATGATGTTTTGGTCTTTTCGTGTAATGGTTAGTAGTGTTTTGGACGTCACTTCCATTGATATGTTTTAAACCAAACTTCCATTGATATGTTTTAAACCAAACTTCCATTGATATGTTTTAAACCAAACTTCCATTGATATGTTTTAAACCAAACTTCCATTGATATGTTTTAAACCAAACTTCTATTGATACACATTCAGAATAACCGCTATGTATACCCAGTGAAACATTATCTTGCTTAAAATAAGTCTGCTTCACGTGATTAGAATATTATAGAGAAATCTTCACATCTTTGCGTATAGAATGGATGCTCATGCTTATACACCTACTGATTAATGACATATGGATGTTTTTAACATTTGGAAATGATTTGTTTAAGTGTACTGAATTCACTATAACATCATCAAAGCGCACTGGCTTCTAGTAGTTCATATTCATTCATTTATTCATTTTTTTTATTACAGGTAGTTTAAAATGTACAATTTCGAGTACAAAGTTTGAAAGCCTTCCACTAAGTGATTTTTTCCAGTTTCAAATAAATGAAATAAGAACAAATGTCAGGTTAAGATTCTCTTCTTGTAATGTTACAAAGTAATTTCTTTTTTTTTAGTTGGAAATAAATGAAATAAGAAAACATGTCAGGTTAAGATTCTCTTCTTGTAATGTTACAAAGTAATTTTTTTTCCAGTTTGAAATAAATGAAATAAAAAAAACATGTCAAGTTAAGACTTTGTTCGTGTATTGTTACAAAGTACTTTTTCTCTTCTTCCAGTTTGAGAGCTGAAAGTATCGTCGCAATGATTGGTTCCCATTCTCAGTCGAAGCCCAGTAAATTTGAGCAGCGCATTCAAGTCGAAAATGTCATCGTTCACCCTTCGTATTTAATTGTGAGTATTAAAAATTTCATTATTATTATTATTATTATTATTATTATTATTATTATTATTATTATTATTATTATTATTATTATTATTATTATATTTAAAGCAGAAGCCATGAAGTTATGAGGACTGTGTGTGTATATTTGCGGAAATTTGGAAATTTCAAGAAAGGTCGCAAAGAATTTGATGAACTTTATATATATATATATATATATATATATATATATATATATATATATATATGTGTGTGTGTGTGTGTGTGTGTGTGTGTGTGTGTGTGTGTGTGTGTGTATCATACACAAAGGAAGAAATGCTCGATGGGATAGTTGTAATGGCAATGTATTCAGATTGAAATAATGTGATAATTCTAATCTGAAAAGTAAGTGAGGAATGGTTAATTTCCCGTCTTGTGAACAGAAGGATCAATTAAATTAATTCTCCCCAAGTCTATAAAACCTATATATTAATTTTACGTTTATTTTTAACAACTCCTCTGACAGGCCATCGATAATAAATCGAGATGGAGCCTTTATCTCCATATCCACAGCTCACTAGAAAACTTAACTTTCCCCTTTTTCCTTTCGTTTCCTTTCTTTTCCAGACGGGTTCTCAGGTCTACAACGACATCGCCTTGCTGGAACTGACCGAAGACGTCACCTGGAACCGCCTGGTACTTCCCGTCTGTCTCCCCGACGAGAAGGAAGACGGACACGAGTCTCGAGATGACCTCGACTCTGACCCCTTGGTTGGTCGACCTGTCACCGTGGCTGGGTGGGGCTTGACGGATGAGGTCAAAGAAGGTATGTGTCCTCGCCTTTATATACACACATATATATATATATATATATATATAACTATATAATTATATATATAAAATCGAGGTAGAGAAATTCGCCCCCTCCCCCCCCCCCCGGCCTGTCTTGTCACGGTATGGCATTGACCTTATCGAAGAAACAATCTGTTACTTATTAAACCTTTAAGTTGTGGAATTATTTGTTCATTTCAGGTAGAAATATCCCAATGACATATTGGATTACTATTGTCAGTTAATGCTTTGTAACAATAGCTTTATTAGATTATTTTTTCTGCGTCATGTCGCCTAAATTACAATTCAACTTGACTTGGAAGAATGAGTTTCCGTAAGTTTTTGTCTCGATTATTTAAATTTCAATAAAATTCCAAAAAACCTGAATTTTTACGCTTCGAGTAGTCGATCATATTTCAGCTCTTTTTTTTTTTCTTCTTCGGAGGAGGAGAGCTTGCCGACACACTGCAGAAGGTGGAGCTGGAGGTGTTATCGCTGACAAAATGTAGGGAGTGGATTGAGGAATTACTGGGCAGGTACTACCCATTGAGGGAGACACAGCTCTGCGCAGGCCTAGAGGAAGGACTGAAGGACTCTTGCACGGTAAGTGAACTTCTTCTTTTTAGGTGACATTTGCAAAAACCAGTATCATAGAGTATTTCAGAGTAGTTGCATGAACGTTACTAATATCTGCCTGTGTTTTATGTTAGTTTGTTGACCTTATGTATTCTGTTTTAGTTTTATGTAGAGTTGTGTATTTTGAGAAGTATTTGATGCAGAGTTTGACTATTCTCAGAAGTTTCGATATAGTTTGACTTTACTAACACGTACTGAGGTAGAATTTGATTTTTATAGAATTAATTTTATGCAGTGGGCCTTCAGAATTTTACTTACACACATAAACGCAAATAACTGAATGATTAGGCCATTTTCTTCTCTATCAAGAATGCTTGGGTTTGGCTCCTCTTTGTAGCATACGAGCCGTAAGGGCTCATCATGCTGCCCCTGTTGTTTTAAGCATGAAATTATGTAGATGGTAGATATTACGACCTTAGTGGTTTGCAGGCTGTGTGGATATAGGCATGTGGCTAACAACCTCATCCCAGGATACACTATAGTAGACTCACATCACCGGTGCATCTGATGTCTAAGCCAGTCCCTTATGACGCTCCTGATTGGCTGTTGATAAGCCAATCACGGGGCTGGAAACTCTCAGTCTCTCTCAAGGGTTCACATAGGCATGGTGTATATTCCACCTCTACTGAGGGATACGTCTTTCAAAAGCATCCCTCAGGAGAGTTGGAACATACATCCTGCCTATATGAACTCTCGAGAGAGACTGAGAGTTTCCAGTCCTGTCATTGGCTTATCAACAGCCAATCGGGAGCGTCGTAAGGAACTGGCCTAGACATCAAATGGACGGCTGATGTGAATCTACTATAGTCAAGTATAAAAAAAAAAAAGCCACTCTCCCTATGGGTACAAGTCGTATAGGTAGATGATACGCAAAGCAGAATGGATGTATGACCCTATAAACGTAAAACTCGGTATCCCACAGGGCGACAGCGGTGGTCCCTTGCTCCTGAAGAACGCAGAAAACCAAAGAGTGGCCATCGGCGTCGTGTCGACCGGTTTCGGCTGCGGACGCCCACGGCAGCCTGGAGTATACACCCGCGTCTCCAAGTTCCTGGAATGGATCATCGACACGATCAAAGAATCTGGACATTACGTTCCCGATCGTGGCTCTGAGGAGACAGTCCGTTAGAGCAATCACTATCTAGCTAATTGTCAATATGTGTTTGTGAGAATATAATTGTACACTCGCTCTCGCTCTTACACACGATCAGATTATCATATATGGCAATTATGATGTGGATTAAATGCGTATTTATGTATACGTTAATGTGGCATGAATGCATATAACTTTCAGAGCTGGATTCATGCCAATGTTTAGTCCTGACATGGCATAAAAAAGCTCTTTATTGCCTGCCGAGTAGCTGGGAAACTGTATGCCTAAATAGAATAATATAATTATTTATTGATAGTTTGAAATATTTGATTATCAGTATTAAGGTACACAGGAGTCCAGTAAAGGAAGATCAGACGTAAATAATGAACAGTGAAAAAGGAGTAACAAAGAAAAACAAATCAGGTAAACAATAACAAATAAACTATGTCAGCCTACCCAAATAAAAAAAAAAAAAATAAGTAGTTGCACTACTTTTGAACCTATGAATTTCCAGATATAGTTCCACGATTCGGTCATAACCGACACAAAACTTCTAGAAACCTGGTTGTATTACGACATGCAGCGCCTCAGTGGCGTGGTCGGTATGGTCTTGGCCTGCCACCTCGGTGTATTTCTGGTGATAGAAGTTCACTCTCGACTTGGTTCGGAAGTCACCGTAAAGCCGTTGGTCCCGTTGCTGAATAACCACTGGTTCCATGCAACGTAAAAACACCAAACAAACAAAGTATGACAACATGCACGGAACTAAGTGAAAACCTATTCAGGTAACTATGTGAATCTCTCTCTCTCTCTCTCTCTCTCTCTCTCTCTCTCTCTCTCTCTCTCTAGCAATTTAACCTTTGTGGTAAAACTATAACGATATCTTCGTGTCCTCATTACCAGCATTCACTAATATCAATGTCTCATTAATCCATACAGTACATTTGTTAAGTACTGCATGTCAGTAGTTTGGTAGGTCACTAGATATGAATGACCTGTAGTAGTAATGACGTCACCATAATCGCCATAGTCAATTTAGCTTAGTTTTTCTTTCTTCGCATTCCTTTTTTGAACCTTCCTTATAGAAGTTCCTATAACATTGTAAGTGTATCATTAATTATTATTGGGAAAATTATTCGTAATCATTACTATCATTGACTTCATCATGAACGTGTGCAGTCTCTCTCTCTCTCTCTCTCTCTCTCTCTCTCTCTCTCTCTCTCTCTCTCTCCAAGAGGTGGAAAAGAGAATATTGGAAGCTTTTGAAAGCTACTATCGTTTGATGCTATTGAATGGAATAGTCGGTTTAGTACAAATTTACGACTGCTACGTTTATTTCGCGTATAAATTTAAAGTATAATTACGAGCCCCTATATTTTCTATACATACTGTGAAAATTGCCTCAGAAATTTCACGCGGTATTTGGCTTTATGACATATATATACCCACACACAACATGTAGCATATGAACCCATACGTGTGAAAAATTGAGGATGTGTAACATTTTAGCGCCTTTATGAAACTGTCATTATCTGTGATCAAATTTTAGTCTCTATGCATTTGCTTATTCATAATCTCTTTAAATAAAATCATATCTATACATCTCAGTCTCAGGCGAGTTATATTTTACACAGAGTCTGGCAGACTGGACGACCAAATATGAAATGCAATGCCAATAGGAACTCCTAATTTCCCTTAGTTACCGCTTGCATGTGCATAACCGTTTTCTTTAGCGACTGATGTACATAATCATAAAAAACGACTCACATATAAGAAACCTTATAAGGTGTCTGATGTCATGCAATACTTGTAGACGTTAGCATGAGTGAATTATCATTCGGATAATTAGAATATCGTGACATTTTCACATACATAACTGATATATTTTGATCATTTTGGTCAGTTTTATGAATGGCAATTCCGTCTGGTATTTTCAAATGTTTATTGTTTAATAATGACAGTAACGATGAAAGATTAAGGAAATTGAGATATATAGCTTACCAAATTAGGGTATAAGATTTCAACGATCAATAACGGCATTGTTCCGCATACGGCGTGGGATTATGAGAGTAAAATAGGTTTATCATTATTGCCTTTAGGAGCAGAGGTTCAAATTTAGTTGCAGATTTTTAAAGTCTATTGGATAGCGAAGTTGATTCTTGTTAGATGTGGACAGAAACTTGTGATGCAAAAGTACTTAAGGTCATATTGGGTGAAAGTTAATTAAGCACGAAGCCCAGATGACCGACGACCATGCGTAGTCAGTTACGCAACGCTACTGAGAGAGAGAGAGAGAGAGAGAGAGAGAGAGAGAGAGAGAGGAGAGAGTACCTGTCTGTCCTGATAAGCTTTACATATGCTGCAATACAGTGTTGGGTTCTGTGCCCGAGCAGTCCTTGTAAATATAATTGCGTGTTTATTATTATTATCATACAACGTGTATAGCCTACTACGTGTTTGTATGCATACGAAAATAACATAGTACATGGAGATGACAACCGGAAGGAGAGAGTTCCTCTCCAATGGTCAGATAAAGTTTTAAGTGGTTGTTATTCAGGTAATACGTGCAGTATCCCTAACCACCCCCCTTCTGAGAATCTTGAATCCCCCTTAACATCACCCCCCCCCCCCCCCACTCACCACAATCATCGCGTCCATGACAGCCCAAGGAATACATATCATAACCTAACCTTGCATAGTGTCCTGCCTGACCAAGTTTCTTGGGCGAGGAATCAACCGTGACCAACTGAGCTCTCTCTCTCTCTCTCTCTCTCTCTCTCTCTCTCTCTCTCTCTCTCTCTCTCTCTCTCTCCAAGAAGTAGACTAGACCCCAGTCATTTCTCCACCACATCACCATCATCATTATTTTCTATAATAATTCGCCACCAAAGAAATGCACAGGAAAAAACGTATTTATAAATGAATGTTCTTAAACTGACCGAAAAGAAAAAAACTTTCATTTGACAATGCCTCCATTATGAATTCAATATTTCGTATTACCCCACCCCCCCATTCGTTACAAAAAAAATAAAATAAAAAATAAAAAAATAAACTTTGCCAAGACACTCCATCAAGCCAAGGTGTGTACCTACAGCCATACCCAGCTATGCCACCTTCCTTCCCCGTCAATCAATCGTCCTAGAAAACTCGTGCGTGCAGACAAACGTACGTACGTACGCACTATGGATGAGAGAGGGTCGCGTGACGTCAAATTAGACGCCAAGTAATTTAAACAATACAGTTTGAGTTCTGCATCGGATGCCATTAGTAGCGACCACATACATGGCTATAGTAGATTCACTTCAACCGTGCATGTGATGTCTAGGCCCGTCCCTTACGACGCTCCTGATTGGCTGTTGATAAGCCAATCACAGGGCTGGAAACTCTGCTCAGTCTCTCTCGAGAGTTCACATAGGCAGGATGTATGTTCCACCTCTTTTGAAAGACATATCCCTCAGGAGAGATGGAATATACAACCTGCCTATGTGAGCTCTCGAGAGAGACTGAGGAGAGTTTAACTTTCCAGCCCGTTTGATGTGAATCTACTATACCAGCGATAACTTCGCGTTCGAATGTTCTGGCTTGGAGATGGATGTCAGTGAGACGTACACGAAAATAAGGAGCGATAGGAAAATAAAACAGCAGAAGTAGGAAAAAATTATATATATAAAAATATCATTGTATTGTACATCTGAAGTGTAATCACTATATATACATCACAAATAACAAAGTTAACATGATGATGATGAATCAGAGAGATTAAGGCAAGGTAGATATTGATATTAGTATTGTGTAACTAGATCTAAGCATTGCATGAGCAACGTATAAAGGCATCGATTATTTGCACTTGGGTGCAATTAATCACGTTCTTTTCTTAAGTAATAGGAATTTATTTCAATAATAAAAAACAATTCAATTAATACCAAATTATTCCTTGCTATTGATAATGTCAACAACATTGTCGTGAATAAAGAATATAAATCAGAATTCCGTTAATATGAGCGGTATTCCTTTTTTATTTATTTTTTTTTTTATGCACAGAATACAAACAGTGGTGCCGTATATAGCAACACAAATCAATGGGAATGCAAACAGCGGTGCTGTAGTATATTACAACAAAAATCGATGGGAATACCAACAGCGGTGCCGTATATAACAACAAAAATAAATTCCTTTGATCAGCAATAATAATCTATCTTTATATATCTTACCATCTGCAGTGCCAAAAATAGACACCAAAAATCAAAATAAGAATTCCATAAATATCACCAGATATTTTTGTATTAATAACAGCAAGAAACATGCTATAAACATACCAAATATTTTTGTATTAATAACAGCAAGAACATTGCTATAAACATACATTATATATATTAAATATATATATATATATATATATATATATATATATAATATATAGTGATACAAGGCACAGGGAACTACTCCAAGCGACATAATCAGAGGAAGACGGACGAAAACCACACATCACTAGACAGCCTAGTGATGTGTGGTTTTCGTCCGTCTTCCTCTGATTATAATATCTATATAATATATATATATATATATATATATATATTATTATAATATAATATATATATTAAATTTATTAATTCATTTCCTTCTATTTCAGTAAGTTTGATCTCTTCTTTCTGTATTTCCCGTGACTTCCTCTTGCTGCTTCCTAATGAGCACCATATTCCGTGGTAGCTTGAATTTCAAGTCAGTGTCCCCTTTTCGTGGGGTTGCTCCATACGGATAGGTTTAATCTACTGAATAAAAAT
>NC_061087.1:95286117-95298617 GCF_015104395.2 Macrobrachium nipponense | reverse complement strand
TAGATATTTTTACGTAGCTAGGAACCAATTGGTTACCTAGCAACGGGACCTACAGCTTATTGTGGGATCCGGACCACATTATATCGAGGAATGAATTTCTATCACCAGAAATAAATTCCTCTGGTTCCGCGTTGGCCGAACCGAGAATCGAACTTCGGACCACCGGATTGGTAGCCGAGCGCGAAATCCACTCGTCCAACGAGGAACTTTCGTTGGTGGAAGCTCCTAAAACTTAGTTCTGAACAAAAGACTTTTGAGTAAATTGCACAGAGCCAAGTTTCAGGGGAGGGTTGGTTTTTGTTTCGTAAGAAGATGGATTTTCTTTGGTGCTCTTGCTTGTCAAAAAGATCTTAATTTTCCCCCCCTAATTTCTGCCGTGTATTGTCCTGGTGCTCGTTTCTTTATTTCCTTTGGGTCATACCACGTCACGGAATATTTGTTTTTGTGGGCAAAAGTGTGGTATATAAATGTTGTTTCGTTTGTTTGTGTCTTCTAATCGAACATGGTTACAATTCCATCACTCTAAAGATCCCACATCTATTTAACTTCTGTTTTGGTAGAGTGCCTTGTAGGCCCTGGCTGTTAGCGCTTCAACGGATCTAAATACGACGAACGAGTATTAGAAAGCTGAATTTTTTTATGAAATTGACTCGTCTCACAGACTACAGTCCCACTGAGAATCTGTGGATTACCGCGTCGTCTGTTTCAAGCGTGAAATGTCAAAACATATGCTCTTTGAAGCACCATCCCAATATCACTTTAGGGGAGAACAGCTTTGCAGATGACCCCAATTAATCTTGGAAACTTATGCAGCTGATTTTCGTAACCAGAGGAAAGACAGGAAACTTCCTGCTGGCTTCAGCAAACCACAGCCTTCCTTCAACCTCTCCGCGGTAAGATTGGTGAATGATTTAGATTTTATGGTTGAATGTAGTGACAAGTTAGGCAAATTCATCCGTGTCGCTCGTTACTAATCTATGGATACTTTATCACAGGGTAAATTATGGCAGTTGTGTCACAGTGTAAGACTACAAGCACTGTCACAGATTAGACTACAAACCCGCTCACAGTTTAGACAACAAAACCATGCAGCAGGTTAAGATACAGCGACCTTGTCGCGTAGCATAGGTTATTATGGAAATCATGTCGCATCCAAGGCAACAAAACCCTTCTGGTAGGTTAGACTACACCGTCCATTACAACCTAGGCTATTGCAACACTTATAGATTTAAGTAAAGGCCACACAGGCATTGCACACATTATGTCATGACAACCCCTGGCATCAAATGCAGGGTAGAAAATGGTTCAAATACTGGCACGTATTAATGGGTTAGCCAGTGGCAATCCCGTCTCGTGTTGGATTATTAGCAGCACTCCCCGTTAGGTCAGGCTAGGAAGAGCTGCGAAAAGTTAGGCTATTGCCCTTTGTTAGTTTTTTTTCCTGTTATGGTGTGTTATGGTGTGTTTAATCGCTCTTGTAAAAACAAATATCTTCTTGTTCCCATTCTTCATCCCATGGGGATCTCCTATAATTATGGAGTGAAGAGTCCAGCCTCCATGAAAAATGAGCTTTTTAACTCACTCTTAATAATAATAATAATAATATAATAATAATAATAATAATATGGAGTAACGAAATCAAGCACGCCTCGAATTCTGGCTTGACAAACAGGGCCAAGAGAGAGAGAGAGAGAGAGAGAGAATCACAATTCTCAATATTCTAAAAATATCCGAAATGCAATCGAGTAAATAATATTTAGACTAGACTTCGCACTTCGGATAACTTCTTCCTGCCAGAAATATATAAATGCCATTGATTATTTTTTGCCTACGGATATCAGTGCTGTGAATATCGACGGCGGCGGCCCTCGTCGGCTTGTGGTTTTTTGTACTCATATTGTAGTTTCAACTCCACGGGGGATGGGACTCCATTGTATACACGGTGCGATGACGCTTTTGGAGAGAGAGGTCTTGAGTGCTTGCCTCGCGATGGTAACCTGTAAAGGACATTAAAACAGATTAAATTTAAGTCGACTTGCATGAGCGTTTAACTCAGTACTTGTGAGAGGTTGGGCATTCGTGATGAGTGAGTAATTGTCGTGAGGTATAAAGACATATTCTGAAATCCCGCGGGGTTGTTAGCGCCGTCGGTGCATCTCGCACGGTGCACTGTAGGCCCCTATAGTAGATTCACATCAATCGTGCATCTGATGTCTAAGGCCCGTCCCTTACGACGCTCCTGATTGGCTGTTGATAAGTCTATCACATGGCTGGAAACTCAGTCTCAGGATAGAGAGTTCATATAGACAGGATGTATGTTCCACCTCTCCTGAGGATGCGTCTTTCAAAAGTATCCCTCAGGAGAGGTGGAACATACATCCTGCCTATGTGAACTCTCGAGAGACACTGAGAGTTTCCAGCCCTGTGATTGGCTTATCAACAGCCAATCTGGAGCGTCGTAAGGGGCGGGCCTAGACATTAGATGCCCGGTTGATGTGAATCTACTGTACTTTCGTCTATATGTTCTATTGCAATTCTTAATGTACACCCCTTCCTAACAATTGTTCCAACAATTATTTACAACTATGAAAGATCCCATAGGTTCCAGCGCTTATATTCCAGTTCAATTCCATCTTCCAGCTTACTTTTCACCCTCTACTAACAGTTGTTCCAATATTATTTTCAGCCATGAGTGACCCCATTGACTTTAGCTTAGATTTCATCATCCAATTCCAAATCCATTTCCTGAAATGACGAATAATGCAATGGCTCCATTCCACTCAGTTGCTTTTCATAGAATTAAATTCTTCAAATGAAAAGAGCAAAGAAATTTCGAAGGCAACTTACACATGTCTTTGGCATCGGAAGTTTACGCCTTGCGATAGAGAGCGTTCTTGCCCAGTATGGGTATTGGGTGGGCCTCCGTGTTAAATACCCACTGGTCCAAGCTGATGAGGGAGTCGCTGGAGAAGATCAGGTACAAATACTGCTCAGAGGGGAAAGGAGAAGATATATCTTAGAAAACAGCAGTCGCATATCTGGACTAATTCAATGTATTTTTATGGAATTTGCATATTTAAGTAGGTATGAAAAAAAAAATAATAATAATAATACATGCTTCTCATAAGATATGTTCATATTAACTTGTGAATGGAATAGACTGGGCACTAACGCGATGATAGTATCCGTCAACGTAGGTCAAATTCAAAACAAAGTTAAGAGAAACTATTGTATGAAAAATAAAGGTCCGTCATATACCACGGAGGCCGTTAATAATTGGCCCCCTAACAGCAAAATCCACATCCTCCCACTACAATATCTCACACATATGTGTGTGTATATATATATATATATATATATATATATATATATATATATATATATATAATATATGCAATATAAAAATACCGTATCGTGCTTCTAAGTAATCGGACGAAGTTTCCACAGTAATATTCTTGTTTATCCAGACGAAATGTACATTGTGGGAATATTTCCACAAATATATTTCGTCTGGATAGACAAGAATATTACTTTGGATCCTTCTTCTACATATATATATATATATATTATATATTATATATATATATATATATATAATAGATCTATATATAAAATATATGTATATATATGTGTGTGTGTGTGTGTGTGTGTTTGTGTGTGTGTAAATATACATATATTTATAGGATGTAATCCTATAACAAAATTTAATAAGGTTTTTAATGACTTCGTGAGAGAGTATTCACTTACTCATTTTCCGATCATCACACGTCATCATCGTCCACAGGTGCGCACAACGCTTTTATTTTTATCTTTGGATATCATCATCATCATCATCATCATTATAAGACACAGAAAGAGAGGGAGGATTTATATGCGCTGAGGCATTTAATCTTATCTCAACAAACAAAAGACTGGTCGATATGGTTGCTCCCCAAACACTAGCGGACTCCGCTGCTTTCTTCGTCACGCCATTCGTTCTCGTTACATTTTGGCTTTTTTGTAAGACCGTCAGCGGATCTTAAATGATTTATGGACCACAATTTTCTCTCTCATTAAATTCACTTACACGTGTACGGTGCAGTTAAACTGAATCTCCACAGAAATGCATTGAATCCACACTTTCATTCATACATACAAACATACGCTAACCTTTCCCGCTACATTAAGTCAACTTGTATATGCTGTACCGCCAGTTACTTCCACAGACATGCATACATACACATACATACATAGTAAATACATCGTCTCAGTGGCGTGGTTGGTAGGTCTTAGCCTGCCACCTCGGTGGCCGCGAGTTCGATTCTCGGTCATTCCATTGAGGGGTTAGAGATGTGTATTTCTGGTGATAGAAGTTCACTCTCGACGTTATTCGGAAGTCACGTAAAAGCCGCTGGTCCCGTTGCTGAATAACCACTGGTTCCATGCGACGTAAAAACACCATACAAACAAACGTAGTAAATACATTTAATGTAAAGACTTGTACACCATAACTCCACTTACTTCCGCCTACATACATTAGATTCGCTTACAAGTGCTCACTGTAACTCCACTCACTTCCACGTACATAGATTGAATCCACTCTCATTCCCTGCACGCATACGTTGCAGCGTCCCTTCGGCCCCTAGCTCCAACCTATATCATTCCTTTTACCTTACCTCCTTTCATATTTTCATCCATGTTACTTTCCTCAACCCTCTCCTATAACAAATGTTTCATAGCGATGTTTTCCTCCTGTTATTACACCTGTCAAATGACCTCGTAGGTTCCCAGCGCTTGGCTTTTGGCTTAAAAACTACATTGTATTCTGCGTGCGTGTTTATACTCTCACTTAAGCGTCTCGGCGAGAAGGAAGCTCTGCTGGACGTCGTCCTTGTGAGGATTTGTCCTGTGGACGTCTGAGAGACCGCTGAATCCTCCGCTCTCGACTCGGCAGTGTTTTTCCAGAGCCTGTATTCGGCGGTAGTTAGTATTTTATTGACAGAAAATATACAATTATACAGAGAATGAATGCTTTCTCTCTCTCTCTCTCTCTCTCTCTCTCTCTCTCTCTCTCGCGTGTCAGGTTTAAATAGAGCAGCGACTGTTTTCGTTATGCACGGCATAAAAATGCCATTAGCCCTGCTATCGTGAGGTTGGAATTCGGTGGGAATATGCTAGGAATGGATAGAAAGATGAATAGAAAGGCGTCTGAGTACCTGGCGTTTGTTTTGTAGCCATGAATAATGTAAACAATGGTTTTTCCTATTGATGTTACCTTCGTGCGTCGTGGTTGTCAAGGACGAAGTTTGTTGTGCATAAATATATATATATACTGGTATCTCTTATGGCACGAAGATATGGTAATTCAGTTGTATTCCACATAGGAAAATGAAAAAAGGTATGTCTTTGAATATGCCCAACAGTTTCGTCCTCCAATGGACCTCTTCTCATTTTCCTATGTGGAATACAACTGAATATATATATATATATATATATATATATATATATATATATATATATATTATATATTATGTGTGTGTGTGTATAATACTAAGAAATCACAAAAGTAAGCACGTGATTTTGTTTATTAGCTGAAGCCACTGGGGAAATTTAAAAAGAAAAGACAGAATGCCAAGTACTTGTGCCCCGAAGATGTGTTAAATACACGAAAGTACTTGGCACTCTGTCTTTTCTTTTTTAAATTTTCCCAGTGGCTTCAGCCAAAAATATATATATATATATATATATATATATATATATAGTATATATATATATAGATGTGTGTGTGTGTGTGTGTGTGTGTGTGTGTGGTGTGTATGTATGTATATATATATATATATACGTGAATGTGTTAAATGGTAAAAACATATGGGTGTGGATTATTTACCTTCTTTTTTCACGTTGCAGGTGTTTTAAGTCAAGATGATGATTAAATTGCTGTCAGGAATTACATATGATTAACAAAGATAAGAGTAACTGACTGACTGATTTAGAGTTCGCTGTTATCATCATGACAGAGAGAGCTCTACATCCTCTTAGCTCGTCCTAATGAACAACGTAATATTCTTTGGAAGCTTGAATTTTAAGTCAGTGGCCCCTGTAGACTTATTTCATATGAATAGGTTTCAAAACTACTGAATAATAATAATAATAATAATAATAATAATAATAAATAATAATAATAAAATAAATAGTAAAAATGTTGTGTCATAAATATTATTATTATTATTATTATTATTATTATTATTATTATTATTATTATTATTATTATTATTATTATTATTATTATTGTTGTTGTTGTTGTTGTTGTTGTTGTTGTTGTTGTTGTTTAACTTTTATACCCACTATTGAATACTGAAGAAGTGAAATTATTCTACCCATTATATTCAAGATGACAGTGTAATGCCCTTACCTGTAAAAAATAAATAAATAAATAAAAAATAAAGGGTGCTGTGCATTAGTCACACCGGATACTACCTGATAAATGGTTTGCTCCAAATAGCTAAGGTGCCGATTTATGCCTATAAAGAAAGACGAAACCAGTACATACGCCATGGACCACGCCCCCTTAAATGGTATACCATTAAAGATAGAAGTTTCCAACCAGGAAAATCCATTGTGTGTGTGTGTTTGTGTGTTCACAACAGTGACCTGCGTCGCGTCAAGGAACGCAATTTACCCTAGAATATGTCAGCTTTTAAGGAGTAATATTGACAGATAACAGATAATTTAGGAATACGTCCTTTCAGCTCTTCAGTGTTACACATTGGAAAAAGTTAAACGTTACTGTCACTAATAATAATAATAATAATAATAATAATAATAATAATAATAATAATACTGCAATTTCTCAAAATCTCGAAAGAGTTGTTTCCACAGGTGCAGATGTTCTTTGCAGAAAAAAATAGACTAAATTTATTGAGCGTGATTAAAAAACGCTGACTGGCGATACCTACCATAGCAGCGTCCCAAGCCCAGTCCCTGTACTTCTGGTCTTTGGTGAGCCTCCAGAGGTAGAACCACGTCTCTATGGCCTCTGGCCGAAGAGCGTAGTGCCTCGCCGAGGGCAGGATCTCCTGACCGGTGCCCATCTGAGGGAAGTGGAAGCTGTCGGGACCCAGCCCCGTGGCAGTTCGGGCATAGGTCTCGCGGCAGGTTTGGGCGATGCCCTCCGCGATCTCCATTTCGCGTTTCGAGGTCGGGCGCGGCAGGTATTTTGCGCCGAGGGCGTACATCCCGCCTGTAGGGGGGAGAAGGTTCTGTTGTAATGTGGGGTAGATTTTTGAGGTAGATTTATTAAACAGAATAGGACTTTTGGTGACATCAGATTTTATACAGTTGGTCTGCCATCTCTCAAGTCAAGAAAGTCTCTTTGTAACGTAATCAGATTATTTGCTTTTTTGATTGTCTGAAATATATTTGAAACTTGAAGATGAAAGCCTGTATTTGCATGCACAACATTTCAAATTTGGGGCGATTCCAGCATTTGCACTTTTATTATTATTATTATTATTATTATTATTATTATTATTATTATTATTATTATTATTATTACTAAATTAATCATGGAGCTCAACTTTCATAGGTTGCAAAACTTTATATTTAAAGATGAATTTGAGATAAGCGATATCGTATTTTTTTTTCATTGTAAATAATCACCTGAACATAATAGGTTTAGTTTTAGAATCAACTGACAGTTTTCTTAATTTTCCATTATTCACCATCTTTCCTGCGGTAAGGTCTTTTCCATCGTTGTATAGATAGAATATCTCGGAAAGCAAACTGCTAACGTTACAAGGTATTTACGAAAGCAAGTGTTACGTCTCTGAACAGTAATTAACCCCTCCCCCCTCCTCTCTCTCTCTCTCTCTTCTTTCTCTCTATCTCTCTCTCTCTCTCTCTCTCTCTCTCTCTAAAATGTTGGGTCATAGAGTATTAAATTGTTGGTTTAAACATTCCTTCTCTCTCCTCTCTCTCTCTCTCTCTCTCAAATGTTGATCATAGAATAGTAAATTGCTGGTATAGCATTCTCTCTATCTCGTCTCCTCTCACGATCGCTCTCTCATCTCTCTCTCGCATCTCTGTGTGTGTGTGTGTGTCTGTGTGTGTGAGGAATATCAGACGTGTCACAGCACTTGGCAAATTAGCCAGGTGCTTGTCAATTACCTGCGCACGCGCATACGTACCGGCAAAGCAAGCCAAGTGATCCATCTTGTGTATCAAACTAGTACCCATGCTTTCGGCCAAGTATATCAGCCCGGATCGCGTCTTGTGAACCAGGCGGTCGGTGATGGTTCCTATGGCGTCCTCGTACAGCTCCTTGGCCTGGGTGTCCGTCGAGTTCGACTGGATATAGGATTTGATGAGGTACTCGTAGAAACTGTCGCCGAACGCCCCGAGAGACGTGTGTCCTGAAAGGCGGGGTTCTGTGTTACCTGACTTTATTATTATTATTATTATTATTGTATGCTGGAAGTAAACCCTCTTTTAAACATGTTTTATTAAAAGTAATTGCTGCTCAGCTGCATTAATTTTATACAGGTTCTTCTCTATTTTTCTAATTATTGCTTTCTCATTGTTACTTAAAACTGGTGAGCAACGCACCCAAGGTTGACATATCTCAATTAGGTAGAACGACTGAAATTTTTTACCAATAAAATCCAATCGTTCTACTAATTGAGATATGTCAACCTTCGGTGCGTTGCTCACCAGTTTAAGTAACAATGAGAAAGCAATAATTAGAAAAATAGAGAAGAACCTGTATAAAATTAATGCAGCTGAGGCAGCAATTACTTTTAATAAAACATATTATTATTATTATTATTATTATTATTATTATTATTATTATTATTATTATTATTATTATTAGCAAACATATATATACAGAAATTATATATAAATTCGTAAAGTAAATAAGTCTACGGGCATAACCAGCCAGTTTCAGGAAATCTCTTCTCATCCCGCCCTCCTCCTGAGGAGGTAGGATGAAATCCCATTATAAACCATCTTAGGGGTCCCCCACCATATCCTGCCAAGTTTCACGCCATCGGACCAGCCGTTTGGGCGTGATTGAATGACAGACTAACGGCACGGACAGACAGGACAGACATAACGCCTATTGTAGTGAGATGACGATGATGATGATGATGATGATGATGATGATGATGATTATTATTTTATTATTATTATTATTATTATTCATAAACGAAGTTTTTAGCCTCTCCAACAACCCCCGAAAATTAGATACATACACGAGTATTATTATTATTATTATTATTATTATTATTATTATACATTAACCCTTAAACGCCGGAGCGGTAAAACTAAAAAAAATGACTCCCGTATGCCGGAGGGGTTTGAGAGTGAGCGCGTAAGCGGAAAAAATATTTTTTTCAAAAAATCACAGCGCGCTTAGTTTTTCAAGATTAAGAGTTCATTTAGGTCTCCTTTTTTTGTCATTGCTTGAAGTTTAGTATGCAACCATCAGAAATGAAAAAAACTTTATCATTATCATATATAAAATAATGCGATATATGATAGCGCAAAAACAAAAAACGAAATTTCATATATAAGAATGTATTCAAATCGCGCTGTGCGCAAACGGTTGAAGGTAACAAGTTACTTTTTTTTTCGTTGTATGTGCACACGTTGTATGTGCACTAAATGCAATCATTTTGATATATAACACATTGTAAAACGATAAAAGCAACACAGAGAAAAATATTATCACAAAATAATGCATGAATTCGTAACGCGCTTACGTAAACACATATTTTTTTCAAAAATTCACCATAAATCTAAATATTGTCCTAGAGACTTCCAATATGTTTCAGAATGAAGACAAATGATTGAATATTACTATACTGTAAGAATATTAGCTTACAAATGCAGTTTTCGACCATATCTGACGAGCTAAAGTTGTTACCGAATATCGAATTTTTATATATATATTTTTTTTATATGCAATTATTTCGGAAATAAGAAAAAGCTACAACTTTCAAATATTTTTCGTTTTATTCTACATGAAATTGCGCACATTTTCATATATAAAAACTCTATGAAATGCCTAATATGAAACGGAGCAAATATTCCGAGAATGAGACTTACGCATTTCGGAGATTTGTGGCGGAGAATCCGCGCGGATGGAGGGAAGGAAAGTTTTTTAAAAAGAAGGGAAAAATTCACCATAAATTTAAATATTGTGCTAGAGACTTCGAATTTGTTTCACGATGAAGATAAATGACTGAATATTACTAGACTGTAAGAGTTTTATCTTACAATTGCGTTTTTCGACCATTTCGGTAGAGTCAAATTTGACCGAACGTGGTTCTATTTATCGTGATTTATATGCAAATATTTCGAAAATGAGAATAGCTACTACCTTCAACTATTTATTGTTGTATTATACATGAAATTGCGCACATTTTCATATATAAAACGTTATGTAACGGCTAATTTAAAATGGTGCAAACATTACCACAATCGCACGTATGATTTTTTCGGAGAGTACCGCGCGGACGTAAAGAAAATGTTATTTTTTCATAAATTCACCATAAATCGAAATATTGTGCTAGAGACTTCCAATTTGTTGCAAAATGAAGGTAAATGCTTGAATATACTAGAATATAGGCGTTTTAGCTTACAATTGCGTTTTTCGACCATTTCGGTAGAGTCACAATTGACCGAAGGTTGAAAATTTGTCACTTATCATTTTTTATGAAAATATTTCAAAATTGATAAAAGCTACAACCATGGGTTGTTTTTAGTTGTATTGTGCATGAAATTGCGACATTTTCATATATAAAACTTTATGTAACGGCTAATTTAAAATGGTGCAAACATTACCACAATCGCATGTATGATTATTTTCGGAAGAGTTACCGCGCGGACGTAAGGAAAAAGTTTTTTCATAAATTCACCATAAATCGAAATATTGTGTGCTAGACACTTCCAATTAGTTGCAAAATTAAGTTAAATGATTGAATATTACTAAAATATAAGAGTTTTAGCTTACAATTGCGTTTTTCGACCATTTCGGTAGAGTCAAAGTGACCAAAGGTTGAAATTTTTGGCACTTCATCGTTATTTATATGAAAATATCTTAAAACTGATAAAAGCTACAATCATGAGTATTTTTTTGTTGTATTCTACATAAAAATGCGCACATTTTCATATATAATACTCTATGTAACGGCTAATTTAAAATGGTACAAAAATTATGTCAAAGTGACGAAATAATTTCAGAGATGTGTCACAGATACTTTTTAGTGCAGGCAAGAAAGAAATTCGCGCTTGCGCGCCTGCGTAACGATTGTAAACAAAACAACACCTTGATCCGTGAACTCCCAGCATCCCCCAAGGCGCGTGATTCAAGAGTTTTCGGCTGGTAGGCCTAAAGTATTTTTCAGCGAATTTTTAAAAAAACTTTTGTATGTCGACGTAAAATACGTCCAGTCGGCACCCGAGAGACAAAAAAATGTCGACGTAAAATACGTCCGATCGGCGTTTAAGGGTTAACGGAGTCTTCAACCTCTCCAACACCCCCCCCCCCCCCCCCCCCGCACCCCCCCCCCCCCCCCCCCCCCCCCCCCCCCCCCGCCGCCCCCGAAAATCAGAGATTCGTCACACTCACGCTGGCCCCACTGCCCGTTGTAAGGGTTCATGTAATTGGGGAAGAGATCGCCGCTGACGTGGCTGCCCCTCCCGACCGGCCTCGCTATCTTGAACACCTTCTCGCGGAAGACGGGACGTCCCGTCACGTCCGACAGGTACAGGAACTCCAGATGGAGGGTCCCGAACTCGGAAAGGATGCTTGACCCTCCGTTCGCCCACCGGTGATTGTTGGTCTTCTGCAGGGAGAGAGAGAAGAGCGAGAGATGGAGATGGTGGGGTGGTGGAGGGGGAATTAAATATATATATATCTATATATATATATATATATACATATCTATATATATATATATATATATATATATATATATATATATATATATATATATATATATATATATATATATATATATCAGACGTGTCACAGCACTTGGCAAATTGGCCAGGTGCTTATCAATAGATTTCGTCTTGCTAAACGAGAATATTACTGTGGATCCTTCTATACTGATAACTGACAAGCACGGTACGGTGTTTTTATATTACAATATCATGATATATATATAATATATTATATATATACATATATATATATAATCATATATGTATATGATTTATATGTGATGGTTAGATGTACTATAAAACACCGTACCGTGCTTGTCAGTTATCAGTATAGAAGGATCCACATAATATTCTCGTTTAGCAAGACGAAATCTATTTGTAGAAATATTTACAGAGCTTATTTCCTACAATTATATTTCGTCTTGCTAGAGAATATTGTGAATCCTTTTATATATATATATATATATATATATATATATATATATATATATATATATATATATATATGAAGTTAATTCATGCGATATGGTGGGACGGTGAAGAAGTGTCACGGTATAATAATTACATTAGTT
>NC_061087.1:95236117-95283617 GCF_015104395.2 Macrobrachium nipponense | reverse complement strand
AAAGGTTCACGTTGTTAATTGCTTAAAAAAAATGAGAGAGAGAGAGAGAGAGAGAGAGAGAGAGAGAGAGAGAGACTTGTTCCTTTTTCATTAATATTAATGATATGTCTTGTCACGCAAGTGTACCGAATACTTAACTTCATCGTTTAGCAGAAAGGCCATGGAGAGAGAGAGAGAGAGGAGAGAGAGAGAGAGAAGAGAGGAGAGGAGGGAGAGTTTTGAAAGAAAGTTTAATCAAGACTAGTTTAATTGCTAGAGATGTTTTTGTTTATGCTTTGAACTGCGCTAACATTTTTGTTCTCTCACTCAGCTCAGCAATTTGTTAAACTACTCAAGAGACATCATCATCTCTCTCTCTCTCTCTCTTCTCTCTCTCTCTCTTATCAAGTGCAACAAAGTTAACTGTTTAGAGAAATAAGGTCTCACTGCTATAGTGCTGTACTTAATCCCATACAGATCAGTATCATACACGCATTCTCTCTCTCTCTCTCTCTCTCTCTCTCTCCTCTCCTCTCTCTCTCTCTCTCTTCTTTTTCAGTCAGTCATGGCCCTAATGAGCTATAACCTTCCAGTGCATTAGTTGTTATTCCCCATTCTTCTGGGAATGCCAGAGATTATCTGAATAGCAATCTTTGTCCACCATGAAATAAGGGGGACAGCTATACTCGTTATCCCCATAGATTAGTAAGCCCTTTTTTTTTTTCTTAACGAAAGGGTTGACGTATGATTTGTTTTCCCCTCTATCCTCCTCCGCGTAAGGAAAGGTAATTGCGTCTCGACATGATATTCTGCTGCTTTCATTTGCTCTTTATATTTTATATTTCCCTTCGTCGACCACAGACCTAGGAGGTGGGGATATACGTATATATTAATTTTGCAGACCAAAAAGGTGGGGGGAATACGTATATATTCATTTTAAATGTGGCCGTCGAGCTTGCAGTGCGTGACAAGTCTCGTTCCTTGCCGTGAAGTTTTACCATTAATGAAGGTCCCACTTCGTCTGAAGTCATCAAAAGTTCCATTACTCTACAATCATTTAAGCAGCGGTCGGTCAAGCAGTCAGGCATGTCTGTTCATGCCGTGTCTCATTAGAGAACTGAACAATTCTTTGTTATTGGTTACTGATAGCTTACAGAATGTATAAATTGTAGTCGAGTATGCAGACAGTTTAAACGCATTGCAAAGCCACTTTCGTCAAAGGACTGCAAGGTTATTGCAGTCCAGTAGGCGCGTGGAATTTTTTTTACCACGATAGTAAAGTGTTCTCATAACTTACGAAATCGTGTCATTGTTCAACAGGCGACATAGACTGCAGACTCAAGTTAAATGTGTCGAAAATTGGCCTCAAAATAAAACGAGTAAAAGAAAACTTCGGCGCAATCGACTTTCCTGTGTGAGCCCATTGGTGGCCTGTCTGGCACCGTTGCCATACGCATGAGCATGGCTACCTTCAACCGTAAATAAAATAAATGCTACGGAGGGTAGAGGGCTGCAATTGGTATGTTTGATGATTGGAGGATGAGAAAGATCAACTTACCAATTTGCAGCCCTTTAGCCTCAGCAGTTTTTAAGATCTGAGGGCGGACAGGACAAAAATGCGATAGCGATAGCGAGAACCTATACGAGAGAAAAGATGATTTTCATGAGACAGATATTATTTAAGACGAGAGTTATGTGCAAATACACAATTAAGACTAAAAGGAACTTGGATGAAGGGTGAAAAACCATTCCAAAGGGGGAATGGCAGGTGCACTCGAGGTACAAAGCAAGGAAGCGCTGGTCACATATGGTGTGACAGGAAAATGTGTTCCTTATCATGCTACAAGCGTTCATATATAGATATCAATAGTGAACATGATAGCAAGAGAGAGAAAGAGAGAGAGATGGTGGAAAGATACAGGTGTATAGTGTGGCTTCATCCTATTCTCACCTGCAAACCGTCGAGTAGGATTTTGTCTATATTTGAAACACTGTCGGGTAGGACTTTAAAACTGTCGAGTAGGTCTTTATCTTCATTCTAAAACTGTCGAGTAGGACTCTCTTTTATCTTTCCTCATTTGAAAACTCTCGAGTAGGACTATCTTTTATCTTTCTTCATTCGAAAGCTGTCGAGTAGGACTATCTTTCATCTTTCTTCATTCGAAAACTGTTGCGTTTAGGACTATCTTTTGCTCTTCCTTTTCCTCATTTTTCGAAAACTCCGGTCGAGGTAGGCTAGTCTTTTTATCTTTCTTCATTCGAAAACTCTCGAGTAGGACTATCTTTTAGCTTCATTCGAAAACGGCCGAGTAGGACTTTATCTTCATTCTAAAACGGTCCCCAATAGAATGAAGGAGAAACTTCGTTCAACATTTAAAATGCATGGAATCAGAATTCTTTGAACAGGTTAAAGGAACCAACTGAATATAAAGGTAGACTTTTGATTATCCCTTTCTCGGGGAGTAAGCCTACAAATTAACCTTCTTCTTCTTCTTGGGAGGGTAGGAAAACCTAAAATTGTCTGAAAAAGGTGTTTCGTGCTGAGTTTAAAGATAGGAATTTTAAGATAGGATATTTATGATTTATCGATTAGTATGAAAATTTAGTAAATTGAATAATGTGCTTGTTAAACAGTACAGAAAAGAATAGATCTAATAAAATATAGCGTATTTATTTTTATATCTTTTCCACTATCATTTACACAAATACACTTAAGAAATACCACTTGTAACACAGCTGTTTCATTTGGGTTAAAGATTTGAAAAGACCTCTTAGCTATGATTACTGTAATCGTGAAGATTACTATTTATCTTAAAATTATTTTTGTGTGTTTAGAATTTTCGTCACTGTAATTTCGACCAGCTCCGGCTTGATACAGAACGCCTCTTATCACTTTAATTCATTCTGTTTGTAGGATTAGATATCTAGTTCATAATTATATTATATTATGTCATTTATTGAGGTTATGAAAAAGAATGGAAAAAATTTGAAATTATATTTGATAAAGGTATGATTATTTAAGCAACGTTCTCTGTAAAGCTCCTTTGTAAAGATATGTATACGAAATATTTTATCTAGTGTACATGGCTTATAGCTGGAATAAAGGAATCAGTGTAATCTAATTCAATTCAGTTTGATTCGATTCAATGAACCGAGGCTGACGAATCAGTTTGAAGAGACTGCATCAAGGATCAATGACCACCTTTGGCTTTTGAAGGTCAAGGTGGAAGGGTCGAGGTCAGGATGAATTTGATATCCATTTAAGTGGATCATTAAGTCAGCACCCGTAGAATTCTGAGTCAGCAGTGAATAGAAGTAAATATTTATTAGTAACTATACGGATTCCTCAACATCAGAGTTGAAGGTCACTGAGCAGCTTCTAGAATTCAGAGACTTAATATGTAAGTACGTACAGCTAGGAGGTAGTTACTTTAAATGACGTGGAAATTATATTTCCGTTCACAGTAAGATGTAGTGCTGTGGCAAACATCAAGTCCTAATTCGAACACAGTTAGTCTTATTTCAGTGACAGGTAAAAAGTCCTGTTCTACCTTTTTAAAGTGCAGTTAGAGTTCTATCCCAAAAGGTTACAGGGGTAGATAAGGTCATGCTCTGCAAATTTCAAATGCAGATGGTCCTACTCGACAGTTTTCAAGCGCATGCAAAGCCCTACCCGACAGTTTTCAAGTGCATGCAAAGCCCTACTTGATAGATTTCAATTGTAGACAAAAATCCTACTTAACAGTTTCCAATTGTAGACAAAATCCTACTTGACAGTTTTCAGTTGTAAACAAAATTTATATTCGACAGTTTTCAGTTGTAGACAAAATCCTACTCGACAGTTTTCAGTTGTAGACAAAATCCTGCTCGATAGTTTTCAGTTATAGACAAAATCCTACTCTACAGTTTTCAATTGTAGACAAAATCCTACTCAACAGTTTTCATTTGTAGACAAAATTCTACTCGACAAATTCTTACTCGACAGTTTTCAATTGTAGACAAAATCCTACTCGACCGTTTTCCTCTACAGTATCCTGCTGCAGATAAAGTTATAATAGACAGTTCTAAAGTGCATTTACAGCATTCGTAAAGATTTTAAGATCAGCTTTCGTGAATTATTAGACACATTATTAAGAACTTCAGATTTATTGTCGCGTGTTTGCCACGTAATCAAAAAGCCAAATGCTCTTATCATTGAATCACAGTACAGATGAATATAGACGGATAATGAGGAAAAAACTTATCATTATAGAATCATCATTATTATAGATTCTTCCAGACTTGCAGGCAAAATTTCGTAGCAGCTTGAAAAACTGTAATCGAGCTAAAAAGTTAATAATTTTTTTTTTGTCAGACACTTGTGTAATGAGTTTTCTAAAATAAGAAAAGAAGAAATTCGTAGCAGCATCAAAAGAGGTAATCGAGGTAAAAAGCAGATAACATATTTTTCAGACACTTGTGTAATAGTTTTCTAAAATAAGAAAAGCTAATTGTTATCTTGAAAACACCTGTCTTCATAGCTGAAAAATGATTTGTACAAGTGTGACTCACCAGCTCTCAACTGAGACATGTCATCAGTTTGAAATTCTTATGGCTCGCTTAGCCCCAGTTTGTAACTTGTTCCCAATTTATTAGTAACTCCTCTGTATCAGTCACATAAATCATTGACCAGCTTGCCGTAAGTCACTTAAATAATTCACTTAAATAATTAACCAACGTGCAATTTATTTACAAACTCAAAGATCATTAGTAACTCCTTTGAGTACCTCAACAGCTTGCGCTCTTTCATGTAGCTCATCATTTTGTGAATTTTTCATAAATCACTGATTAGCAACTAAACCATATAACTCACCAGCCTACAGCTCATTCAGCTATAGATTAATAGTAACTGAACTATATACCTCACCAGCTTGCATCAAATTGATGTAGCTCATAAACTTGCAACTAATTCAGTTCCTCTACAAAACTCACCAGCTTACAACTCATTCACTTAACTCACCAGCTTACAACTCATTAAATAAACTCACCAGCCTTTTATAAGCATTCAACAATAACTCCACCTTACAACTCAATCACTAACACCAGCTTATCTCATTCAACAAAACCACACCAGCTACAACTCATTCACATAACTCACCAGCTTACAACTCATTCACATAACACACCAGCTTACAACTCATTCACATAACACACCAGCTTACAACTCATTCACATAACTCACCAGCTTACAACTTCATCACATTACACTGCTTACATCATTACTTCACAGCTTACAACTCATCCATTACCACGCTTACTCATTCACATAACTCACCCTCTTATCATTCACATACTCACTGTTACAACTCATCAAAACAGACTTCACTTCATACATAACTCACCAGCTTATAACTCATTCACATAACTCACCAGCTTACAACTCATTCACATAACTCACCAGCTTATAACTCATTCACATAACTCACCAGCTTAAAAAATATTCACATAACCACCCGCTTACAACTCATTCACATAACTCACCAGCTTACAACTCATTCACATAACACACCAGCTTTAAACTTCATTCACATACTCCACAGCTACAACTCATTCACATAACTCACCAGCTTACAACTCATTCACATAACACACCAGCTTACAACTCATTCACATAACTCACCAGCTTACAACTCATTCACATAACACACCAGCTTACAACTCATTCACATAACTCACCAGCTTACAACTCATTCGCATAACTTTCCAGTGTATACAACTACATACTTCATTTGCAACTCATCTATATCAATCATCAACTTGCAAATCATTCGTATAACCCCAGCAGCTTGCATCTCATCCATATAACTCATCAGCTTGCAACTCATTCGTAAATGAATTAGCAACTCGTCGGTGCAACTCGTAAATTAATTAGCAACTCATCGATGCAACTCGTAAATTAATTAGCAACTCGTCCCGTGTAACTCTTAATTAATTAGCAACTCCACTCGTTGGTGCAACTCGTAAATTAATTAGCAACTCATCGATGCAACTCGTAAGTTAATTATCAACTCGTCCCGTGCAACTCTTAATTAATTAGCAACTCCACTCGTTGGTGCAACTCGTCGGTGCAACTTGTAAATTGATTTGCAACTCGTCGGTGCAACTCGTAAATTAATGAGCAACTCGTTCGTGCAACTCATAAATTAATTAGTAACTCGTCGGTGCAACTCATAAGTTAATTTGCAACTCGTAAATTAATGAGCAACTCGTCCGTGCAACTTGTAAATTAATTTGCAACTCGTAAATTAGCAACTCGTCCGTGCCACTCGTAAATTAGCAACTCGTCCGTGCCACTCGTAAATTAATTAGTAACTCGTCGGTGCAACCCTTAAATTAATGAGCAACTCGTCAGTGCAACTCTTAAATTAATGCGCAACTCGTCGGTGCAAACTCACCAGCAAGTTGAAGTCCAGCTCCTTCTCCACCCACTTCTTGGCCTCGTTGAACTCGTCCATGAGACCCATGATGAAGAGGGTATCCAGGGAGTCGACGAGCGTGGCGCCCATGTCCCTGGCCCCGAAGAGCCCCGCCGTCTGCCACTGTCTGCTCACGGGGCGCAGCTCGTTCCTGCCCCAGGCGTAGGTCTTGTAGCCCTTCCACGCGTGGAGGGTCATCTGAGGAAGGCGCCGTGGTTTTTAGGTTACGGGGTTTTTTGGTGTATTCTGATCAACTCACTTGTAGGGAGTTGAATTTTGGTATATATTGTCACTCATGAGAATACTTTGTGATTTATTGTTAAATAATTGAATTATTTACGCAAATTTAATCGTTATTTCTAATGAGAAGGATTTATGGATGATTTTTAAAATAATGTGAATAATTTTTTTTCACTATATAATTGCAATGCCTTTGTATGAGCGATATAGTCTCTCAACCCTTACACGCTATAATCACATGTTTACTTTTTGTTCTTGGAAAAATGGTATAAAAAATCAAAATAAGCTTCCTCGAAGAGATTTATAAAAGCACCCGTTTCCCCACTGATTCTTATATTCAAATAAACAATTTATTGTTGTTTATTGGAGCGTAAACGAATATAAGTGATAAAAGTTATCACTTTCCTTTTGGAGGCATTAGGGTAATACAGTTAGAGTCGTGGCTCGTCGTCAGATATTCACCAGTGCACATAAGCCTGTTATCAGAACGCTGCGCTATATTGCTCGTTTTATATTTTTATTTTTTTCATCCCGTTCGCTAAAATCATTTTGTTAAGTAGCATGTCGTGTGAAATTTTGTTTCTAGCAATGTTTTGGTTTGTTGGTAACTGTTCGCGTACTGAAAAAAGGAATGGGAGATTATAAAATTGTTTTGAAGGTGATGTAAGGTTACAGAACACAGACACACAAACTATATATCTATCTGTCTATCTATCTATCTATATCTATATATATATATATATATATATATATATATATATATACTGTATGATGGAAAATGTTCTGTTACAACAGAATTCCATCTAATAAAAGGAGCCCATAAAAACACCAATATATAGAGAGAAAAGTACTATATTTCAGAGACTGCTGTCTCTGAAATATAGTACTTTTCTCTCTATATTTTGGTGATATGGGCTCCTTTTATTATATATATATATATATATATATATATATATATATATATATATATATATATATATATATAGGTAAATAGATAGATAAATATTTAGTTTGTGTATGTATGTGAAACTATTTTATGTAACCTGAAATCACCTTCGAAACAATTGTATAATCTCCCATTCCTTTTTTTTAATACACGAACAGCGTATTGAAAAAAAGAATTATATATGGATATATATGTAGAATATCTTATATTTATATTAGCATATATTATATATATATATAATTAATTGTATAATATATATATATATATAATCTAATATATATGGTTTGGTGGTGGGTGTGTTTGTTTGTGTGTGTGTATGTGTGCTGTGTGTGTGTGTTGTGTGTGTGCGGCTCTAATCACCAACTTTTATCTACGCAAGTTGACTACAACCTAAAACCATGTAGAGATTCGTCAATAACACTTGTTTATCACAACACCTGTTCGCTTTCGTGTGAAAATTAACACGTGATTATCCGCAGTTTCTCAGGTAGCGCAAGACAACGTCAGAATAGTCTTACCATTATATTGAAGGAATTTCGAAAGCTAAATAGCGCAGTGATTAGGGGTGTTCCGTATTGCGAGAGTGTGATGAAAATATGAATGGAGATATGGTTATTTATATATTATTTAAAAAGTTTTATAGTTACAAAATTGGAATATGCTTGTTCTATACCGTAAAAGCGTGGAGAAAATGTGAATGTAGAATTATGTTTTTTTTTCCGTTCCATAATGTAACTTGCTGAACAGGATATGAAGTAAATGTAACAAAAAAAAGGAATTATTTATTCTGCAATGAAGTAATTGTAACAAAACAGAAGGAATTGTAATGAGGGAGGGGCAGGGGGGCCGGGGGTCCTTAATACTAAAATGTGTACCAGACGCAAATGGAATTTTATGTACTGCAAAATATAACTTAAATAAAAACTATTACGTGTACTCTGAAGAATACGTATACTCTGAATAAAAAAGAAGTAAGGGAGTAATATCTTAGGTGAATGCACACTGCGCTGATTATTAAAAACTAAGAGGTATAATTATAACGCGTCATTTTCTCAGCCTAGCGTCCGTTTAAACTGAGACACTTCTTTTACGGTTATGTATGAAGTTCGCACCCGATATTCCGCTGAGGTTATGCGCGCGTCTGTCTGTCTATGTCTAGCTACGTCTGTCTGTCTACGTCTAGATACGTCTGTCTGTCTATGTGTAAAGCTGCGAGCCAGACGGGAGAGGAATGTAGGTCAACCAGCAGGCGTCTGATATGCAGTTAAGTTTGTGAAAAGAAAACTTCCTTTAAGCAACGCAATTATTTCCCTTCTGTCGTATTCACAAGACTGAATGTAATAGAGTAAATAAAAGAAAAAGGGGGTGGGGGTAACTCTGCCGCCCCAAATCGCCTGGCTCGGTGCGCGCGCGAGCTCGCCGAGGGTCGGTAAAAATAGCTGCTTATAACCGTCGATAAACATTGCACTTGACCGCACTTGTGTGTGTGTGTGGATGCCCCCTTGTACTTCCACTATCCTGTGGTTGGTTCTCTTGTGGGTATCTGGGAATTGTGTATATATATATATATATATATATTATATATATATAATATATATATATATAATATATCTAAATATATATATATATATATACATATATAGATATACATATATACATATATATATGTATACATATATATACATATATATATACATATACATACATATATATATATATTAAAGGTTTTTTTTTGCCACGAAGGAAAAAAATGAAAAAACGAGTTGGCGAGTACTTTCGGTCCTATTCGGACCCTTTACTGATGGGCATACTTGGTTTTACAAAGAACACCATAGTCAAAAGAAGGCTTAATATACAAACTGACACTACCAAATTAGCCATAAGGGCGATTTTCACTCTACAGAGAGGAGGAGGAGTCATAGGCTAGCCACACCTTGAAGGATACCCGCGGTAAACAAGTGATTCTTCCAGAAAAACAGTACATTTTGAAAACAACACGGGAGCATATACAATTTAATATCATGAATTTTTACACAAACTTTCCCAACAAAAAATTATTATTAATGAAAAGACGAAAGAAATATATATATATATATATATATCGAGCAAGAGAAAGAGGGAGAGAGAAAATATCGAACCAGAGAGAGAGAGAGAGAGAGAGAGAGAGAGACAGAGAGACAGACAGAGAGAGAGAGAGAGAGAGAGAGAGAGAGAGAGAGAGAGAGACGAGAGAGACAGAGAGAGAGACGAGAGAGAGAGAGAGAGAGAGATAGACAGAGAGAGAGAGAGAGAGAGAGAGAGAGAGACGAGAGAGAGAGAGAGAGAATTAATAACTATTACATGTGGGACTAATTTATTAGTTGTTCATTTATTTTGAGGTCCTTCATAAACATCTTACAAATATATGGGTCCAAATGGTACTTCCCAGACTAAGATTTAGGTTGTTTTTATTAGTGATTTGTATAATTGCCGATTCCAGTAAATTTCTTGAAACATAATCATTAGATCTAGCAATTACCGAGGCATCACCCCAATTAATACAATGAGATTTTTCACTCAGATGGATAAACAGTGCATTTGAAGTCTGGGCTGTTCTAACTGAATACATATGCTGCTTAACCCGAACACATAAATTCTTACTAGACTGACCAACGTAAAACGATGGGCAATCCTTACAAGGAATTTTGTAAATGATGTTGTTATTTGTTACGGGACTATTCTTAATTAGCATATCTTTAATGGTATTGTTATAAGAGAACACTACATTAAATTATGAAATTTAAATATTGATTTTATGGTTTCAAATCCACGAAAATAAGGTAAGCTAAGTACATTTTTAGGGATTTCTTTTTCATTAATAGCAACATTATAAAACTTTTTATGAGCTTTTTGATAACATAAATCAATCAAATGAGGTGGGTAGCAGCAGAGATCGTTTACTATCGTTTTTATGTATTCTATTTCTTGTTCAGGTATTGTGGACGTGATACGCAAAGCGCGTAGGAACATAGAAGAAAAAATTGAAATTTAATATTAAGATGGTGGCCAGAATAAAAATGTACATATGTTAAATTATGTGGGGTTTTCTATAAATACTGAATTTGCATTGGAAAGATTCTCTATGTATTAATACATCTAGGAAAGGGATGACATTGTTATTTTCAATTTCAACAATGAATTTATGGATGGCACTAAATTATTCAATTTAGACAGTAAATCATTTACATCGATACCACTAGGTAAGACTACTAAGATATCTTATAACAATACCATTAAAGATATGCTAATTAAGAATAGTCCCGTAACAAATAACAACATCATTTACAAAATTCCTTGTAAGGATTGCCCATCGTTTTACGTTGGTCAGTCTAGTAGAATTTATGTGTTCGGGTTAAGCAGCATATGTATTCAGTTAGAACAGCCCAGACTTCAAATGCACTGTTTATCCATCTGAGTGAAAAATCTCATTGTTTAATTGGGGTGATGCCTCGGTAATTGCTAGATCTAATGATTATGTTTCAAGAAATTTACTGGAATCGGCAATTATACAAATCACTAATAAAAACAACCTAAATCTTAGTCTGGGAATGTACCATTTGGACCCATATATTTGTAAGTGTTTATGAAGGAACTCAAAAATAAAATAAATGAACAACTAATAAATTAGTCCCACATGATATAGTTATTAATTCTCTCTCTCTCTCTCTCTCTCTCTCTCTCTCTCTCTCTCTCTGTCTTTCTCTCTCTCTCTCTCTCTCTCTCTCTCTCTCTCTCTCTCTCTTTCTCTCTCTCTCTGTCTCTCTCTTCTCTTCTTTCTCTCGCTCTCTCTCTCTCTCTCTCTCTCTCTCTCTCTGGTTCGATATTTCTCTCCCTCTCTCTTGCTCGATATATATATATATATATTTATATGTTCTTCGTCTTTTCATTAATAATAATTTTTTGTTGGGAAGTTGTGTAAAAATTCATGAATTAAATTAAATTGTATATGCTCCCGTTGTTGTTTTCAAAAATGTACTGTTTTTCCTTTTCTGGAAGAATCACTTGTTCTACCGCGGGTAATCCTTCAAGGGTGGTGGCTAGCCTATGACTCTCTCTCTCGCTGTTAGAAGTTGAAAATCCCGCCCTTTATGGCTAATTTGGCGTAGTGTCAGTTTTTTTTGTATATTAAGCCTTCTTTTGACTATGGTGTTCTTTGTAAACCAGTATGCCTCAGTAAAGGGTCCGAATAGGACCGAAAGTACTCGGCCAACTCGTTTTTTCATTTTTTCCTTCGTGGCAAAAAAAAACCTTTATTTATACATAGCATCACGTTTTATATACTTCGTGATCAAGTTATTCATCATATATATATATATATATATATATATATATATATATATATATACCCTATATATATATATATATATGTATATATATCGATATATATATATATATCCTTTTGAAGTGATGTTTACCCTCTCTCTCTCTCTCTCTCTCTCTCTCTCTCTCTCTCTCTCTCTCTCTCTCTCAATATAGTTGGTAATCCTAGAATTATGTAATATATATATTATATGTGTGTGTGTGTATTTCGAATTAGTATTTTACTCAAAAAGCATCATCCTCTTGAAATATGAAAGAGGAACGGTCAAATAACATAAAATGAGATTATGAGACCGTGAGATATATACCAGCCTCTACTCCGTATGTTATCACTAACGTGAACATGCTCACTCACAGTTACGCCCGACGAGAACCAGACACCGTGGACACATGGCACCCCCCCCCCCCCCAGACCCCTCACTGAAACTTGCAACATACCCCAGGAGTCCGACGGGAAGGGCATTGAGTCGCAGAAGAGCTAAGACGCGACAGTGAGTAAGAGCAGTGTCTCTCACTGAAGATGCGCTCAGGCGAAATCGTCTTGTGTAACTCCGGCTTCGCGCTGGTGAATCGGTTAAGCTAGCTAGACCTACCTCTGTTGTTTTTTTCACTCGTTTTCAATTGTTTTCATTTTTATTGAGTACAGAGCTCCTTTAGATTGAAGCCTTACGATTCTGATCGCTCGGGCCTCGTTGTGTGCGACATTGAATTGAGGGGAATACGTTTTCATTGGATTTAGTGGAGAGAGAAATAGACGCACTTATCTCTGGGAGTAAGTTTAACTATTCATTCACATCGTCCTAATGATCTTTGCCTAGCTTTCTTTTAAACCCTTCCACACTGTTGCTGTTTGCAACTTTTGATGGAGGCAGAGACGGACAAACACAGAGAGAAAGAGAGAGAGAGAGAGAGAGAGAGAGAGAGAGATCCAACGGTCTTCCACAAGCAGATATGATGACCCGCTATGTTGAATCTCTTCACCAAATCTCGTCATTTATCGCATTAAACAATTCCTGGCGTTTCCGCATTGTTACGACTGCACATGTACGACGTCTTCCTGTGCCAGGTGGACCAAATGAGAGCCGTCAGGCAGGAGAAGGCGCCCCGAAAATAACCTCGAACAGATACGACATAGATGGGAATTGTTATGATCTGCGCTCGCTCAGAGAAGGGTAATGGTGATATACATTATCAATTTTTACTGTTGGCGAGTTTATATATATATATATATATATATAGATATATTCTTGCTAAACGTCACGTTCTCCCACTGGTGAAGTAAAATGGTTCAAAAAGAATTTCGTAAGAACAGACGATATATCTGCTCTGTTGGATTTGTTGAAAGTATTGCGATATTGCAAGGCTTATAACAGTGTTCTTCATAATCACTAGCGAGAGAGAGAGAGAGAGAGAGACGAGAGACTGACTATTTTAGAATTCTTTCTTAAGAGTGTTGATTGATGTGAAATATAGTACCAGCTTCACAAGCCCGTCTCCAACCCTTCAAGCCCCCTCTCTCCCCTCCTACTCCTCCTCCTCCCCTCCCACCCAACACCGAACACACACACACACACTGACGTCCTTATCTGCAAAACGAGTAATATTAAACCCTTGTGTTTACAGTTTACACCCTCTTTCGCGTCCTCGATTGTAGAGCGGGTAACTCGTGCAGTGCATTTTTCTTCCAAGTTTCAGTGCATTGCTTCTTTCCCCAGAGGGAAAACTGCACAGGAACTACCTTCCTTTCATCCTTGCTTCCTTTACCTCTTTTATTTTATCCCTCCTCTCCCTCGCCACGGGATCGGAGTCCTCCCCTCCCTGGGTGACCACACGACTGACATCTTGGGAAGACGCCTCCGGCCTCGGGTAAATGCGGTCACTAATGTCATCGAGCACTTTTTCCAACAAGCCTTTCTTTTCCTTCTCCGCGCTGCTTGCTTGGCGAACTTTCAGGTCAGTTCCGAGAGGTTCTTTTTTTTCCGCGGCAGCGTCCGGGAACGGCACTGTGTCACTCCCGCCCCTGATGAAAGCAGACGTCCCTTGGAGCAGAGGGACGCGATCATGCCCACGGAGAAGAGCAAGCAAGGGACGAAGAGCAGGAACAAGCAGATCTTGACGCGCGATCTCAACACTCGCTTTAGCCAGAGGGAGCTTATTCGCTGCCTGGTAATGTACAACGGGAGTACATTAGCCGAGGCCATGGTAAGTGCACCACCAGCGCGCTCGACGAAGTCCGATCGCGCACTGGGACAGAGGCCATTCAGTCATTCGCTGACGAAATACGCTGTTCTGTTGGTGCTAGTGCTGCTGCTGCTGCTGCTGCTGCTCTACACTAACTATAAGCTGTAAGTACGTTGATAACGGGAGGGAGGTGGCGTTTGGGGGATACGGGGAGAGAAGAGGCGTATCGGATCGCGTTTTCGTTTATCGTCAAC
Source organism: Macrobrachium nipponense (assembly GCF_015104395.2). Taxonomy (NCBI): domain Eukaryota; kingdom Metazoa; phylum Arthropoda; class Malacostraca; order Decapoda; family Palaemonidae; genus Macrobrachium; species Macrobrachium nipponense. The sequence continues at coordinate 95,269,203 of NC_061087.1, read as the reverse complement.
ATATGACGATGAGCCGAGCTGGAGGTCCACTTTTTTTCTTCTTCTTCTTATGTCGTTACTCTCATGATTACGTCTGCAGAAGCTTGGATGGGAGCCTGGGACACACAAGACGTTAAATTGCTCTATGTAGTCGCCAAAGGAACCTTAAGTAATTTGTTAAAAAAAGAAACATTGCATTAGTCGACTCCCACATCCTAGATTAGACCGTCTTATCTCCTGGGACGATTTAGCCATTGTAAAACATTTAAGCCTCAGGTTAAAATCAGCCAGCTAGATCAAGAATAACACTTAGAGAGGAGAATCGATCCATATACTATATGAGAGAGGCGATTTCACTATCTAATGTGTTTTGTTTGAGCGCGTGTGTGTGTGTGTGTGTGTGTGCGCGTGTGCGTGCATGTGAACTGCATATTTGCGTGAGCGCGAGTTGCGTAACTCATAAAATCTTCCACGGTCGCAAAACCCGATAGTCTTATCTGCAATCGTAAATCACATCGCAATCGTATCGTAAATCCCGGATTTTTTTTCTCTTCCTTTATGACCGGTGTACTGCAGCACCCTTTTACCCTTCATGATTCACCTCTGGCACCTTGACGTTGCGATTCATCTTTTTTATTGTTTTTTTTTCTGCCATTTCTTTGGCACGCAGAGTATGGTCACAAATTTGACGTGTCTAGAGTTATGAGTTACCGGAAGCTATTTTTTCCTTCATTCGGTAACGTGGCGTAACTATTTCCTCCAATCCGTAACATGCCAAGTCATTGCATGTAAGGTAGCATGTTCCTCTGGTCAGTAACTTGTGTAATCATTACATGCACGATTTTTTTTTTACAGTCAGTGACATGTGCAATCATTTTTTCTTCTGTCAGAAACTTGTGAAATAAATGTTCCTTCAGTCGGTAACATATGAACTCACTTTTAATTTAGTCAGTAACATGTGAACTCACTTTTCCCTTGGTCAGTAACATGTAAACTCGCCTTTTCCCTCAGTCAGTAACATGTCAATAATTTTCCTTAAGTTAGTAAGGAGTGCAGTTATTTTTTCCTTCAGTCAGTAACATATGAAGCAATTTTTCCCCTCCGTCAGTCCCATATATGAAGAAACTTTTTCAGTGATTTTCCCCTCAGTCAGTCCCATATGCAGAAACTTTTTCAGCGATGTTCCCCTCAGCCAGCCCGAGACGAAGGAACTTTTATATTTAGCCAATAACACGTAAGGTATTTTCCTTCAGTCAGAAACGAGCGAAGACAATTTTATTGGCATTGCAGCAACCTGCTTTCTCAAGCGCCAACGAGACTGAAGGCCTGTTTTAATACTTGTATTCAGCGACGGACTGGCCATTTGGAGAAAGGGGACTTTTCCCCTTGGGCCGCTGGTTAAAAGGGGCCTGTGGGCTGGTCTTTAGTAAAAAAAAAAATTAATTAATTAAAACAAAAAATAAGAATTAAAAAATTTGCGAAGTTAGAAAGAAAACTTAAAAATCTGAAGAATAATGGAACAAAGAGACTATAATTGGATAAAAGAGAGAGAGAGAGAGAGAGAGAGAGAGAGAGAGAGAGAGAGAGAGAGAGAGAGAGAGAGTGGTTGTTCCGATAATTTTATCAATATTTTCTGTAAGCTATCGTTCATTAACCATCAGCCAGTATACAATATGCCACCTTTTCCATTTCATTATTTCTAACTGGTCGGGCAACACAGTCAGAATTCTATGATTATACACACACACACATAAATATATAATAAAGATTTATACAATAAAAAAAAAAACAGTTCAGTAGGGAAACTGTAATAATGGAAACTGAGCACATGATAACATTCTATTGTTATGTAGAATATAATGATCAAGCCGCTCAACACAGTGCCGTATTGCAATGTTCTTATCATTCTAGGCTTTTGGCTATACTGCTAGCGAAAGGTAACACACGTCACACAGGCAGTAAGACGCTACTCAATCGGTATTCCTTGTATGTTATTTTCTCGTAGCTATTATTATGCAAGTTAAAAAAAAATCTTTTGTGTTTCATTCAACGAACCTTAGATATAACAGTCATCATGTAGAAAATGGCGCAGTGTGTTCAAGAATCAGGAAAATTGTGTCCAAGTTAATCTTGTGAAAAGCATGGAATCGGGGTGTGTTAGTGAAGGAGAATTCGAATTGTATTCCAAAGTGAACACGTTTACTCCAGTGATTGTTCTTTCAAAGTGACGTGTGCAAAGTGTTGTGCTTAAGTGAAGTGGTTTTGTGTAATTTTTCATCATCAAGCCACTGAGCTTTCGCATATTTTAGCATTTCAGGAAAACACTTCAATATAGACATCCATACTCAACCGCTGTCACTGGGTTACTGTTTCTTTTGAAAGACATGGTGACACTTTGATGACATCATAATCTTATACATTGATATGAGACATTGCATTTTTGCTAACGTTACTTAAACTTTAGAGCACACATAATAATAATTATCAAGAAAAGCGAGAAGAAAATTTAGATTATATTATTTGGTTAACTAATATTTGAAATGTAATGATTTGTGAAAAGCTAGATGTGATACAAAAATATAACTCTAACGTGATTACTTAGTGAGCTTAGGCTCATCTGTAAAAATGTTCAACTGGTACCAAATAATCGATTTACAGTATTTCCTAATGATTTTTATTGCTTTGAGGTTTTACTTAATAATGCCTGTACTGTCGCATTAGGAGACTACACCGTTAAAGATATGAGCGAATGATGAGGATGAACACGAGTCTTTTTTTAAATGAACATTGCTATGAAATGTTCATCACGTAAGAATTGTCCAGTCTGCTGTTACCAGATACTCAGTAGGTACAACTTGTTAACTGATGCCTATCATATAATTGGTCTTGCTTACAAGTATCTCCTGACCTTGTCAGTTACTCGAGTTTCCTGTGAGAGAAGTTCTTCTACCTTGAAATTCATAAAAAATCGTCTAAGAAGCAGACTACTCTCACAGGAACACCTCCAGGAGTTTATGCTAATGACAGTAGAGAAGGACATATTAATGTCTCTCGATAATGATTTAATAATTGACAAAGTTGCATCGTGTGTGTGTGTGTGTGTGTGTGGCCGGCCTATTTCCCATCAAATGTATGCTTTCATTAAAAATTTTCAAGATATACCTCCCCACTTCTATTTAGCTCCAACTTCAAGTGGGCCGGTCAACATCAAAAGTCCTGGGCCGAAATTTAATCCCAGTCCGTCCCTGCTTGTATTTACATATCATCAACTGGGACTTGTATTTCTAAAGGAAAATACGGAAGAGGAAAAACAATGCACCAAGATGAAACAATGTAAACTCGAGTCGGTAGACCTGATAAAGGAAAGATTAAGTGAGGTGCCGTTGTAAAGGTATCGCCTACGGATGTCAAATCGAGTGATTAGAGGAGTGACAGCTTGTTGAAAAGACCCATGCACCGACGTATGAATAACGACAACAATTCAGTTTTCATTTTCTTAAGTGAAGCCACAAGGACAGTAGGGATACATGCCTTATCTTTTTTGAGAAACTGGTAAGTTAGTTAAGGGTCCTTGCAATAGGCTTATCCTAGGCTTAATCTTCCCAGTATCTTAGAACTGGGATTGGCCAAGCTGATTGGATTGCTATCCTGGTTATAGGGCACGGGAAAGATTAAGCCCATGGCTACATAATGAGAAGGTATTAGCGTAATCTCCATTCGGCCCCATATTTCGTAGTTTCCTAGACCGTCTTAGGTAGTATAGGCCTAGTTTTTAGTAGCCTAAGTAGACCTATTCATTGGAAGCGTGTTTATTAATTAAACTAGTTTCTCATCAAGTACATAAACCGTATATTTTTTCCAGCTGCTTATTAGTTTTCTGCAAAAGAAAACTACCTACTATATTGAGATGACTTTGTGTGTCCAAACTCAGATCTTAAAAACTACTGAGGCTAGAGGGCTGCAAATTGGTATGTTGATCATCCACCGTCCAACCATCAAACGTACCAAATTGCAGCCCTCTAGCCTCAGTGTTTTATTTGATTTAAGGGTCAAGTTAGCTGTAATCATGCATCAGGCAACGATATAGGACAGGCCACCACCATACCATGGTTAAAGTTGTGTGGGCCGTGGCTCATACAGTATTATACTGAGACCACCAAAAGATAGATCTATTTTCAGTGGCTTTTATATATATGTTGTACAGAAAATTAAATTGCACCAACTTTTTTACTTGTTATCTGTTTGGTATGGTTTTGAGCATTTTTGGTTAAACTTTTTTGGCTGTGTGTGAGTGTGTGTGTGTGCGCGTATTACCACCACCATGTGTAGCCTTTATGAGGAACCACTTAGGAACCCAGTTTTTGGCTGAAAATTAAATATGATGGAATTGTACCAGTGATAATGTGTACTAACTGTAAATTAAATTTACAGTATTTTATATTTCCACTTATACAGTGTAATTAATGTCTTGCGCATATTGATATGTCGTTTCAGTTCACAGACTTGTATTGCAAGTTTTATCATTTGTTATTTCAAAATCTAATGAAATGTTTATATATTATTTAAAATATGAATATCATGGTATATAGATATATATATAGTTACAAGAATCCCATTCTGTTATATATCAAGTATGATATATACAAGGCCAAAATTATCCAGAGAAACAGATGAAATGTAATTTTCTAAGTACTACCTGTAGTTAAACAATGACAGGTAAGCTGAGGTAGGTCTTGAATAGTTTCCAAATTTATGATATTTCTTTATAACGGAGCACAACAGTAATCATGAGTTATTTAAACATATTCTGTCATTTCCAGTTTGGAGTGTGGTATCTGAAAGGACTTTTCCCAAAATTGAGTTTGAGAAATATCAGCAGAAAGACTTCAAGAAATGTTGAGACAAGCCAAGAGGTAGGTTTGTGTATTTCCTTTTAATTAGGTAGGCCTAGACATCCATGTTGATTGGTGAAATTCTGTTTAGCTGACACCAGTCATTGTTACTATTGCACATTTTTTTTTCCAGCTTTGGTTTTCTGCTTGGATTCCTTTATGAATGCAAAAATAGTTTGATTGGGGAGGAGTATTTGCCAGCAATGACATAGCCAGTAAAACAGTATAATTCTCTGATCTGACAAGTTAAAATGGTCTTTCAAGGGTCAAGGGCACGGAATCTGACTGTGAAGAACACTTTATATTTGTCTCCCAATCAAGTTGCAAGGAAAGGGAAAGTGTTCTTGTCTTGTGTGTTTCAAGTATACAAACATGACGCTTTCAAGCTACAATTCGTAATCCACAAGCTGAGGGAGAAGTACAGTTCATAACATTCATCTAGAGGAACAATGAGCATTGCATGAAAAGACTTTTCATGAATAGTATTTAAAAGAGTAAATACTGCTACTATGTCATCAGAAGTATATAGTGCTAGCTACAGAACTGAACAGTTAAGTAGATCAGCTGACTGTCGGAGTGCCAAACTAAAAGTGAGGAAAAGAAAAGTAGAGACAAACCTATCGTGCTGCAAAGGTCACCGCAAACAAGAAATGCAATGAGATAACTTTTCTTCCAAACACCCACAATTTTGAGATTCTTCTCATTTCTTAGCAGGAAGTTGGTGGAAGCTGTCTAAAACTAGAAAATTAAGCAATCCCTGATAAAATTGACCCAAGGTGATTGATTCCTTTACTGGAAGTTCCTGGGAGTAAGGATTAGGATTCCTAAATTGACTTCGAGGCAGACAACTTAAGTGATCAAATGGTTGCTTTAACCCCTCTTTGCCTGAAACAGGCTTTGGTGGTAGAAAAACAGAACGCCACAGTTATGACCATGTTCGAAATTGGTGCCCTATTATGTACTTGACACACATATTATTGGTCAAAAATTTTACCTGGATGACAGTAAGAAAAACATAATTGCTTAATTTTTAGCAGTGGTATTTGAAGTCTTGAAATAAAAAATAGTGTGTTTCCTGTGATTCATTTGATTCATGAAAATTTCTATATAAGTAAGTACATATGAAAGAAAATGTCGGTTCTAGCCCACTGCAGGGTACTCGCTTTAGATTGACAGGTATGTACAAGTTAATTCATTGCTTTTATTTCATTTTTATATAGCATTGTTGTAGAATGTTTTCAGTAAATGTAAAATTTACTTTTCTTTCTACTTCACCCACATTTATGTACTGCATACAGTTTATACTATTAGTGAATATTAGTTAAGAGCTTAATGTGTAAAGACTATTAACATACAGGAAGGTTGTGTCAGACATATATTGTTTGTTTGTATGGTGTTTTTACGTTGCATGGAACCAGTGGTTATTCAGCAACAGGACCAACGGCTTTACGTGACTTCCGAACCACGTCGAGAGTGAACTTCTATCACCAGAAGTACACATCTCTCACTCCTCAATGGAATGGCCGGGAATCGAACCCGCGACCACCGAGGTTAGAAGCAAACACCAAACCAACCACGCCACTGAGGCGCTTGTCAGGCATATTGTCCAGTACCATGTAGTGGATAAATGTGTATACAATTTATACAATGACTATTTTTTTTTTTTTTTTTTTTTTTTTTTTTTTTTACTTTGCAAAATTCATGTTTTTTTACCATTTTGTTATATGTAGGGTTTTGAAATAGTTTAGCATTAGCTTTCTAACGATGTGTAATTTTCCACACTAATGGCAATATTAAGCATATCAGTTTTTTTTTGCCACAACCAGTTTATGTACCTCTTTAGTTACTACTAATAATGAGGTTTAAGAGTTCACCATAACTAATTTCCACCATAGCTGTAAAAGTTGTGCACACCCTGGAAACATATCATGAACAAGTTAGGCAAACAGTTATACTAGGTGTTCTTGGCCATGACTTGCCATATTCCACTAACTACATATAGAGCCAGGCAGACTGAAAAGCAATACTACTTTGAATGACTACTCACTTTGTGAAAAGAAAACTGCCATGATTATAATTAATATAGGACACAGTGTATGTACATTAGGCAGTCAAAAGATGTACACCACCGAAATTACAAAAAATGTGTTGCCACTCAATGCATTGGTGTTAATTAAAGTGGAAGGGATATGCTATTTCTTCTTTATTGTCATCATAAATACAGATTCTCAAATTATTAACCACTCGCTAAAAATATTCATGAAAAAAGTCACCAGTACAAAGGCTATTCATTGAATGACTCTGTAACTGGAACAGATATTTTCCAAAAACATTACTTGTTAACAAAAGGCATCTTCTCAAATTCAAGTTCGGTAAACTACCCTATACTCTTGGAATTGCCAAATGAAACTGTAAACAGGAAATGTGAAACACTACTCATTAGAGCCTTATGCAGATTGTGATAAGTATTCAATCATATTATTTGATCTTGAATGGAAAAATAAAGTCTGCAGTAGTATGTATGTACATATATTGTTATATACAAGAAGCTTTTGCCAATTCGATCGGTTGGCCTCTTCGGCCAGAATCTGGGTGAAGCCAACTGATCAAGTTGGGGAAAGTTTCCTGTATGTATATAACAATATACATATGTACTACATACTACTACTGCAGACTTAATTTTTCATTCAATCATATGCTTTACTTTCGGCTTTTAATACAGAAGAAAATATATGCTGCACTAAGGTAATATCACTGACATAACTGTTAATCTTCAGCAGTACAGAAAGATAAAACTTGGATAAAAACTACAAAATACTATCAGTAGTTTACCCCACTTATAGACTTGATAAGAGACCTGACGTTAACAACAGGATTTTCTTGAATAAAATTACCCTATCCTTCCATTGTAACCTTGTGATATTTTATTTACACTACTTTACATAATTTCAAGTCGTTTGTATCACATTACATACTATTAAATATTATTCCTTAATTACTAAGAAAGCCAAAGACTTTGTACAGAAAAATCTATAAAACTTGATAATAAATCTGTATATTATGACTTCTAAAAATAATCTATGCAATATCTAATGAAATGCAATTTAGAAAGGAAGTGAAGAGGTACATGAATATTGATAAATTAAGCAACTTCGAGAAACCATGGATAGTATCACCTTGTATATGAGAAAATAAGAAAAAAATCAGCTTTACTGCTCTCTTACTTACTTGATGTACAGTAACACTGTTGAATCTACTCAAGTGAGTTTCCTTCTATGGAAAAATTGCATAAGAGATCCAACTATTCCAATAGACACCACAATTACGATTGCTATTAACAGGTGATGTGACCCTATAAGCAGTAGAGCTATCAATCTTCAACCAAAGATAGTTTGGACAGTAAATTAAGGTGCTACAATGTTTTGGATGGAAGGCTGGCTGCTAACTGTACGAAAAACTAATGCTATGGCTGGAATTACCATTTCTGATTGTGGCACATTCATTCGCTGTCCAAACTTACTGTACACAATTGTGGAAACGTAGATTCTCATAATCTTTAGCACTGAGCAATACTGATAAAATATAAATCAAGGTCAAATATTGATCTTTGACTAAGTACCAAAGTGTTTGTATATTTTAAATACCCATTAACTGTAGGAACCTCAACAGACCCTTGGAGAAAAGACACTAAGAAATTTTGAATCAAAGCCTAAAATTGGAATATGAACTAACTACAAGACTTAGCACAGAATATCTATGTAGATATAGAGAGAGCAAGAGCACAATATTCCGATATTAAATTATTCTCTAAAAAAAAAAAAAAAAAATACCACTAACAACAACAACAACAACAACAACTCTCAAGCAATGACTCATTGTCCAATGAATTACAGTTATCTAAGAGGTGTTCTGGGCCACTCGTATTGCTTCACGTTCAAGAAATAAAAATAAACGACTATTTAACAAAGCATTCAAGTTATGCACATCATGAGTATCAAATGAACGCTGCATTTTATAATAGTATATAGGGACCACACTTCACAGAAAGGCCAATATCGAGTGACGGAAGCATCTACTTGGCTACTGGCATGAGCTGATTGCCAAGCATAGTTGTTTGAAACTGTAACATGCAAGGCTCTGAACTGTGAACTAGCTGTCTGCAAGGCTCTGTACCATTCTATTCTCGAGAGAATTGTAAACGACCTCTAATGCTCTCAATTCTGAGGTAGAATGTTAAGAATTTTGAGATAGATTACTTTACCTCCAAAGTGAGGAAATGTGATTTCTCTTAAGTAGTTATAATTTTAATTTGCCAAATATAAAGTCAAATACTTTAAAAGCATTCCAATTGTAAGCCACCTTCATAGTTCTTTAATAAAAAAAGCATGGATTACAAATACACTTGCAGCAGCAAAATAATTTCAGGTCATTTAATAGAATATTGAAGAGATTCTTATTGCAAAGCAGTTTAGCAAATAGGCACTGTCATAGACCAAAGTTCATAAAAACATCTTCCATCCCTTGCACAATGTATATTGCTTGTAAATTTTTTCAAATGACAGAGGACTTTACATCAGACTGAAGTGTTAAAATAATTGTTAGATATTTCAGTTAGTAATAATTCATAAAAATAAACACTAAATAAAGGAGTAAAGGCGTCATGCCTACTCCCGGGCATTAGCAGTACAAATATGTAATACAAACTGTTTTCTAGTAGAATATAAAAAATTAGTAATAATAAGGAATTCAGATTCCAGAGAAAAAAATTACAGAAACACTGACCTCACATGTTACTATCAACCACATAAATCAAACACAACCTTGATGTAAAACACCATTAGTAAGAAAGAACTTGTGCAACGAAAAACCTGCAAGTTAAAACAGTAACTTTTACTATCGCTATTCTCGCTTTTTCATTTGTCACATAACAGAGCAAACTACATTGGTTTATAAAATATGTGGATTAAAAATCATGACCGGCTGTTTTACTCATATATTAAATCTATGACTGGCCGCTTTACTTGTGATCGGCTGTTTTACTTGTATATTAATGTACTACTGTACACCTCGCACAGATTCACAAGATGTTAATGTGGCTAAATTTAGAATTTCTGCCTAATGTATGAGTGAAGCTTATCAATGCAATTTATTCCAGTTATAACGTTCAATTGCTTTGCTTCATCAGACTATCCTTATGGCAATGTTTATTCATTGCAAAGGCAAGATCAATATGAGCAAAGGGACTAGCTGCCGTACTGACTTCAGTAATTGATTGACCAAATAATTGGTTACCTAGTCTCTAGCAGTGGTCCAACTGCTGTGTTTCTTAATGCTATGTTGCAATCTTAGTCTGTCCATCTCTTTGCTCACATTTTAGTTCCAAGTTACAATGGATTTTCACTTTTGTTATCCGCAGGACTTTTGATAGCGTTGATTACCTTCGATTTGGGATTTTTGCAGATGATGAACCTTCTGCCTTTCCTTATTATACTTGGCTTTTCTTTCTTGGACCATGCAACTTTTCATGTTATAGAGACAATTTCCATTATTATTTTAATAGTGCATAATAAAAAATTTGGAAAAAGAATGTGAAACTACTCTCCAAAAACCAAACTTGGTAATTGCAGCAGATCAAGTGTGTGGTAACAGCAGAATAAGTTTATCAGCATTATCACATACCCCTGAACTTCATCACATCAGCTTGTAACAGTTCCTTACATACCAGTTACCTTATGATGGTTTTTTTTGCTAGGCAACTTTCAAGAAATGATGTTCTTATTTCTGGATAAATCCCTTAGACTGAATGTGTAAAGTCGGTTTCACTAACAGTCATTCCATTCAATTTCTAGCTTAGCTGTAGAATATCTTGAAATTTCAACTGTAGACTCTGCTACAATGTCTTTGTTACTTATCACAAGACCAGACTTGTGAAGTTCCTGGTAAGTTCAGGGCTTCTCTAAAAACAGAACCTTACTGTGCTTAAATTTTCTTAAGAAAGGTTGAAGAGAGTCTATATTCCATTTTGGCTATGAAAGTTTTTCTACATAAATGTAAATGTGCTTGATGTACATCAAAATTCTAGAAAATGAATATAAAAGTAAGTAATTTTAAAAAAAATTCATTCATAAACTTATACACTATCTATGATAAAGACTGTTTATCATTGTGCAAGGGATAGGTCTGGCTAAACTGTAAAAGAAAAAACTATTATAAAAAAAAGGATCTTACCCCAATATTTTATGAAAAGTTAGAGATAATCTCAGTAACTTAATCTTTACTGTCATCACAACAATGAAAATTTTAAAAATGCAATGAAAAATAGAACAGAAGCCATACTTACATTCAACATCTATCAGCAATGAGTACAGTAGTGCATACACACCAGAGGATATGCAAAGAACACATTGCAATCCACAACCTATTTCACTCGTAACAGATTTCACACACACACATCTCATTTATTTTTGCATTTGAAAAAGTAAAATAAAAAATCTATCTTATGAAAAACACCATTCACATTAAAAATCAAAACCTCATTAAGACCTGAACAAGCCAGCTTGTTTTCTACTGGATACCAGTAAAATAGTAATCAGAGCACATGTAATTTCAATACCCTTGGTGTGAAACATAATTGCATATAGTCTACACAGTATTTCAGTTCTCTTCGTAACAGTAAGATATAACTCAATAAATAATTGTCTACTATCACTTGAAATTATTATTACTCTTATGGTAATTTAACCAGGCCACCAAGTCAAATTTATACAAACAGGGCTGGACAAATCACAAGGTGGAGGTTAAACTATACCTCAAGAAAAAATATACTGAAAATGCACTAAAAAAATTAGCCAATTGATAACCCAGCAGTTGTGTAAAATAAACAAAGCTTACAAATAAAAGTCAGTGCCAGAATATGCTGGGAAATAACTGATATTACACATAATCTTTTGAGAAAAAGCTGTACACAATGATCTACATGTAGGACATGCTTACTACTCAAATGGTGGGACATGACTTATCATTCCTTTCTTGCAAGCATGTGGACGGATGGACAGACAGAGACTAACATGGGTGCAATAATACAACCCACATGAACGGTGGGCATACGAAGAGAAAAGATAATTGATGTACTGTTTGATATACTGTTAATGGTATCATTTATCTCCTACAAATTCATAAAATTGAAAATTAACCAGATATTGTACAGTCTTCACCAAGAGTTTAAATTCACCTTGACCAACAGATTACAGAAATATAACAACTAGATAAAAGAAAATGGGGCAATAACATATCACAGATCAATTTCCTCTAAAAGAATAAAAATGCAGCCATGATGGCCATAGTAAGGAGCAAAGGTAGTAGTATTTATGTGAAAATAATATTGTCTGAAATATGTGTTATAAACACTACATAAAGGGCACCTGCTACTGGGAGAGTTCTCACTAAGGCAGTGGAAGCCTTTAAAACATTGTACTTCTTATAAGCAATGTTAAGTTTTCACAGAATAGGCTTTTGATTATCTAGTTATGTGCTGACAATGGAAAAAGGTCATTATGTACTGAGTGTCATAATGGAAAGCTCACCCGGGTCACAGCCATTTACTAATGATTAACTAAATTCATTGTCATTAGTACAGTGTAAGTTTAGAAAATGAAAACTGAAGGCTTCCTATATTGTATCTTGCTTTATTTCTCCCAGTTTCACTGAAATCTGCACATCTAACTGCAACAAGTCCTAATCTTGACCCTTTGAAGTTCTGATGGCATTGTCATATTCCCTATCACTGAGATTTCAATGATGTTAAATTCTCAGCAAACTCCAGTATGTCATTTTAGCTTTTTATTTATTTTTTTTATTATTTTTTTTTGTTATAGAATATCATACAATAAAGTATTAGTCCTCAGCTTCAAAAACTCCATAACCATCATCACATACTATGGAAAATAAATTTCAACCTAAAAAAAAAGATATTGGTGGCCATAAATGATCGGTGTGTGATTAGCCACAGAAATTTTGTAAGGCCCACCAAATCCCAGATGGTTGTCTATGTGAGAGAAAGTGCTGTTGGTACTGGCAAGAATACATCCTTCACCTCATGCAATTTTTGGTATACTGTAGTTTTATGAAGAAGGAATACATATTCAGAAATCTTTTATTAGATTTTTTTATATCAAAAGCAATGCTATACTGATCTTAAAAAAGATTAAGATTTAAAATTTTGTATGGTATCAAGACACATCATGTCACATTCTGTAAGTTATCTGCAGATGCAGTCTGATCACTACTGTGTAATTAATCTGCACATGTAAGACCACATACAAGCAAAATTTCATAATCTGAATGAACTAAATAAAGCTATAAACACATTTAAGAAGTCCTTACATGATGAGTCTAAAAATTTCCTTATCAACTTTGTACTGGTTGTAGCAAAGGCATAAGAGGATATCAGATCCTTCCATTGCAATTTGAAAATAGCAAACAGTTTCTGTTCCTGTCCAGTGATGCAGATAACTATAGTGCAAACCAATGATACAAGATGACTTAAACAAGATACAACATGGATACCCGAGTCTTCCAGTGTGTTAAAAAAATAATGATGATTCAATGTGAAGACTGTACAAATAACTTACATTCATTTCAACCACAATATTTAAAAAGGTTATCCTACACTGAAAGCAAAAGGCATATGCAGCTGTCTTTCACACCTAATATTGGTATCAGTACATGGAATGATTGCTGTATAATACATGACTTGGTCAGAACCAAATCACCGATGTAGTTCTTGGTGTCTAAATATGATTATGCTTGACTCCTACTACATTGCTAAATTGTATCTGGAGTTTAATGTCCACTAAACGTTATAGACTTTGTAAGATCAGTAATCATGAACTTTGAAGTATATTGTTGATCAAGGATTGTCATTCAACTAATACACTGCTAAGCATGTAGCTGTGGTCCTAAATATAATATAACCTTAAAAGCTACCAAATGGTCTGCTAAACTGGAAGTAATACAGCTGATCTGCACCTGATCCCACTGATGCTTTTGTTTTATATTTATAACTATGTGCAAAAACTATTTAGCAAACAATTAAAAGGTGACATGTTTAATGCAAGTTTCTAAGAGTATACAAGAACCAAAATGAGATAGTTTACTTACGACCTCCATCGACAATATACAGCACACCGTTACCAATATGACCGATCAGCACTCAAAGTTCAAAATGTCTGATTGTGTAACATTTACAAGTCAACAATAGGGTTAGGGCAAACGAACCATTTACACTTTCATACAGAATAATAAACAACTGGGTCTCTAGAGGCATGATTGTAATCATGCCAAGGCTCAGCCACAAAACTGAGGTTCCATGATAAAAAAAATAACCATTGACCACCATCATCAAGATTTCATATTGTCGTCATCTTACAACGGAATTCATTTTTCCTTTCAGCTTACTGCCACTGGTTATCAGTACCTGAAAGGGGAAAAAAAAAGTTAACTACAAATTAAAGGTTTACTTTCTTGTGGCAAATATGATGGCTATTTTCATGATAAACTCAATTATGCTATAAAATGACCCAATCAATTTCATTTTTACCTATTACAACTAAGCTCATCAGTTTAATTACCCCACATATGTATTCTATACATTTCCCTTACAAACTACTTTGAATATAGTTTAGTATTCATTAAATAATATAAACTACAGTTACATTCTTTAAAATTTTCCAAAGAATTGCAACTGCTTCTCTGCTAAATAAGTGAGCTACACCCCTCTATCTTATAAATAATGTAAGAGCATAAGGATATGTGTTTATGTTCAGTAAATCACACGCAGTTTGAAGAAATTTAAGTTCACCTCTATATCATAGCAACAAAAAACACACCCGAATGTAAAGCATGCTACATGTTCACTTCAGAGTTCAGTGGTTCTTTTCAGCATGCACATCACTCAACATAAAAGCCACTGTGCATCATAAAACTTAACGTACAAACTTTGCCAATATTACTTAAGTTGGCAATATTACTTAATTGGCTTATGTACGATCGAAGCCTTATTACTTTAAATATTCTGAACTAAATTCTCAAAATTTTATCACGTCATAAAATTATATTGCTAAACTACAGACCTTTCTTAAGTATTTATTTAATAAACATTTCTTTTTCATCAAATTGCAAAGGGTACCAACTAGTATAATGTGTTATGTCCTAGGTTCCAATCGAACCAGTCATATTCATTAAAGTATGTTTCCCTCTTACTGAAAAAGTCTTTCCTTAATTGTAAGGGAAAGTATTTCAATAAGGAAGGTCCAAAAAATGGTTAAAAGACAACTGCAATAGTAACACAATACATAACCCATGGTTATGTACAGCAATGTAAAAAGTAGAGGGGTAATGTTAATGGAGTAGTGCAAGAAAGTATGGGAAGAAGGTGCTGGGGAAAAAAAAAAAAAATTATTATAACTGTAAGTTTGGCCTTGTGCTGGGGGAACGAGACAACTCGTGATGTATAATGTGAAAAAGTGTATACATTTGAGGATCTTGAGGATTTACAAGGGTATAGGATATTGAATAAAATGACTGAACACAATAGTACTGTTCTATCTAACAAGATTTGAAGTGAAGGCATGGCAGTACATCTAAAAAAATTGAGACTTGAGATCTTTATTTTTAATTACAGTAATAAAAATAAGGTACAAATATGAGCACTACTGTGTAGGTAAGCAGGCCTCTGGGAACTACTGTTTTCATCAGTAGTGTACATAAGCCAACAAAAAACTTCCACAGCAGGTTTCATAAGAATTGTCAGCTGTCCAGTGACAATGAAAAAGAGCAAAAAATTGTAGAAATTATTATGAATATATGAACTGATCACAGATGAATTTGAGACTATAAATAACAAATAAATCAAATTTAATTAATAACACAAGAAAAAGTAATGACTTCAAATTAATAAGTCAAGGAAATGTGTACTTGGGGCATAACTTCAAGTAAAGAACTTGTATCCAAGATATCCTGTGTACAGGAATTGAGACAGCTCAAGCTTTCCATCACTGATTATAGTCACAAAAAGGCATAAAAGGCAACAAAATGTGGCTTATGAAACAACTCAATCCACTCACAAATGACAACAGATACACCAATTATCTAGGTATTTTTGTATGAATACACTATACAAGCAAAAACTTTTAAAAAGACAAACTAGTTTTTTTTTTCCATACAAACCCAACAATCATGCCGAGTCTACATTTGCGGTTAGAAATGCACTCAGACATGCAGATTTTTTGTCTTCCAGAGAAAAGAGCAATTGTTCTTTATACACTACCTGGACCCTACTGGGAGGTACACACTTTCCTTGCAGGCAGGATACTAAACAGCAAGACTGGGAAGTGGGCATTCTATATGGTGACTGTATGACGAAACTAGTTTTAAAACGCATCGCATGTTTTAACCACATAATGGCTAATTTTGAAGGTGTCTCATTCCTATAGTGGTATTCACTACGCAAGCCTCTGAGAGGATCTTGTGTCAAGTCTAGGAAGAGGCTATTCACCATCACATACATCAGAATTGTGCCAGACCTACCAAGCAGTGATCACTGACAGATTCAAAATCTTAGCAGCGCCAGAATGTGATGAGGCTGAAAATACTCAAGAGGCCCTATGTAACCATCAGGACAAACCCAACATTAATACTACCAACAGGGTCCTTTAGCTTCCTCATTTTACCCAGATTCAGTATTGGCTGTAATGCAGAGCCCACAACCAACCATAATGAACCAGACAAAATTACTGTTCTGGATTCTAGCACTGCAAGAAACTTCAGTAATTTCCCCACAGAATAAAGACCAATCTTCCACAGCCCAATAAAGTAGTAAATAAGCAAGCCAGAGGTCAAGTCAGAATGTCAGCTATAAATTTCTGGAATATACTTCAACGACTAATTCCTGTCTACTTTTCACACATAGAATACCTTATTTTTTTTTATCAACTTCCGTAGTAGAAGTTATTTTCAGCTTTTATGTGGTAGAGAAAAATAAAATGACAAATATGCGGCATGCTTAGTGAACGGTCAATGGATATAAATTTTCTGCCCTTTTTTAACATTTTTGTTTAAAAGAAAGACAGCTGTCCATACATTATCATTATCACTAATATTAATTCAACCAGACCACTAAATCGAAAATTAACTCTCATTAGGCTATTCATGGAGACTATCCCATTTAAGACAAAGGCTGAAGGAGTACCACTGTAGTGCTATCTGGCAAGCCAGCTCTTGAGTTTCACTGTATTTAAGTCATAATATTAGTCATGCAACAAACCAATTCTGAGTAACTGAAAAAGCAACAAATAAAGCTAAATACAGTGAAAGGCACAGACAGAATTGCTCTGTAGGAAAATCTAGGACAAAGCAAGTCATCTCAGAAAATATTAGCTGAACCCAAAGCTAAACTTGAAAATTCAATTTGTGCAACATTCGAAAAAAGAATCGACATGGACTCAGTAATCAGTACAACAGAAAGAGGTTCAATAGAAGGAACTGCATTGAAATTTATACTGAAGAAATAATGGGGATTGTAAACTTTTGATGAAGCACATGGGGTGCAAGAAAGCACCACAGATTGTACTTTTTAGCTTTCCTCTCTTTGGCTTGCCAACACTTAAATAAAGGGTTATGTAAAACATATGCTTTGTTTTCATAAAGAAAAATAAGGAATTAAATGATAAAACGTTTAAAGATTCGTAATGTACGCTATTCACAAAAGGAACCAACCTAAAAAAAATGGTAGGATAAATATTAATAATCAGAACCAAGCCATTCACTTATATGAAAACTGCTAGTGACTTATAAATAAAAATCTAGAGTAGGAAAGCAGGATGAGGGATAAGAACTCCTGTCCATTCCTTGCAGCGGATATGGTAACACATGCTAACACCATCAGAACTTACTCTTCAATTTCAAACCAAAATTTTACTACGCAGAGCAGAAGAAAACAGCAAAAGTAGAATAATGACCACCATGAAGAGGATGCTCTCAAGGCTACAGCTGCTAATATGAAACATGTCAAAATCAAAACAAACCATGACAGATTTACAAGCAGTGTCTCAAATGTACATCTTGCTATTCAGACAATGAAATAAATACATGCCATGAACTCTACATAAGATTTATACAATGTAATAAGTAGTATAGAATTACTTCAGTACACATTAATGGTAAAGATACCCAGTAGTTAAGGCAAACTATT
The DNA here is from genome assembly GCF_015104395.2 of Macrobrachium nipponense. Lineage (NCBI taxonomy): Eukaryota > Metazoa > Arthropoda > Malacostraca > Decapoda > Palaemonidae > Macrobrachium > Macrobrachium nipponense. The sequence goes on along the minus strand of NC_061087.1, from coordinate 95,251,083 downwards.
AATGTAACTAGTTATAACAATTTCGACTTGAGAATAGATTACAAATGATAAAAATTAAAATATTTTACACTTAAGCTTCTTGATATTACTTGTGCTTAATCAGAAAGATACATAGTAGAACGACCAAGTGCTGAAAAACTGCTTAAAATGAGTAAGAAACTGCAAGATCAATGTAGAAGCCACTTTGCCTTCTTAATGAAACGATCTCCTTCACTTTAATGTAAGAAACTCTAGCAGTGCTAGACCAACCCTCCCTTCAACATGGAAAAATGTTATTGTTATGATACAATAAAGTTTGTTCATACTTACCTGGCAGATATATATATAGCTGTATTCTCCGACGTCCGACAGAATTTCAAAACTCCCGGCACACGCAGTGGGCGGCCAGGTGGTTAGTACCCATTCCCGCCGCTGGGAGGCGGATATCAGGAATCATTCCCATTTTCTATTCAGATTTTTCATACCACTGTCCCCTGAGGGGAGGTGGGTGGGTACTTTAATTATATATATCTGCCAGGTAAGTATGAACAAACTTTATTGTATCATAACAATAACATTTTGTTCATGAAACTTACCTGTCAGATATATATATAGCTGAATCCCACCATTGGAGGTGGGAAGGGACAGAATAGAAGGATTTAGGAAACACCTCAAGTGCAGATGATTGACATCTTGATTCCTTACCTGTTAGCATAGCTGACTTCTTGATTACTGTCACCGAAGTCTGCTTTTGCTTTACTAGAGTTGCCAACAAGGTAGTGACCTGTGTAGTTGGTGCGCTCTAGATGATCTGTCAACGGGGGCGTGACCACAATGTGACTAGACCATATTGACCATACTGTGAGGGCAACAAAGCTAAAACCACCACCTGACCTAACCTATCGAAGTTAGTCCCATAACTTCTAGGCTAACGAAAGGGAAAGCGCCTCAAGCGACCAACCCTTCAAAGTTAAAAGCACACCTATCCCTTTTTCTATAGGATAGGATTCGTGCTGCTTCCTGCCTCCAATAATATTTCTACGGATATGTATGTCCTAGCGACTCGCAGAATCTCATATGTCGTCTTCACATCCCGTCGGGGAGTGTGAAGCGAACACAGAGTTGCTTCGCTCAAACGTGGCACTCAGGATATTACTGAGTGTCATGCTCTGTTGAAATGCTTCCGAGGCCGCGCCCTCACCTCGTGAGCACTTACTTTAAAAGGTTTCAAATCTTTGTTCAAACATGACGAATGAGCCTCTTAGAAAGACTCCTTAAAAATAACGCCAGGGCGTTCTTCGACATGGGCAAGTCTGGTCTTTTTACGGAACACGCAGATTGTCCGAATGACTTACTTTCTTTAGTTTTATCAAGATAAAACTTGAGAGCCCCGACAGGGCACAGGACTCTCTGTGGCTCTTGCCCAATAATTTGTGCCATCCCCTTGATCTCCAGGCCTCTGGGCCAAGGGTTAGACGGGTTTTCGTTCTTAGCAAGAACGGAAGGCTTAGAGGACACCGAATTATGTCCTCTAAAGCCAAAACCTCTGATGATGGCTAAAACCTCACTAACCCTCATTGCCGTAGCTAGAGTGGTTAGAAAATTAGCCTTTCTGGTCACGTGTATTAAGTTTACAGAAAGGAGAGGTTCGAAATGCTTTGACATCAAGAACTTCAGACTACGTCTAAGTTCCATCAAGATTTCCGCAGACCTCAAAGATCGTGAAGGGCTTTGTTGTTGTTTGACAGATCCGAAAATCTCTGAGCCTAGAGGCGTCAACAACATATTTCCGTATTCTACAATCGTTGGGACTGTTAGCTTATCCCATACTTCAGACGGAATGGGAAGGCGGTCAAGTCATTCACAGAGGTCAGAGGTAGAGGAACAGTCATTCTTCCTGCCCTATGTCCAGAAACGGCCCACTCCGATTGGTACACTGCAAAATATGCAGCACTGCTTTGCTTTGGCAATGAGACTTGCAATTAATCTTGAAGATCCTCTCGCTTCTTGACAGTCTGAACGCATTCAGACTCAGAGCGGAGAGATTTTAGGTACCTCTCGAAGTGAGGCTGTTAGAGTAGACCGATTCTCTCGGGAAGGGTCCTTGGAAAGTGCTCTCTGAAGGACGTGACTCTGTGAATCCAGCTCTCGAAGCCAACATGGGGCGATCAGCGTCTTTCTCACTCCCTCTGACGCCAGCGATTATCTTATTACATTTCCTAAGCTTTTGAATAGGGGGGGGGAAAAGGGCCTAACCAAAACTATCCCCATTCCATACTATAGGATGGCGTCTATTGCTACCGCTCTCGGATCGAGAATAAGGGCGCAACGTAGAGGAAGCTTCTTCGTCTTCAATATTGCAAAATCTACGAAAGGACGTCCCCAAAGTCTCCACAACTCTCGACATACTTCTAAGCGAGGATTACTCAAAAGTCAAACGTCGTAGTTGCTGCCGTCGATCGAGAAGATCCGCACGGACGTGCAATCGTGTAACGAACCTCTTAAGGATCGTTACGTTCCGTGCCTATGCCGATAACCATCTCTCTTTTCTTGGGATATGAGAGAGCTGCGGAATTATCTGAGATGATTTGGACCACTCGACCAAAAAAACCTCACTCTTCGAGGAACTGGAGAGCCAACCAAATTGCTTCCAATTCTTTAGATTATGTGCCAGGACCTCTGTCCGGATGCCTGGCTCCCTCTCATTATCACCTGAGGTGATCCTTAACCCATTGAGAGACGTTTAGAATTATCTCTAGATCTTTGATGTTATTTCAGTTCTCCTGTAGGAAAAAACTGTAGAGGTCTGAATTGCAGTCTATTCAGGGAAACAAGCTTCTCCAGCGAGGAAATGGTCCCCAGCAGACTCATCCATTCCCTCACTAAGCATGCTTCCTTCCTAATAAGGCTGCTCTTTGCATAAGCAGGAGAGCATTATTATAGTGCTATGCTGCGGTAGACTCGTACAGAATTCTGTTACAGTGCGGTAAGCAGCGCCGAACATGTCTAAGAGATATCTCTGTTGAAAATTTCTTAGCAAAAGGAAGTCGTTTATTCATGATTACCAGAAATCCCCTCAAACCCACGAGGCGAAAGTCATTAGATTGTAGGGCAGAGATTACGGGTCGTAAATCAATCCCGCGGGAGAGAGAGACGTAACCCGACTGAGCGTACAACGAAGCTACCTAACACTGAGTTGGTGACAGTGTGAGACACTGTGACAGTTACAGGCAGCAGCTTATGTTCACCTTCTCGCAGTCTTATGCCGAGTTGCCAGCTATCTATTCATCTAAGGAATAGATTTTCCATTATTTGAACAGAAACTCTCAAGTTGGCATATCTAAGCGAAACAGAATTCGCTAATACAGAAGCTGATTTTGTGTTGTCGTAACATTACGCTTAATTAACCAAATGTTAAATCGGAAACTCCTGGAAAGTTGCCGGGAGTACCGATTAAATATACTGCGTCATCCACAATGACAGCAACCTCTCGTTTCGCACTATTCTGCCTGAGTTACCAGCTACTCTTCTACGAAGGAATAGGTCGTTACTATTATCGATCATAAGAAAATTCTCAAGCAGGCATATTTTAAGCGAAAAACATAATTCGCTACATGCAGAAGCCTGAGTTGGTGTTGTTGTAACAATACCTTCAAGCATTGTCCTTACACCGGAAACTCCTGGAAGTTTGCAGGAAGGACCGATTAAATACACTTAAAATAAATAAGCCCTCCGGTTTCGGTGCCATCTGTAGAGGTAACCACGATATGCGATATGACTTGAACTTTACATTAGTAATATGACGCGAAGATAAAATACCTAAGTATTGCCAGTCACTTGAACATCTAATTCTCTACTACATTCTTTCCTCGACGAGGAAGAGAGAGAGAATGGAAATCGACTGTCTTCATTCTCTTTGCCAAGAAAAGGAATAATATTATTCAAATGGAAATCCTCAAGTGAGAACCGAAGATCGAAAAGGAAAGTTCAAGCTTCTTATGATATTTGACATAAGACTTCATGGACGTAGCTATAAGTCTTTTTCCTGGATGAGCCTCTGACTAATGAATGAGAGCTCTTCGAAATTTTGTTACTTATCCGCTTATGCGATAAAATGTTATTAAGAACTTTGTCAATGAGAACTAACCCAATTGCATGACGGAAAGTAATCCAGGAATTCGAGCATATAGCCTTCCCGATTCCCGCAGAAATCGAGGAAGGGGCAGGATTCCTGATTAGAGACTGGGCTTACGACAGGAATGACCTTAATGTTCCCCTTCGGCAGCGCAATCCCGAAAGCAGACGAGGCGTTTTATGACACCGAAATCTGCCTTACAGTTTTCCTGGAATTCATCAAGTGATGGATTCTCTTGAACGCTCCCTTCGTAGAAAGAGAAGTAGACATCTTGACGAGACAAACTCCTTCCTCTACTTCGACGACGCTCTCTTGAAGAGCGTTCTTGCAGGAATCCTGCCGAACGTCTTGATGCGTAGGACGCCTATCGTTCTGAAAAGTAACGTCCTGGCAAGTGCTCTACCGAGCGTCATGCCGTGTAGGATGCCGAGCGTCTTCAAAAAGCGTCCTCGCTAGCGTCCTGGCGAGCGTCCTCGCTAGCGTCCTGGCGAGCGTCCAGATGTGTAAGACATCGAGCGTCTTCCAAAAAGCTTATCAATGTTTATGACGTCGAGCGTCTTCTGAAAGGCCACCCGAAAAGCGTCCTGGAGAGCCGCACACTGCTCCTGAAGTGTGAGAGCACTATAGGAAGACGTAAGGCTATCGTCTCCAAGACGGCCTTAAAGACTTTCGTTACCTTCTAACAAAGACGGTGGCCGCCTGTGCAACATTTTGCGTCTTAGTAATGCAAATGAACATATCCAGACACGCGCTCAAAAAAGGAACGCCGAGCGTTCCGAAAGGCATCGTCGCGAGGTGCTTGCCGAACGTCCTGATTGCATTCTTTGAGCGTCTTGAAGAGCGTCCGGAATAGAAGACGACGAACATCAAGGGAAGCGTCATAGTGAATGGACGTGCGGTCAACACGAGTAACTTGAGAGGCTTCCTGGCGAGGGGAGAGCCGCTCATGAAACGCGAGCGTCCTAAGCATAAGTACGGTGATCGTCTCATCAGGACGAGTCTTCAGGACGTTCGCCACTCTTGACAAAAACGACGGCCGGCTGTGCGACATCTTGCGTCTTTGTCACGGTCATCGACACTGCAGAAGGGCATTAAAAGGACGCCTGTGTGTTCTTGGGTATGAGGAATTCTTTGCCCTTCTCCTTGGTCGAAAACTAGGATAGTCTGTCCAGTGTCATCTCTGTCCGCTGACAGAGCGTCCCTTAGGGACGAGTAAGATGCGTCTTGGCGAGCTATTTGACTATGCAAATCAGCTTGCCGGACGTCAATCTTATGAGCTTGAACAATATCCCGTTTCGTAGTAAAGCGAACGTCACATAACGTTATACATAACGCCATGAGGGGAGGAGGAAACCTTAGCCGATGACAAATAAGACCTCCTTGGAGCGTCCACCAAATTGGCGAAATCTGAGAAGAAGACGGTGCTTTCAATCCTGCTTCTTCTCCTGTTTCGTACCAGATCCCAGCTCTCCCTTTCAGTCTAGATGGAGGAAGTGCAAACGAAGTCTTCCTCTCGATAGAGCGTTGAATGTCTCGAAAGGCGTCCTTGTGAGGGGTCCTGCTTAAGGACATTTTTAATATCTTGACCAAGACGACAGCCGCCTGTGCGACATTTTGCGTCTTTGTCACGCTTATCGATATTAAGTCAAGCCGAAGGGACGCCAGATCGATGTGGGTTCCCCGTAACCCTCCTTCGGGCTTTCGACATGCCCTCTCCCTAGTCCTGGGAAGTCCGACAGAGGTCCAGGCTAGAGGCGTTATGGGGCGGATCTGACGTTCCCTCCTGACGAGAGAGAGGACGTGAAGCGTCCCTCTTCTCTAAAGCTTCTTAGAGGGGGGGGCGCGAGTCCTTCCGAGAGCTCCAACCTTGCGGGGAGACGCCTCGGAGGACGAGAAGCAATCTTTCATGATTCGTGCACGATCTTTGGCAGCCTTATCCTGCCGAAGGGACGCCAGATCGGTGGGGGGGTTCCCGTAACCCTCCTTCGGTTTTCAACTTGCCCCCTCCCTGGTCCTGGGAGTCCGACAGAGGTTTAGACCTAGAGGCGTTATAGGACCGATCTGACGCCCCCTCCCACAACACTAGGGGCAAAATCAACATCACTACACTCACACACTGAGCGAGCACTTTTTCAAGCTTACTTGATGTAATCCACAATAATAGAAAGGGCATTACTTCTCACAGAACTTCCTCTAGGCCCGTAAGCCATACCACAGGGTTAGGCAAAATAAAGTCTACTGGAGGTTAGTAGGTTCATTATCCTAACTTCTGTTACTGTGGAGGAAGACCTCCTGATTCTATCACGCTCTAATTTGCGTACATACGAATCATACGTCTCTTTCGGAATCAGTCAACATTACATTGATCTCTCAACAAAGAAAACATGTATACTAAACGAGTGTCTACCGAAGGTTTCGGTACGCCTCCCCTTACCGTTGCAGACAACAAAATCTGAACTAGGCTAACTAGATTCAGACATCATATGCAATGAAAAAAATTTTAATTAATTTATGATAGCGTATGCCTAGCCAAAACAAATCCAAGTCAATCATTTCAAAAAAATAAGTAGGATACTTAAGCGGCTAATGAAGTTTCAAAATCCTAGGCGGAGGTAGTGGAAAACAGGTGTTTTCACTACCGCGACAGAGAAAAATCTGAAGAAATGGAGAATGATTCCTGATATCCGCCTCCCACGGCGGGAATGGGTACTAACCACCTGGCCGCCCACTGCGTGTGCCGGGGGGAGTTTTGAAAATTCTGTCGGACGTCGGAGAATACAGCTATATATATATCTGACAGGTAAGTTTCATGAACAAATTAGAATGCTCTAACCCAACATGAAAAACAAATCTGTATGAGACCTATTGATGTCTGCCAAATGGAAATGCATAGCCTAATGTTATCAAGGTCTGGTTACATACTCCAAAAAATGCAGCACATCATTATATACTTTCTTCTGCTGAAATAATGAGCATTTAGTTGTAGTTAAAAATAACCATTTGTTTAAACTGGCATTTGCTTTTGCTAGTTTGTTTGTTTTGTTTGTTAAAAAAAAATTCAAGGCATGAGAAACAAAAACAGAACTTACATTACTTTAAAACAAGATTATGGAAGAAATATCAAATTCCTATGAGTATATATAGTAAATGGAAACCCAAACAATGAAAATCAAATGCCATCCTCCCAGGAAGAAAAGGGGTAGAGTGAACAAGACTGTACACATACAAAGAAAAGCAAAAGATGAGGAGGTTCCTAAATAAGGAAGGATTCGCCTTTCATTGAACCAGTAATCTGCTTTTTTTTTTTTTTTAAGCTATTTGGCAGTATCTTCATAGAAACCCTCACTGATGTAGCATACTTTCCAACCCTGCCTCCTTTTAATTCTTTAGATAACTGATAACAGTATTTTGTTTACTATAATTCATGAATGATCAATATTAAAACATGAAAAATTGAACAATAAAGAAGAAAATGAAAGGCTTCACACATTTTTCACAGCAACTGCAGTATCCCAAGTTACTCAAGATTATGACAATTCTTCCATGATGGCCCAACCCAACACATTATTATTATAAAATATTTTAATGACACATTGTCTGACTTATAACCCCATAAGGCTGGTCCAAAATGATTCTCTGAAATTAAGCAACTTTGAAGTAAGGTAGAGCAGTACATTGGATTGATGGATAAAAAATAAAAGGTAGAAAGCTGCCCAGAAACTTTAGCAACATCTGCAGTTACCCATATACAGCACACTGTAAATGGTATCCGTCTTGATAAATAAACAGTGATTTTTTTTTACAACACCAGCACGAAATACTAGGAAAAGGTCAATCAAGCCAAACTTATTCCAATGTTTATGAAGTACAAAATTCTTTAAAAATATTAGATAAATAAAACCTGAATAACTGATTTTTACTGATGCAAAAATGGTCGTCTTAAAAACAGAAGAATGGTAAAGCTCTAATTTCAATAAATGAAGTGCATCATGCAGCCATGGAAGAAGTGGCAAGTACCACACGACATAAGCATCAACAGTGACATATAAAAAATGTTGGCATTACAATGTAACAGTGAACATTGGATTCTCCAACATGAGAGACAATAAAGAATAAGAATTCGCAAGATATGAGAATGCTATTCTATACAGAGACAGATAAATCCCACATGTAGCTTTAAAGAAAAAAAAAGGCATGCAGCATGTCTTACAGACATCAACAACAAATCATTCCTTGCCAGGTTAGAGGAAATTTTATGTACAGCAACTCGAGAAGCTCTAGTAGTTATACTACTGACAGCTAAGTTTACAGTATGATGTCAACAGACAGGGAATTCTTGACTAAATCTATTGGCTGAAGATAACTAACTAAACTATAAGTTACTGGTCTCAGACCAAGTTGGTTAACCCAAAGAACCAATATATTTACAAACCTTGAGATTTACGGTAGAAAGCATTTTTTCCTTCTACTGGGAGTGGATGGGCTTCTGTATTGAAAACCCATTCATCTAGGCTTAAGAGAGAGTCATCGGAGAAGATCAAGTATAAATACTGTGGGAAAAGAAATAAACTTTAATAAGTGAAGAAATTTATGCCAAAATAGTAAATATGAAAACTCATTACAAAAATAAAGTACAACAAAAAATGTAGAGTACAATAGTAGTATGTTTTTCTCTTACACAAAGTTGATCACATGAGTATCCAATTAAATGAATACTACTATATGATTAATCTACTTAAATTGTTTTACCCATCTTTGGCTAGCCAGTAGTGTGCAAACAACTTTTACAGAGATCTGGGGAGCAAATAAGTGGTGCATGTGTAGTAACACTTTCTACCAATCATGCTTCTTACTTTGCCTACCAACTGCCATTATGCTTCTATCATGTCACTTTCCTATTTTGTGAGTTGCAATGCAATCTAACATGATGCATAAGAACTTCATAATCAATCAATCAGTACACAATGGAAAAGATAATCCGAGGCAAATAAATAAGAGTATCCTGAGTTTTTTTTGAGTATCATGAGATTTTTTAAGATTAAACAAATCTACAATCTGTATATAATTTGAGAAAATGTTGAAGTTACATTTCTGACCATGACACACTCAAAACAAAAAAACAAAAAATTACAAGGGAAACAAAGCTCTAAAATGATGACAGACAGGAATAATGCTACAGCATGAAAAAACGAAATATTCAAGTTACCCAAAGCATACAAAAACTTTATATAAAACCTGAACTCAACTGAATGGACAGTAATATTAAATGACCATTAAAAGCAAATGTATGGTAACAAAATATAATCACCCTCTATTTACTTTAATATTAAGCGCTCAACTGATTTAATAGGGCCTGAAGTTAGCAAGCTTTGCATAAATGTTTGGATAACTACATATAAAACTTTTTTTGTGTGTGTGTTTTTCCTCTTTAACTACAATTCAAGTTCCCTGAAAATTTTTAACTTCCTGCATTTTGACTATATATATACATATACTGTATTATTTTCCCAAAATCTTACACTGTTAAAATGGCATTAATATATTTATATTAACACCTATCATTATGAAAGAACTTACGGCTATGTTTACCCTATTTAACATCAGTACAAACCTGTAGTTAATTATACATATGTATTTAAAACATACTTTTTTAACTACTCTTGTGACAAGCAAAAAAAAATTAGACAGCATAATTGTCAAGGTTTGCAAAAAATTATAGGAAATATTCTTAATGTCAATTTCAAGTAAATAATGTTTCCTGAAATTTAATTCGTCTTGTGAATATATGAAGAATCTCACAAAAGATCATACAGTATATACATATTAATTTATGAAAAAACCCTAAAACCTACAGTGGGCAGCATTATCTTTACCTTAAATGTCTCTGCAAAGATGAAACTCTGTTGTACATCATCCTTCTGAGGATTTTCCATATATACATTCTGGATGCCACTAAATCCTGCTTCCACTCTGCAGTACTTTTCCAGTGCCTAAAAAAGATCAAATATGCAGCTATAGTTTTTTCGTTGAAAGAGATGAGCATTCAGATAGATGAAATGTTGATGACAGCACCATTTAGTTCTCGCAAAGAGTGTTCCAACAATTTTCCCCCAATAAAATTTCTGGCAGTTTGCCTACTGTTTGACTGAAATACCTTCATACATGTTGAAGGAATTAGAATATATTCAAGTCATACATATTGAAGGATGGACTAATAGATAAACAAATGGAGGGAGAAAAACTACAGTCCAACCCTGCATTGTCAATAGGGATTAATAATTGTTAATTCTTGCATTTTCAAAATTGGAACTTTCAAAAATAGATCACATTTTAATAACTGCAGAACCTACCAACATTTAAAGACCAACTTAAAAGGTAACCATATAATAATTACTGTTTTAATAATTTTCACTTGTTTATCCATCTTGTATTTGTGCTGTACAGCTTCAACTTACACCTACTATTAGGATTGTTCATCTTTAAGATATTAGGATTGTTCAATCAACTTAAAAACAAAATATTTCCAGTTTCAGCTTATGCATTAATGACTATACTTACTTCTTATTACTAAAGTAATTTTGTATACAGTAATGCTGATTATCAGGTAATACATACCAAGACTGCACTCCAAGCCCATTCTCTGTATTTTGGGTCTTTGGTAAACCTCCACAAATAGAACCAGGATTCGATGGCTTCAGGTCGAAGAATATAATATTTTTCAGATGATTTTAAAGCCCTTGCTTCCATACCCTCTGTGAAACGGAAACTTTCTGGGCCAAGACCAGTAGGCGTGCGTGCATACGACTCATGGCATGTATTAGATAGGCCCTCGGCAATTTCCATGTGTGTCTTTGAAAGTTCACTGTCAATTGTGTTTGCACCAAGTGCATACATACCACCTACAAGAAAGCAAAATAATGCTTTAGAATGATGATGTACTAGTCTTCATACAAAACAAACACAATCAATCTTTTCAAAATCAAAAAAGATTATTTGTGACAGTCTTACTTGTACTTTTACGAAAAAAAAAATGCATACCAGCAAAACAAGCTAAGTGGTCCATTTTGTGCTCTAAACGATCAAACTTGCTTTCTGCCAAATATGTTAGACCGGAATGAGACTTCAGAACTAAACGTTTTGTGATGGTGTCTACTGCTTCCTCGTACATTTCTTTGGCTACGACATCTTTGCAGTTCGACTGAATGTAAGCTTTTATAAGATACTCGTAAAAACTGTCGCCCAAAGCACCAACAGACGTATGGCCTGAAAAATACACACATATTTAATACTAATTAAAAAATTTTACTTCGTCTTCCTAATATAATATAAAGGTTTGAGGGTATTTTTATCTGCAACATTAGGTAATGCCATCACCCTTGACTAATAACATGCTAATACTGTATAAATGACAGCAGCAACAATACACTATAAGATAGCTGGCATTTTTATGAAGCGGGATAACAAGACCACATGGCCATATTTCTGCTCACTCAGATATTCCAAACAATATGTTCTTAAAAGAGGGGGTAAAAACCTAGGCAAGATAAAATGAAACAAGTTGGACAGTTTGGAGGGAAGGGTATAAACAAAAAGTAAGTTGAAATAAGTCAGATTGGGATGAAGGGATGCTGCAAAAGTACATTGGAGACAGCACCTATTCTGAATGGCTAAACACATCCAAATACTTATTATGACATGATATTGATGACCTGAGAGAGTATTCACCTTGAATGCCTATTTTTTTAAAATGTTCCCCTTGATGTCTTTCCACTTAGCTGTCCAAAAGTTCTCTCTCTCTCCCAGATAAAATCGCCTGGATAAGTCCTGTGAGTCTAGAAATGTGGCAATGGCTTTGTTACACTGTTTAATAATAATACAAATGAATTTACCTGCACTATTTTTCAGTACATTTTTAATAGGACTACATGTACGCTTAACATACATGACACCTTGAAATGATTAATCGTACCGTGGCCATCATTCCCTAATGGTATTAAGTATAGTCTTAAGAAATCAAGCATTGTGATACTGAGTAGGTACTTACGCTGGCCCCATTTTCCTGTCTTAGGATTCATATAGTTCGGATACAAACCACCCGGACGATCCGTCTTTTTTATGACTTCACGAATTCTCAGTACTTTCTCTCGGAACACTGGATCTCCCGATATATCAGAGAGATAAACAAATTCAAGATGCAAGGTCCCAAATTCAGAGAGAATACTTGAGCCACCACTCGCCCAAGCATAATTTTTTGCAATCTGCCAAGAAAAAAAAACATGAGATTACTTTGGAAGAAGAATCCCTGGTTTTTTAAAATAAAAATAAAACATTCCCACATCCTTTCTATTAAATGCCAATATGAACATTGGCCAGTTAATACATAATATTGGTGAGTGAGAAAAGCAATTATGATGTTATTATGATATAACAAAGTTTCATGTATACTTACCTGGCAGGTATATATAGCTATATTCTCCTGTTCGCACTGGCAGAATTTTCAAAACTCGCGGCAACCGCTAGATCACTGGTAGTTCAGGTGATCGCCACCCGCTCAGTGGCGCTGGTGCTCGGAATCATTCCCATTTTCGTCAGATTTTTCTCTCTGAACCCTGTCTCCTGAGGGGAGGTGGGTGGGAATTTAATTTATATATAACCTGCCAGGTAAGTATACATGAAACTTTGTTATATCATAATAACATTATTTTCATGTATGACACTTACCTGCAGGTATATATATAGCTGATTGACAACATTTGGAGGTGGGTCAAAGACAGCAACATTGTAAGAGTTTTAAAAAAAAATTTAAAATACTCTTAGATTCCTTACCTGCTAAGGTAGCTGACTTCAGCATTCCTGCCTCTTAGCCTGCTAAGCCTTAGTAGCTTCCAACTAGGACGTGACCTATTAGTTGATGAAGCTAAATACAAGTGGGTCTGACAAACTGGACGGGACCAATTGTTGACAGGAAACCCTAGCCCTCTACCACGGGCATTCATGCTAGGATAAGTTAGACCACCTGAACCACACACAACACTAACCTAACAACATACACAAATTCACAGACTGAAGAGGAAATCACCCTCTCAGACAAACCGTAAAAACAAAACACACTTCATTAAAATACCTAGCATGTTAGTAAGTTATGGGGTGAAGGAAAATCCTTTGCCCAATACTGCTCCTGAGGATACATATGGACCCAACGTTTGACAATTGTCAAACGTTGTTTTGACGTTTTCTAAGGTAATGACTTGCAAACACTGAATTAGTCCTCCAAAACGTCGTTTCAATGATAATCTTTGAGGGCCATATTCTTTTTAAAAGCCAACGAAGTAGCTAATGCTCTCACTTCGTGTGCCTTAACCTTAAGGATGCCGAAATTCCTTCTTGGCATAACATATGAGATTCTTTAATTAGTTCCCTAAGGAAAAAGGCCATAGCATTTTTGGTCATTGCTCTGCTAGGGTCCTTCACAGAGCACCACAGTGATTCTGAAGTTCCTTCTAATCTTACTGTTTTTTATCCAAAAATAATGCGCAATGCCCTTTACTGGACAAAAGAAAACTAATCTCTTGTTCCTGTACTACTAGATCTGAAAGACCCATCATTTTTCAAAAAAAAACGACCTTGCCATGGATGAGCTGGATTCTCGTTCTTGGCCAAGAACCCCTCTTTGAAAAGAGCAAACCGCTTTGTCATGTTTCCACCCAATATGTTTGCCTATGCTTGCAGCTCCACTCACCCTTTTAGCTGTGGCCAATGCCACTAAAAAGATGGTCTTTTTTGTGATATCTCTCAACGAAGCTTGATCCATCGTTCAAACTTACTAGTTCCTAAAAATTTCAGGACCACATCGAGATTCCAGGAAGGAGCTCTGTATTGGGGCTCCTTCCTTGTTGCAAAGGACCTTATGAGGTCTCTCAGATCTAGATTATTTGTAATATCTAGACCTCTATGTCTAAATACAGAAGCCAACATTACTCCGATACCCTTTCAATCTTCTGAGTTGACAATTTTATTTCCTTCTTTAAGTATAAAAGGAAGTCGGCAATTTGGGTCACAGAGGTACTGGAAGAAGAAATCTTCCGACTCTTGCACCACTTGCGAAAGATTCCCCACTTCGCCTGGTACAACTTAATAGTAGGAGGCTCTTCTAGCTCCGGCCACCGCTCTGGCCGCCTCTCTAGAAAACCCCCTCGCTCTGACAAGTCTTTCGATAGTCTGAACGCAGTCAGACCCTCAGAGCGAGGGTGTTCTTGTGGTACCTGTTGAAGTGAGGCTGTTTGAGTAGATCTACTCTTGCTGGAAGTGTCCTTGGTAAATCTATTGTCCATGTTCCAGTACCTCTGTGAACCAATCTCGGGCCGGCCAGTATGGAGCTATGAGAGTCATTCTTGTCCCGTTGACTCTCCCTGAATTTCTTCAAACCTTCCCTAATATCTTGAACGGGGAAAGGCGTAGACGTCTAGCCCCGTCCAATCTAGAAGAAAAGCGTCTACTGCGACTGCTTGACGGTCTGGGACTGGAGAGCAATACGTCGTCAATCTCTTCGTCATTGCTGTCGCAAACAAGTACTACTACTGGGCGACCCCATAATTTCCACAGACTCTGGCATACTTCTAAATGAAGCGTCCATTCTGTTGATAGAAGTTGACCTTCCCTGCTCAACAGGTCCGCTCTCACATTCTTCTCCCTTGAATGATCTGGTGAGAAGGGTTACGTTTTCCTTCTCTGCCCAAAGAAGGATCTCCTCCGCCAACTTGCAAAGAGAGATTGAATGTGTCCCTCCTTGTTTGCGGATGTACGCCAGAGCTGTGGTATTGTCCGCGTTGCTTGTTTGTACCACCTTGTTGCG
>NC_061087.1:95215050-95235617 GCF_015104395.2 Macrobrachium nipponense | reverse complement strand
TACATAACCATGAAACTTCAATACCCATGGCATGGGGAAATTGCCCTGTTATGTGAATTGCACAGTTTGAGAGGAACACATAAACTCAATTACACTTCTAAATGATTAAACACGTTTTTGATCGTAAAAAATTTACCTAAATGCTTTAGTCACAAATCTTGATCAGGCATTTTTTTTCAGATACTTACATGATCAAGTTCAAACTAGACCAGGTTTCAGAGCAGTTTTGGATGCACCTCAATGTACGAATGTTTGCTTCTGGTATATTCCTACCAGTATGAGACACCAACCAGAAACTCCAGAGTGGTGGAACAAGCTTTCACAGGTCAGAATATGTGTGGTTATTTTCCAGTACCAATAAAATTTCATGTTTTATTTTCTTGTGTGAAAGCTAAGTTGGGTAGAACAGACTTCTTGAACTACAAAAGTAGGCAAGAGCCAGTGTTGAAAATTAGTTTTACCTTCTTTCCTAAAATCATGCTCAATTATGAGGCAAGTTGATTATTTTTTTATAGTACAAAATCTCTATATTATGTTGCCAAGTTGTAAAACTTTTTTTTTTTTTTTTTAAATTTCCAGTATCATACATGTTGACAAGGTTTGTCAATTCACAGCCAATACTTTTCCCCATGTGATATATATTATTTTCCCTTCTATGCATTGGTATAATTCGTAATCTGAGCTTATTTTTTTTCATATACATTGCTTGGCCTAAAGCACGATGTGATATAGTTATTGTTGCCATCAATGACAGCATGCTTAACATGCTCCTCAGGCTGGTCAACATAACTATATAGTATGTATTATACCTCTGCACCATTATAACAGTTGACCTAATAACCTCAACATCATGAAATTTTCAAAATAGGAATATACGTTAGTGTGTTCAAGTGTTAGTTTCTTACTGTAAATTATCCATTTGTATTTTTTCTAAAATTTTATTTAAAACATTTACAGGCAGTCCCCGGGTTACGACGTTCCGAGGTTAAGGCGCTTTTCAATTATATTCATCAGAAATTATTTCCAGGGTTACGACGCCTACAACACTGATCTGGCAGATGAAATATGACACCAAAAATGCAAAATAATCAATATTTGAAGGTTTTTTTCATAAAAAATGCAATAATGTAGTTTACATAGTTTTCAATGCACCCAAAGCATTAAAAGTAAAGTTTTTCTAGGATTTTTGACGATGTTCTGGCTTACGACGATTTTTGGGTTACGACGCGTCTCAAGAACAGAACCCCCGCCGTAACCCGGGGACTGCCTGTATCTGTTTTTCCTAAAATATTAGGTGTCCAATGTACATGAAGCCTTTTTTGTTGGTGTCCAGACTAGTAGTTTTTTTTTATTTATCTTATAAAATTTCATATAGTATTTGTTAAACTCTCTTGTTATGCTTCTATTTTTGCTGCACAATTCATTGAAACATGAATACATCCACGTGTTTTCACGAGTTTTTCATTTTTATAATAAAATAACTCGGTAATTAATGTTATAATTTCTAACTAAACTGCAGCTAAGTTTTGAAATGAGGGTAGCCTTTATAAATTTAAATAAAGGGTTGTCAATTATCATCTCATAACAGCAGCATTTTCTTAATGTCTTCAACAGGTTGCACCAAAACTCAAGGCAAAAATGGTTGAAAATGGTGAGCTAATGATTGGTTACCAGCCAGTGCCAGATAAAGGTTTGGTAAATTTCTTCCGTCTGGTTAACTACTGCTCACCATCTCCAACTCAAGAACATATGGACCATGTACTAGATGTCATACAACGATTAGGGGAAGAAATTGAAAACTTATAAGGTAGGGAAGATAGAAAATGCAACATTTTAATTTCTCTCCATAAATGATGACTGTCTTATTATTATTTCATTAGATGAAACCTTGGAACAAGCACACGAGTCAATGACTTGAAATTCAAGCTTTCAAAGAATGTTGGTTTCAACCTCCCACTGCAGCAGTAACTGATCGTGAAAGTAAGCCAGTGATTTTTCATTGCCCCGTGGGAGGCGCGAACTCGCGACATCCGAGTGGCTTGCCACAATAGTAACAAAACTATTCTATTTTGTACAGAATGGTTTGGTGTTGTGGATGAAAGAAACTTTGAGTAGCACTTTTGGGAAAGTTTCCCTTACTAGGAGAAGACCTTTTACTCCTTGAATCCAGTTATCATTACAGTCGCCATCTTACTACAAATATTTAAGTTATGAGCAGCAATACAGTAGATACGCACAGGGTTGCAAGTTCAAATTTTGCTCATCACATCTTGTATTCTGCTAGTAAGAATTTTTGCATAGAACAGAACAACACAAAGAAGAAGAATCACCAGTTCCTTGAACTTCTTCCTGATTATCCAGAGTATTCTCGTGATTATCAAGAATACACATTCATGCTCTAAAAATATTCATGCTTCTTTCTATCTTCCAAATTTACCTTGTTCTGTGATGAATTCCCATTTTATATATTTCCCTTATCCTCTCCATAGGAAATATTTAGTTTGCATTTTTGTCAATAGATGGCAATGTGCACTGTTTACTTTATGAACTTCAATGTCAGACGCTGCTGCTGCTGCAAAATTCTCTCCAAGTTCATAATTTTCAAAGCAGAAATACTCTCCAAGTTCATAACTTTCAAAGCATAGAAAAAATACTAAATTTTGAATGCCTCCCGAGTGAAATTGGTTATGTAGACACCAGCAAAAATTTTGCACTACATATGAAAAAACCAACTTACAAACACTCGTCTGGAACTAACTCATTTATAAGTAGGGTGATGACTGTACTGCCTCATATGCAATGAATTCGGCTGTAATTGAGGAACTTGTTCGATGGTCTAAGAGAGTTCATGCCTAGTAAAATGAAATCCCCAAAGGGAATTCAAACATGATAGAATTTTACTTAAACAGTCATCAATTAGGTGAGAGGATAGGCTACAGCTCTATAGTATTCGTGACCAATTTGAGTTAAGAAACAACCAGTAGTTTTAGGTTCATTAGGTATTTAGGTATAGTAAGAAGAACCAGTAGTTTTAACAATCATTAAGTACCATAATGCTCCAAGCATCTAAATGTGTTGGAACGATGCAAATGTCTAGTACTCATTTGAAGATGTTGCTGTCAACCAGGAAAGGGACAGTGATCAAGGAAAGGAGTAAATGACAGTAAAGTTTAAGATTGGCACCTTGCTATGGTAGTTCCAGGGACAAATCCATCCTGTATAGTCTCAAACATCAGCTAATGTAGTGAGGGGTCTTTATGCACCTGATTCTTGAATCATGTTCTTGGCCTACCATCTCGTCGTGATGGTTATCAGTGAACATGAATGTCTCGCTCAAATGGTTATCAATGAACACGAATGTTAATCCACGTTACCTAAGGAATTCTAGTAGCTTAACAGTTTTCCCCAAAACTTTTTTCTTGTGTAAACAAAAATTCAAGCATGGGAAAATCAGCTAGAGGTATTCTTCTAGCTTCCATTTGTGTGTGCTGTAACAATAGGAAATATTTGCAAAAAATGTTTCATCTTACAAGACTAATTTAAGTATCCACTGGAAGAAAATGATTAAGCAACATTTTCTGAAATATCCACTGGAAGAAAATTATGAAGTAACATTTTCCTTTATATGGGCATTTTTAAGTGTTACTAATCTGAATGTTGTCTTCTTGAAAAGCAATGATTGATCATAGGTGTTTAGTTATCACTACTGATGATTGAAGATGTCAAGTTTGTGGTAAGATAATATGTCCATGAATTTCCCTAGACTTGGCACAAACATAGCGATGGAGGAAGCAACGTGTTCAGCAGTAGTAGTCAAAACCCCTTCCAGAAGTGACTGCATGGAGACCAATTGACAAGCCTAGGGATGTTTTACATGGACACCCCTCAAAAGTTTGGCACAGGCCAGTTTCCTTCTTGACCATGCAGCAGCTCCATGACTTGACAGGAGGCAGAGGAGAGGCAATGACTGAGGCATCATCTGAAGAAAACTTATTGACAGAAGGAACAGGAATTGGTACTTGTGCAGCTTTTCCTATGCAAACTGGAACCAGTGACTTATGGACTAACTGAAGCACTGCTTATGAGTTTGGTAGAGCACTGCTGATCTAAACAAGGTGGGTGGAGAACAGAATCCTTGCTGTCATTGCATTGAAAAAATTAACATAATTCTCCAGCAAGACAGGAGAGAGAGAACTGAACTAAATGAAAGTCCAATAAAATTAAGACAAACTGGCGCAGCTGGAATGCCTATGCTTTCCATACACCGTTTAGCCTGATAAGTTGATATGACAAATTTTTTTTGAATGGCTTCATGAAGCCATTGCATGTCAAGTATTTTTATACTTTTTTTTTTATTACTGTTCCTTAGTGTGGTCTTCGGACGCAGACTCATCTCAAAATCTTTGATAAAGTTATGTCATCAGTTGAGTTTTATTTGCCAACTCTTATTTTTAGTTGTGGCATAGATGTGCTACAATGATTAACGTACCTGACCTAGGTGTTTTCGCTTGCAACAATAGGCAGACTGCTGCTACAGAATGACTTTTTCTAGCATCAGGCTCGCTACTACTGTATGCAAGTTTATCTTGGCTACGCTACTACAAATAGTTTGCTAGTGTAGTTGAGGAATCCTCTGAAATCCATATATTTAAGCAAGGAGTAAATTCATTCCTGGTCTCTGTTGATATCTCCTGAATTTAATTTTTTTTTTATAAATTCCCTCATACTTAACCTTTTCCTATGACATCTCTCTCTGAATCATTTATCACCTTTTCTTGTGACATCTCTCTCGGCAGGCTGATTTCCCTTAGAAACCCTCTTGGGTTTATAATCTGTTGACTCTGTCTGTAAGGGTTTTCAGCTGAAGATTTAAAGAAGAAAGAAATATGTTTCTAAATTTACTGTTCCAGCTCTGGTGCATTCTTGTATGTTGAGTGACTACTGGTCTATACTCAGAAATGATTAGTGCTGGGCAGATCAATTATAAGATAAGATCATCCATGTATTCCCATGATTACAGCACTAACATTACAATGGAACCTCAGTTTTTGTAGACTTTTTCTGACAATTTTGTCTCGGGTTTCGTACATTTCCTCTATTTTATACTCGGAAATGGTCCTTCTGGGGCTCACTGTGTGACTGTCCCATATTAGCGCCCATACAATTCATCCCGTGTTCTCTCATGATGCGGTACCAGTGCCCAAAACAAAGCAACCAGTGTTCTCTCGTGACCCATTCTGCTTTTGTTGTAGTTTTTTTGTGCTTTTTTTTTTATTTGAGTACAAATGCTAAATAAGCCATTAGGGAGGGGGCTCAAGAAAGTTCCAAGTGCCAGCCCTTCTGTAAAATTGGCGAGAAACACTAGAATTTAAGAAAGAATGCGTAGTAAAGTATTGGTGGGTGTTGCATGCTAATCACAGTATAAAAATGCCTACAAGCGCTGCTGTCAGTGAATTTAAGGCCAGCAGAGGCTGGTTTGAAAAATTCAGAAAACTACCAGGCATACATAATGTGCTTACTTCAGTGATTAAGGGCATGTTTACAAAGTGGAGTGATGTAAAAGATTTTGTGAAGAATCCTCACCCCAACAAAGATGTTGGGAGACATCATCTTTAATGACAATGCCATGTGCCACTTTATGCAAATTTTAAAGAATGGCAGAAACTACCTGTAGTTAACTACAGGTAGTGCCAGTAAAAAACTAAAAGTAACCCCAGATAGGTCCTTAATACCTGAAATCCTTCTGGAGGGGGATTCCCCTTCCAAACAATAACTTCTCTTCCCCTTCTCTCCATCTGCCATCCACTAACAATTCTCTGTCATAAAGGTAAGTGATGTTAAATGTTCGTTAAGTTTTGTTATTCATTTAATTTCTCGTTTTACGTATGTAAAACTGTTTATTCCCTATCAAATTAATTTTTTTTTTACTACTTTTGGGGGTCTGGAATACATTATTTTTATTTACTACAGTATTCCCTAAGGGAATTATTTCTCCCACATGCATGTGAATGCCAAATGCTGAGCATTTACATTTGAAGAATCTGTCAAGTGGAACAGCATGAGATGTCCAACCCTGTCCCTGAACTGGCGTTCAAAAGCATTTTGCCAGCCCAGTATGTACAAGTCTCCACTCCCCTTCTATCTGGTGGTGTTTTATAAGTTCTTAAATAGTTTAATAATCCTGTTGTCTCCTCTGGGACAAAAACTGTCAACTAATTATACCATCCTGTCTCATTACTTTTAATATATTGTTCATGGATAGCTATTGTCCGTCTTGCTTAAGGGATTGAGGAGGCAAATATCAAAGGTAATAAGGACTAGATGCTAGTGGGGGACCCGAATCAAGAATGACAACTGGTTGCTGAAGCAGAAAATCTCCCAACACTCAAGGCTTTGAACTGATGGACTCCCAGGTCTAACAATTTCCCAAGGACAGTCCATGGCCTGGAGAGGAGAGGAGAGGGTAGAGAGGGTGACATAGCTTCATCTGCACCCTTAAAAGGAGACTACTTTTAACTTCTGGATGAAAGGGCAACATCAGCTATATGGCTAAGAAGTTGAACAGCACTGATGTGGAGAGAAATGCCAGGACCTCATGGGCACAACCAAAGTCTGCTGTTGGTATGGGGTCATAGATTGAAACTGACAGTAAGGCAAGGTAATTGGTTGAGAAACCGCAAGGGTGGAGGACAGTGATGATATTGCAACACTCAAGATACTAATCATGTTAGCTGGAAAAAGTTTTCTTTCAATGCTTGAACAAAGTCCTCCAGGTCAGGTCCCAAGGTGTTCAGGACAGTTAGCAAGTGTAACTCTGGCACACACACCTAACATCACACTTCTCACAACCAAGCCCCTTGCACCACTCCACCACTACAAAAGTTCATGCTGTTCGGCCCTATGACTCGCCAACCAATCCCTCAACCAAGCTGAGTCAAAGTCCAAGTATTTATATTGATAAATATAAGGACAACAAATCAAAGATCTAATGAAGCTGCATCCCTATTTAAATTAAGAATATTTTAACCTTTGCCTTTGTTAACAGGAATTAGTTTTCTCTCTCAGCTGTCAAGAGAGTTGGGATGAAAACACACTGAAAATGACAAATTGTCAATGGCACATCACAGTTTTGTAGAAACAGCTCTAGTAATCCTGAAGAGAATGGTAAACCATCAATTTTAGGTTCAGGGACAGAATGAACTGGCTTCACTTCTGGATAGAGAAGCGCAATAAAATCTACCTTTGAAACTGCTTTGGCCATCCATCAAAGGATTTTTAATTAAGAAAAAACTGTGGCCGTTAAGTGTAATTTGTAGTTGGTATCCTTCCACAATGAAATTCTTAATTTGTTGGTAAATCTATTATTGGTTTCCATCTAAGATGAATTATGATTAGTTTGTAAATCTGAGTGGTTATTTTTTAATTCCTACATCTCCTTGCTATGATTACATCATTGTGTGCCTTTGGCAGTGTTCTTGTGAACTACTGTAATGTGAAGATTTATAAAGTAAAGATGGCTGGAATAGTCTTGTTTAATAATTTTACCCCTCATCCCCATAAATTTTTAATTGATTCCCTAAAACTATACATGCACTAAATAATTTATAATTCACAAAATAGGTAATGAGTATTAAAATATGAAAGTACATTTAGGCGACTACAGAAATCTAATTAGAGTAAGAAGGCCTCAGGTGTATTGGTTATTAAAAAGGTTTAGTTTTCATATGTACTCTTACATAAATGCTGCAAATTTTGTTTACCTAGATACAGACCTTAAAAATAGGAAAATCAAACATCAAGTACAAGCATAGTCTGCTTATTCTTATGACTCATCATACAGCCTTTAAAGCATTTGGTATCCATAACTGCAGTTCTCAATGAGGTTTATAAAATAAAATCTTAAAAATTTATAACAAGATTCACTATGAATCAATAAGAAATGGATACAGCAGGTTGTACAATATTCTGGGATAAATAGGAGTAGAGTACATGGTACAAGAGCAACAGCTTCATCAGCCAAAGAGAGCATAGACAATGAAAGTATTTCACTGAGGAATAGATGTGCAATTTACTTGCTAAATAGTTTAAAATTAATAAAACCCATGGCTGCTTCCATTACCAAGACCAAGACCAGAATAATCACAATGGCATCAAGACTTTATAGGGAAATACATCAATATAAAATCTATTGTGAAAATATATATTTACAATCAAGGTTCAACAGTTTTGCCAATAATTTTAAAATCACTATCACTAGATTGTTTTTCAGGTTTGTAAAGAAACTATCACAACAGAGAATTCAAATGTTTGTCATGAAAACCCTTTTTAACATTTCAATACAGGTTAATCGGAATAATTTTTAATATACTTAACAAAATAATTCATAGTAGTGCCTTATGACAAGGATAAAAAAAAAATCATTCTGCTACAATTAACAATTGAAAATTTCTGATGAAATTGAAAGAGATTATCAAAAGGCCAATGCATTGCTTGCATATTGGATGTAATTTAATTTTACTGGTATGCGAACTTGTCTAATCTGTTACTTTCATTAGTTTCCATATGTGTATACCTAGCTTTCATGAAATCTGATTTGAATTGTTACAGCTCACCTAAGTAAGATTATATTAGATCAGGAAACTCCTCCATTTCTCCACATACCCAACTGACCCATTCCAAAAGTTCTGTGAACATTGAATCATCTGCAAAGTTCTGCCTGCTACAGTTCTTGGAGATTCCTTTAATGCAAGATGATAAACCAGCCAAGATTCCCTGAAATATAAAATTTTCCATCAAGAAGGCAAACTTAAACTGCAGATCCAATACTTGCAGCTAGTTTTATAAAAATCTACATCAATATTTTTTTGACAATGCCACTCACCCCATGCTCTGTATTGTATTACAAAGGAAAACTGTACAAGGCAGCAAAAGAGTTTGGAGTGTCGTCAGGGAGGAACAAAAAAGCATTGCGACTCCATAAAGGGATTATGTAAATTGAATCAAAGATCACTAGTATTTAACAAAAAAAATTTCTAGAGAACATAAAATACATCAAATTCAAAATACTCAAATTACTAAACAGCATAAGCTCAATTGTTTCAAGATAGCCAAACTATGAAGGAATGTGTAAATTTATAACATATGCAATTTATGAGGCGGCGTTAACTGCCAACACTTTCCATGGCATACCTCAGCTGCCATGCTTCCTGCTTTTGACTTTTCATCTGTTCCCCTACGACTTCCCACTTGGCTGTTCAACTTAACAGATTTCTAATTTTTATCTATTACTCACAAAAGCAATTGAACCTCCCCATTCTAATTTTTCCCTATTACTTACTCACACAAAGCACTTGAACCTCTCCACTTCGTTCCTTCTATTCTCCTATGACTAGTTCCAAGAAAATGTTATTAAACGTGAAGTGGATATTCAAATGTGAAGCAAGGTTCCCAAGCCAGTCAGATGAGATTTGAATTAAACTTTAAGAGCAGAAAGCAGTACCCAAGAAAGATATAGAATTGGAATAAAAATAAAAACTTCCCTATGGCATTTAAGAGTACCCAATAAATTTACCTCTGGCCAAGAATGCCTCAGTAGTGACACACATTGTTCCTGCAGTGATACCGGGCTGATTAAATTTGAAGACACTAGTAAAGAAATAAATTCCTCCATCTTCTTCCATGCAGCATCTTGGTGCTTTGAGGTTGGGTTCTGGGCAATGAGCATTACAGTTCGAGGGCACATCAGGGAGGAGAGGCCACAAGGTGATGGTATTAAGCCATCCTCTTCAACAGGCCTCCACAAGGAGACAAATGCCTTTTGAATTTCTGAAGTCATTACAACAGGTAAACAACACGCTGTAAAAATATGCACTGGTGAAAAAGTCTGCACCACATAAAATGTTATAAAAAAATCTGTAACAAAATAAAATAATGTACTGTTTATTATAGTACTAGGCATTTAAGTAAGCTACTTTGAGTGACTAAAATAATTTTGTACTTCACTCAACCTTATAAGGTTATTTATAAAAGTTTTGTGATTTCTTCAACACAGCCAAACACTGGCAATGTTTACTAGACTAGTCTCATTAATTTCCATTTCAGTACACCAGAAAAATATTTTTATATTTATACTAATTACATAATGTAACCCAACAATCAAGTCAATTCTCAATTTTTATATGATTGGCTAGAAGTCTTGTTCCTAAACTGGGGGATAAAAACTGGAGTATAAAAAAGTACAAGAAACTGGATGTTTGGTAAAGAAATGAAATGTAATGGCAGATAAGGAAATGCAGGAAGCAATACACAATAAAAAGGACACCGAAATGCTCCAAAAATACCCTTCATGGTAAACGTGAACGAGAGCCAAACTAATAAGCTAATATTTCAACACATACACCTTTGTAATAATTCAATTCTACAAACATTGTGCATGAAACAGAACACAATATCTTTTGCATTTTCTCTCAAATAAAAATACAATTCAGAAAGCATGAAAAGTTCCAAAGTTCACTCAGAAAGATAGCATTGGTATAAATATAAATACCCACCAAGAGCAACAGCCAAATCTACAGTAAGTGTCTCCAATGCTCTGAAGACAGTCAGCGTAACATCCTCTCTTTTGCTGACAACCTGCTGGATACTGTGAATCAAATTCTGTACATCACTGGCAAAATCCACTTTGTTCATTTCTGTATTTACTGATGATATCAATTTGTATACCATTGCCTGAAAAAGAAACACTAATGTTTTAAATTTAAAGAAAAAACTTTTATTATAAGTTTGGCTTTACATATAGGACATACATTCCAACCTGAATTCTTTGGCTTTGAGACAACATTAAAAAGATATAAGAATGAAAATGAGAGGGTTGAAGAAACACTTTTTATAATATCCAATGATGAAATACCTGAGTATTTTAATTATGAAAATATGATAAGTATGTTTTCAAAATTTCTTCATGAATAAAGTACTACAAATACAAGATGCATATAGGCTCCTTCAATTGGGACCTATTAAATACCCCTACTCATATCAATTTCCTGAACTTAACATCTGACATTTTTAACGCAAGATGGGATGCCTGTAAGCCGTTTGCAAATATCTCAGCCCAGTACAATATAACCTTACACACCAACACGGGAAGAGTAAAAAAACTGATATCAAGTACACTCTAATTGAATATTTGATGTCTCCAGCTAGTTAAACAAGAAAATGCTTGACTACCAACTTTAAAAGGCTTCACAATTAAATACAGGGCCTGACAATAAAGTGAAATTGTTTATATAAATGAATTACTATAAAGGAATTTACCAAACATAACCCATTTTCAATTTAATATCATTCCATCTATATGCACCAAACTGCAAAGTTAAGAGAGATTAAACTGTATCTCAAACAAGGAAAAAAATACCTGGTTCAAATTAAAAATATATCTGTGAGAAAAACAGGTGCCTCAGACTAAATTATGAATCTATCACTCCCTCTTAAGAATTCATGACAAGAGTGCAAACTTTTTGCAATACTACCTAGAAGCTGGTATAATTTAGCTTGTTCATACATAATAAAAAATAATTACAAAACATACTAGTGCACTCGACATTACCTATCAATAAAACTATATAAAAAAAACTTGTTTTGGAAATTACTTACCTTTAATAATTTCAATAAACAGGAAGGCGGCATTACATCAGGATCATGCTCTTTGGCTGTTACAGGCAAACTTTCTAGGGCACTTGGTTTCTTGGCTACAGGGCGAGGAAGGTGTGGCTGGTTACTAGGGGCTGAAAGCAAAACATTCAAAATTAGTTATCTACAGTTGTAGAATACCTGAAATTAATTTAACAGCTTGTTTTAACAGAGCTTATATGGTACATCAAAATATTAAAATTACATATCTAATACATTCCTTTACCCCAAGATAAGATCCTTAAATAACTCGCTCAATACCGAAAGTCCATGTCCATTTATCATTTAAATCACAGAGAATCAATCAGTGACAGTTATATCCATGTTACTAACATATCCGAGGCTCTCAAAATTGGATGTATAGTGCCAAAAAAGGATTAAGCCTCTTAAAAGTAAATTACATAAAATTTGCAATATGCAAACTGAATATACAGTTTCAAATTTTCCTAAAGGCCTGAAATGTAAGATACATTTGAAAACTAATACATACAGTATTATAATCTACACAATAACAGTAGCTGCTTGTATAACATTTTCACTAAAAACAAAAACTTACAAAGAGGGGTATCTGAAAAGGAGAGACTAGACTGATATCCAGATGCATTGGTTTCCCCTCCTAACGCAGAAACATCAGAAGACTCTAACAAGGAGAGAGTTGTGTCATCCTGTGAACCTTGCCCAGCAATCTGAAATGGATTGAAAATATTAAGCCCAAATTTTGGAAAACTAAATATTACTCAGTTTGTACTGAGTTAAAAGTATTCAGCACATGTAATTTGGAAAACTATTTAAATATCTTGATTTTACATTTAATTCTTGACTAGCACACAATACTGTATGGAGGTGGTGATGAATCACTGATTTTTCCTTAAAAAGAATGACTCCAACACAACTACATCAATTACGTACAGCCAGTAAATCGGCAGTCTTCTGAGCTTGTCGTATTAGCCGCTCACTATCCAAGGTGAGTTCTTTACAAAACTGGGATGGAGTAAGATGTGACTGGGTCCATGAATGAACCTTTTCCATGGTGCTTCGGACTATAAGCTTCTGGCATACCTCCACCTCCTAGACATAAACATTGTTTATTATAAAACAACTTTAAAAAATTACAGAGGCAAAAATCACTCAAAAAAGTATAATTTGGTCTGCCCAAAGAAATGCTGTGTTCAGCATTAACCTAAAAATAATTAAAGTTTTTCAAGAAATCAAAATAGCATATAAACAGTAAACAAATTTCCTTTTATAAACAATACTTAAATGTTGTACTGTATTATCACATTACAAAAAATTTAATTTAATTAATTTAAAATATTTTCAAAGGTAGAACTTTAATGGTTCATGTTGTACTGAAAGCTGAATATGCTTTTATTACTATATTATATTTTCACGATATATAAATACAAAACTTTGGCAAATCTAACAATGATCATTTATGTGCATGGCAGTATTTTTCTTTTATCATTTGCTGTAGACTGTATCTACCAAGTTAAATGGTTATATATAGTGTAATTTTGAAAATAAATACTCATAATTTATATGTTCAAGAATTAAATACAGCAAATATAAAGTCAGAAGAGCAAGTTGAAGTTGGCCAAAAATGACAAATTTTTAACCAATTTATATTTTCTATAACTAACAAACCTGAGGTCTTAACATTAGGATAATACTAGTGCCAAGCTGGAAACTTAGAATTAATAAAAAAAAAACTTGTGAGATCCAGGGACTATTGGCATCTGTACCAGGTCACAGGGTATTGTAGTTCCCAGAATGCCCTTGGCATCCCATGACCTATCAGTTACTCTTCCATCCCAGTTTAGACTTTTAAAAGGGTGGTTTGAGGTGGGCCTTATCTGTTAAGACCTCAGGTTTGTTAGTTATGAAAAATACAAATTGGTTAAAAACTTGTCATTTGTTCATATGCGAAACAAACCTTCCGTCTTAACATCAGGATAGACTTACTATTGGTGGGAGGTAAGTCTCTATAACCGACTGGGAGTTTGCCACCTTTATCCATTTCCGAATAGATGTATTCTAAGACAATGGACCATTAACCTTTGAACCGAAGATATATGAGAATCTATTGGTTTCCCTCTGGGTGTTTCATACAATACCATGGCTTATTGCATTACAGAAGGTGGAGAGCTATCCGTTCTCATAAACTACTCCTGTCCCTGTACCTGGATCTATTATCACCCCGTTCTCTTCCTATTATTGAGAGGAGTGTGTTGCTACTGAAAAGTATCCTATACTCTAGATAATCTTTACAGTATGGCTGTCCCCCTCACCTGCATCTAGTCCGTTCCAGCTCATGATGGTACTCCCCATCTTACTGCCCGTAGGTAAAGGAGTAGTTAGAAAAGTAGTAAAGAAGGAAGACCAGTCATCTCATTCATTCTACTTTCATACCTTCATCTTAGACTAGACACTAACTGACCCGCCAGGGGTACCGGATGAGCTATACCACTTGTTAGGCAGCCACCACTGGACCCAAGGGAAAAAACGTGTCCAAGGATCTATGGGCAACATCTTTTAAATAAAAGGAAGTGAAAGTTGTTTATCGTCGCCAAATACCAGCTTTCAAAATCCTCTCCACAGACATATTTTTCTTGAATGCCCCTGATGTCATGAGCTCTAGCTCTCTCCAGGCTATTTGACCTTCTGTCTCCTGCCATGTATGCATTCCTGATCGTTTCTCAACCAAAACGATAGTGTTCCTAACACTTTCTTCTTGTTCCATCCTGTACTTACAAAAACCTTTGGCATCCTGGCCTGAGATGCCGCATTCTTCTTAAGTATGCTCTTAGTACTCTGACAGGGCATGGCAGCATTTCTTCAGGATCATTGTCCACTAATTCTCCCAGAGAAGGTATGGAAAAGGAGTTGAATCTGCCATCCACTACTGATGGGTTTTAAGTTTTGGCAACGAATTCTGGGACAAACTCGAAAACCATAACTTCCAACCTCTCCTCTCGAATGCTTCACCACATATGACAAACCATGCAACTCCCCCACCCTTTTGACTGAGGCTAGAGCCAATAGGAAGACTGCCTTCAGGGTCAAGCTTCTATCTGCAGACTATCTCAATGGCTTGTATGGGGGTTTTGTAAGGCTACTCAGTACCATGGTCAAATCCCAATCTGGGGCTTTTAGTTCCTTCGGGGAACAGGACTGCTCAAAACTCTTCATTAACATAACCATTTCCTATGTTGGTATTTGTAAATGACATTACCAGAATCCAAGCAGATGCAAAGTCATTCTCTCTCAATTTCCTACTTCTAAAGTGACTGAGTTTTGAATATTTTTTTTTATTATCAAGTACTCTAGACAAACCATTTAGTTAATAATGACAAATTTTTAATCAATTTGTATTTTTCATAACTAACAAACCTGAGGTCTTAACATTAAGATAAATACTTAGCGCCAGCTGGAAACCGGTAAAGTTAAAAAATTGTGTACGCAAGGA
Source organism: Macrobrachium nipponense (assembly GCF_015104395.2). Taxonomy (NCBI): domain Eukaryota; kingdom Metazoa; phylum Arthropoda; class Malacostraca; order Decapoda; family Palaemonidae; genus Macrobrachium; species Macrobrachium nipponense. The sequence goes on along the minus strand of NC_061087.1, from coordinate 95,220,463 downwards.
CTATTGGCATCTGTGCTTGGTCACGAGTCATGTGGAGCCACCCACATACCCCTCTTTAACTCGTGACCCCGTTAATTATTCTTCCAACCCAGGTTAGTTGATAGAGGGGTGGTTAGAGGTGGGCCTTTGTATGTTAAGACCCCAGGTTTGTTAGTTATTAAAAATACAAAATGGTTAAAATTTGTCATTTGTTCATATACAAAACAAACCTTTGGTCTTAACATTAGGATAGACTTACTTTTGGTGGGAGGTAAGTACTATTAACCAACTGGAAGTTTGCCAACTTTGATCAGTTTTTTTCTGAACAGCAGTATTCTATGAAACAAATGACTCTAAGATATATATAAATATCATAGAGTCAGACTTCTGGGTTTCTACACAATGTCAGAGTTCATTGCCTCTGAGGAAGATAAGAATATCTGTTCTTCTAACAAACTAATTTATTCACTTATGTAGGTTTGTTATCATTCCTCTCCCCCTTGCTAAAGAGAGGAATGTCATGCTACTGATAGATACCTTACTGATACTAACCCTAAGAGTATGGCTACTTCACTCACCTGTATCTTGTTCATTCCAGCTTACGATGGTACTCTCTTCTTACTGCCCAAAGTAAAGGAGAAAGAAATTTGAAAAGGAAAGAGGCCAGTTATCTCATCCATTTCACATTCATACCATCATCTTAGACAAGATACCAACTGACGCCAGGGGTGCTGGATGAGTTACACAATTTGTTGAGCAGCCACCCAAACTCTCAAATTTCAATGAACAGACAGATGCCTTCTTAAATTGCTCAATATGAGTTCATTCCTATAAATGTCACGGGTTCTTTCCTTCCCTCTGTCATTAAATAAGGCCCTTCTGGCACTTCTTTCCTGACTCGACCTGTCTCAACGAAAAGTCTTCGTCAAACAACATGTCAAAGAAGTACAAGGTTCTAACAGAACCTCCCATTAAACGTCCAATGAACTGCGGGTAACATTCTTTATGTAGAACCTGGAAAAAAATGGTTCAATACAGTCACGAACCAACCATCACGATCATTTTAACAGATATGTTCTTAATTGCCAGAAAGGCATGTATTCCTCTGATGACCTTCCCTTCTGTATGACCCAAATTGGCAGAAAGGCACGTATTCCTCCGATGACCTTCCCTTCTGTATGACCCAAATTGGTACAACTTGACAAGGAGTAGGCTTGACTGCTCGCCTCAAATAATAAAAATACATGGAAATGTCTGACCAATCTTCCTCTGTTTGGCTTATGTTCCCTTAACGTCTACCACATTTATGTTCTAGGTGATGTAGTTCTTTCAATAACCACAGAGTACTACTCTGACAAGTCAAAGCCGGCCCTCCTGCAGGTCTCTAACGCATACCCACGCCGTACTAAACTTGTCTAAAAACATATCTGTCATCATGACCTGTGCTATATGGCTCATTATCCTAGATAATGGGGCAAATTGGAAATTGCTGTTCCCAACTACTTTTGAATCTATGTCAAAAACCTGGCTACTGAGTACTCCCACTCTACCAAGGTCAGAGGGAGACAGTTTCCCCGGTCAGTTTCCTGTAATGTGACTGATGTATGGGCTCAGTGGTAACCCAGTGAGTCTACTCTAATACAAAGTATTTTTCACGTAGTAGATCAGAGTTTCTTATGTGCACCAGCCAGTTCAATGCTCTTGAGTCATCTGAAGATTACTCAGTGTGAAGTGATATTCACATACCAGATGACCCAATCACCAGTCAAATGTGTATCACCATACAGGTAACTACACCATACATGTAACTACAGAGAGACTTCCCTCTGTTCTGACAACACCTCCACCCAAAATCTTAAAAATACCAAATTTGTAACTAATTTGTATTTTTCATAACTAACAAACCTGAGGTCTTAACATTAGGATTTACTAGCGCCAAGCTGGAAACCGGTAGAATTAAAATTACACTTGTGAGATCCAGGGACAATGGCATATTTCCAGGTCACGGGGCATGTATACCCAGAATGCCCACGGCTACCTGTGACCCATCAGTTATATTTCTAACCCTCATTTAGACTGCTAGAGGGGTGGTTCGAGGTGGGCCTTTAAACTGTTTGAAGACCTCAGGTTTGTTAGTTTATGAAAAATACAAACTTAGATTACAAAATTTGGTATTTGTTCATTACACGAAACAAACCTTCGGTCTTAACATTAGGATAGACTTACTATTGGAGGGAGGTAAATCTATACAACTGACTGGGAGTTTGCCACCTTATCCATTTCCGAATATATAGGGAAATTCTAAGAGAATGGACAATGAACCTAGGACCAAAGATATAAGCGGATCTATTGGTTTTCTCCCACTGGGTGTAGATACCATTCTACTGTTTACTCTTGTCCCTTGCAACTGGATCCACCTTCACCCCTCTTTTTCCCTATTATCCAGAGGGGTGTGTTGCTACTGAAAAGTATATCATCAGCTAAGATAGCTTCACAGTATGGCTGACCATCTCACCTGCATCTAGTCCGTTCCAGCACATGACGGTACTCTCCTTCATATTGCCCGTAGTTAAAGGAGTAGGAAGAAAGTAGTAAAGAAAAAAAGACCAGTCATCCCATTCATTCTACTTTCATACCTTCATCTTAGACTAGACGCAAACTGACCCGCCAGGGGCACTGGATGAACTATATCACTTGTTGGGCCGCCACCACTGGACCCAAGGAAAAGGTGTCCAAGGATCTATGGGCAACATCTTTCAAATAAAATGAGGTGAAAGTTGTTTGGCGCTTCCACACACCAGCTTTCAGAATTTTATCCACAGACATGTTCTTAAATGCCAGGGAAGCACTCACACCCCTGATGTCATGAGCTCTAGCTCCCACCTGGCTATCTGACACTCTGTCTTCTGCTGTATAAGCATCTCTGATCGTCTCCCTTAGCCAAAATGATATTGTATTCTTGGACACTTCCTTCTTGTTCCGTCCTGTACTTACGAACAACCTCTGGCAACCCCGGCCATGAGGGTGCCTTGTTTACTCTTTAAGTACTCCCTTAGTTGCCCTGACGGGGCACAGGAGCATCTCGGCTTTGTCGTTGTCTACAAAGTCTGCCAAGGAAGGTATGGTAAAGGAGTCGAATCTGCCGTCTACTATTGTTGGATTTTGGGTCTTGGCCACGAATTCTGGGACAAACTCACATACCATTGATCTCCAACCTCTCGAGTGCTTTATGAGATATGAGAGGCCATGTAGCTCCCCCACCCTTTTGGTTGAAGCCAGGGCCAATAAGAAGACTGTCTTCAGGGTCAGGCTCCTATCCGTGGACTGCCTTAGTGGTTCGTAGGGGGGTTTTGTCAGACTACTCAGTACCTTGGTCAGATCCCAATCTGGGGCTTTTAGCTCCTTTGGTGGGCATGACTGTTCAAAGCTCCTCATCAGCATGGCCAACTCCCATGAAGACGATATGTCCACTCCTTTCATTCGTAAGACTGAGGCTAGAGCCGCCCTGTACCCCTTCACTGCAGATACAGACATATGTTTTTCTGTTCTGAGATATATCAGAAAGTCTGCTAACTGCTGAAAAGTGGTACCGAGTGGAGACACGTTCCCTCTACGACACCAATCACAGTATGCTGACCACTTTCCTTGGTATACTGTCGCAGATGATTTTCTGATATTACCTGCATCTGAGTTGCTGCTTTCTGCGAAAACCCTCGCTCTCGGAGGAGATACTTGACAGTCTCCACCCGTGAAGCGATAGGGACTTCACCGACTGGTGGTACCTCTCCACGTGAGGCTGACACAGAAGGTTGCTCCATGGAGGTAACTCTCTTGGCACATCTACTAGGAGTTCCAGTAGGTCTGGAAACCACTCTGCTTTCGGTCCCATAACGGGGCTACCAGGGTCATCTTGAGGTTCTGAGACCGCATTACCCTGTTCAGAACCTGACGGATTAGACAAAATGGAGGGAAATGCGTACACGTCCAGATTGTCCCAGGGGTGTTGTAGCGCATCTTCTGCTACTGCCTCTGCGTCCGGGACTACTGAACAATACACTTCCAACTTTTTGTTGTACCTGGTTGCGAATAGGTCTATGATCGGTCCTTCCCACAACATGAGCATCCTGTCCACTACCTGTTGGTGTAGGGACCACTCCGTTCCCAGAATCTGATCCCTGCGGCTCAACTTGTCGGCCACTATGTTTCTTTTTCCCGGAATATACCTGGCCTTGATGTCTACCAGGTTCTCTATAGCCCACTGGTGAAGTTGAACTGTCATCACATGTAACTGCCGAGAAATTAGGCCTCTGCTTGTTTATATAAGCTACTACTGTGGTGTTGTCTGACATCAATACACTGAGTGTCCCTTTACTCTCTCCCTGAATTCTTGTAGAGCCAGAAAAGCTGCTTTCAACTCCAGCACGTTTATATGGAGTTCTCTGTCCTTGCAACTCCATTTTGCTGACACCATCAACTCCTCCATATGGGCTCCCCAGCCTTCTAGTGACGCATCCGAGAACAGCAAGAGGTCTGGGGAGGATTGTTGAAGGGGGACACCCACTGTCAGATTGTCGTCGTTCACCCACCACAGCAAGTCTTTCCTCACTTCTGCCGACAAGGGAATTTGCTCGTACGGGTGATCTACTGTTGGTGCACCAAAACTCCTTCATCCTCCATTGTAGGGACCGAAGGTGTAGCCTTCCTTGTAGTACTAGCTTCTCCAGGGAGGTTAGGATTCCCAGCACCACCTGCCACTGTCTTGCTGGCTGTGTCTGCTTTCCCAGAAAGGCATTCACCACTTGTTTTGCATTTCTCTATTCTTTGGTCTGTCGGGAATACTTTGGCTTGTGTTGTGTCTATCACCATTCCCAGATATTCCAAACGTTGACTTGGATCCAACTGCGACTTCTGCTGATTCACCACAATACCTAGGCTGTGACAAAGCTGCAGGAGGGCCGCCCTGTCCCTGAGTAATTTCTCCCTGGACTTTGCTATCACCAGCCAATCGTCCAGATATCTTATTAGCCTGATCCCCTGAGCATGTGCGCCCCCGCCGACACGAGGGTGAACACTTGTAAAAACTTGAGGAGACGTTGTCAATCCGAGCACAGGATCTTGAATTCGAAAGCTTTCCCTGCAAGACTGAAGCGGAGAAATTTCCTTGAAGACTGATGGACTGGTATCTGAAAGTATGCGTCCTTTAGATCGACTGTCAGCATAAAGTCTCCGGATTCTGACTGCTTGTAGAACCGTTTTCGGAGTTTCCATCTTGAAACTGGTTTTTCCTTATAAACAGATTCAGCGTTGACATGTCTATTACTGTCCTCCACTCCCCGTTGGCTTTGGGTACCAGAAAACAATCCTGCTGTAGAAGCCTTTTGTCGGACTGCATACTTGTTGCACAGCTCCTTTTTCCATCATCTTCTTCACTTCG
>NC_061087.1:95183261-95214550 GCF_015104395.2 Macrobrachium nipponense | reverse complement strand
CGAAGTGAAGAAGATGATGAAAAGGAGCTGTGGCAACAAGTATGCAGTCCGACAAAAGGCTTCTCAGCAGGATTTTCCTGGTCTCCAAAGCCAACGGGGAGTGGAGGATCGTAATAGACCTTGGTCGAACGCTGAAATTCTGTTTATAAGGAAAACCGAGTTTCAGATGGAAACTCCGGAAACGGGTTCTACAAGCAGTCAGAATCGGAGACTTTAGCTGACAGTCGATCTAAAGGACCATACTTTCAGATACCATCCCCATCGTCTTCAAGGATGCCTCCGCTTCAGTCTTGCGGGAAAGGCTTTCGAATTCAAGGTCCTGTGCTCGGATTGACACGTCTCCTCAGTTTTTTACAAGTGTTCACCCTCGGGTCGGCGTGGAGGCATGCTCAGGGATCAGGCTATAATATATCTGGATCGTTGGCTGTTGATAGCAAAGTCAGTGTAGAAATTACTCATGGACAGGGCAGCCCTCCTGCAGCTTTGTCACAGCTAGGTATTGTGTTAATCAGCAGAAGTCGCAGTTGGATCCAAGTCAACGTTTTGGAATATCTTGGAATGGTGATAGACACAACACTAAGCCAAAGTAATTCCCGACAGAACCAATAGTAAGAAATGCAAACATTGGTGATGCTTTTCGGGAAGCAGAACGACAGACAGCAAGACAGTGCCGTGGTGGCGGGGAAGCCCTAACCTCCCTGGAGAAGCTAAGTACCACAAGGAAGGCTACAACACTGCGGTCCTACAATGGGGATGAAAGGAGTTTTGTTCACCAACAGTAGACAACGCCGTACGAGCAAATCCCTTGTCGCAGAAGTGGGAAGACTTGCTGTGGTTGTGACCGACGACAATCTGACAGTGGGTGGTCCCCCTTCAACAATCCTCCCCAGACCTCTGCTGTTCTCGTGCTCACTAGAAGGCTGGGGAGCCCTATGGAGGGTTGATGGTGTCACAAAATGGAGTTGCAGGACAGAGAACTCCATATAAACGTGCTTGGCGTTTGAAAGCAGCTTTTCTGGCTCTACAAGAATTCAGGGGAGAGTAAGGGACACTCAGTGGTATTGGATGTCAGACACACCACAGTAGTAGCTTATATAACATGTCAAGGAGGCCTAGTTTTCGGCAGTTACATGTGATGACAGTTCACTTCCGTGGCTATAGAGACCTGGTAGACATCAAGGCCAGGTATATTCCGGGAAAAAAGAATATGTGGCCGACAAGTTGAGCCGCAGGGATCAGATTCTGGGAACGGAGTGGTCCCTACACCACAGGTAGTGGACAGGATGCTCATGTTGTGGGAAGGACCGATCATAGACCTATTCGCAACCAGGTACAACAAAAAGTTGGAAGTGTATTTGTTCAGTAGTCCCGACGCAGAGGCAGTAGCAGAAGATGCGCTACAACACCCCTGGGACAATCTGGACGTGTACGCATTTCCTCCATTTTGTCTAATCCGTCAGGTTTCTGAACAGGGTAATGCGGTCTCAGAACCTCAAGATGACCCTGGTAGCCCCGAGGGGGGGGGTTATGGCCGAAAGCAGAGTGGTTTTCCAGACTACTGGAACTCCTAGTATATGTGCCAAGAGAGTTACCTCCATGGAGCAACCTTCTGTGTCAGCCTCACGTGGAGAGGTTAACCACCAGTCGGTGAAGTCCCTATCGCTTCACGGTGGAGACTGTCAAGTTATCTCCTCCGAGAGGCGAGGGTTTTTCGCAGAAAGCAGCAACTCAGATGGCAGGTAATATCAGAAAATCATCTGCGACAGTATACCAAGGAAAGTGGTCAGCATACTTTGTGATTGGCGGGTGTCGTAGAGGAACGTGTCTCCACTCGGTACCACTTTTCAGCAGTTAGCAGACTTTCTGATATATCTCAGAACAGAAAAACATATGTCTGTATCTGCAGTGAAGGGGTTACAGGGCGGCTCTAGCCTCAGTCTTACGAATGAAAGGAGTGGACCATATCGTCTTCATGGGAGTTGGCCATGCTGATGAGGAGCTTTGAACAGTCATGCCCACCAAAGGAGCTAAAAGCCCCAGATTGGGATCTGACCAAGGTACTGAGTAGTCTGACAAACCCCCCTACGAACCACTAAGGCAGTCCACGGATAGGAGCCTGACCCTGAAGACAGTCTTCTTATTGGCCCTGGCTTCAACCAAAGGGTGGGGGAGCTACATGGCCTCTCATATCTCATAAAGCACTCTAGAGGTTGAGATCAATGGTATGTGAGTTTTGTCCCAAGAATTCGTGGCCAAGACCCAAAATCCAACAATAGTAGACGGCAGATTCGACTCCTTTACCATACCTTCCTTGGCAGACTTTGTAGACAACGACAAAGCCGAGATGCTCCTGTGCCCCGTCAGGGCACTTAAGGGAGTACTTAAAGAGAACAAGGCACCTCAGGCCCGGGGTGCCAGAGGTTGTTGCCGTAAGTACAGGACAAACAAGTAGGAAGGTCCAAGAAGAACAATATCATTTTGGCTAAGAGACGTCGAGATGTTATACAGCACGAAGACAGAGTGTCAGAAACAATAGGCCAGGTGGGAGCTAGAGCTCATGACATCAGGGGTGTGAGTGCTTCCCTGGCATTTAAGAACATGTCTGTGGATAAATTCTGAAAGCTGGTGTGTGGAAGCGCCAAACAACTTTCACCTCATTTTATTTGAAAGATGTTGCCATAGATCCTTGGACACCTTTTCCTTGGGTCCAGTGTGGCGGCCCAACAAGTGATATAGTTTCATCCAGTGCCCCTGGCGGGTCAGTTTGCGTCTAGTCTAAGATGAAGGTATGAAGTAGAATGAATGGGATGACTGGTCTTTTTTCTTTACTACTTTCTTCCTACTCCTTTAACTACGGGCAATATGAAGGAGAGTACCGTCATGTGCTGGAACGGACTAGATGCAGGTGAGATGGTCAGCCATACTGTGAAGCTATCTTAGCTGATGATATATTTTCAGTAGCAACACACCCCTCTGATAATAGGGAAAAGAGGGGTGAAGGTGGATCCAGTGCAAGGGACAAGAGTAAACAGTAGAATGGTATCTACACCCAGTGGGAGAAAACCAATAGATCCGCTTATATCTTGGTCCTAGGTTCATTGTCCATTCTCTTAGAATTTCCCTATATATTTCGGAAATGGATAAGGTGGCAAACTCCCAGTCAGTTGTATAGACTTACCTCCCTCCAATAGTAAGTCTATCCTAATGTTAAGACCGAAGGTTTGTTTCGTGTATGAACAAATACCAAATTTTGTAACTAATTTGTATTTTTCATAACTAACAAACCTGAGGTCTTAACAGTTAAAGGCCCACCTCGAACCACCCCTCTAGCAGTCTAAACTGGGTTAGAAATATAACTGATGGGTCACAGGTAGCCGTGGGCATTCTGGGTATACATGCCCCGTGACCTGGTATAGATGCCATTAGACCCTGGATCTCACAAGTGTAATTTTAATTCTACCGGTTTCCAGCTTGGCGCTAGTAAATCCTAATGTTAAGACCTCAGGTTTGTTAGTTATGAAAAATACAAATTAGTTACAAATTTGGTATTTTTAAGATTTTGGGTGGAGGTGTTGTCAGAACAGAGGGAAGTCTCTCTGTAGTTACATGTATGGTGTAGTTACCTGTATGGTGATACACATTTGACTGGTGATTGGGTCCTCTGGTATGTGAATATCACTTCACACTGAGTAATCTTCAGATGACTCAAGAGCATTGAACTGGCTGGTGCACATAAGAAACTCTGATCTACTACGTGAAAAATACTTTGTATTAGAGTAGACTCACTGGGTTACCACTGAGCCCATACATCAGTCACATTACAGGAAACTGACCGGGGAAACTGTCTCCCTCTGACCTTGGTAGAGTGGGAGTACTCAGTAGCCAGGTTTTTGACATAGATTCAAAAGTAGTTGGGAACAGCAATTTCCAATTTGCCCCAGAATCTAGGATAATGAGCCATATAGCACAGGTCATGATGACAGATATGTTTTTAGACAAGTTTAGTACGGCGTGGGTATGCGTTAGAGACCTGCAGGAGGGCCGGCTTTGACTTGTCAGAGTACTCTGTGGTTATTGAAAGAACTACATCACCTAGAACATAAATGTGGTAGACGTTAAGGGAACATAAGCCAAACAGAGGAAGATTGGTCAGACATTTCCATGTATTTTTATTATTTGAGGCGAGCAGTCAAGCCTACTCCTTGTTGTCAAGTTGTACCAATTTGGGTCATACAGAAGGGAAGGTCATCAGAGGAATACGTGCCTTTCTGCCAATTTGGGTCATACAGAAGGAAAGGTCATCAGAGGAATACGTGCCTTTCTGGCAATTAAGAACATATCTGTTAAAATGATCGTGATGGTTGGTTCGTAACTGTATTGAACCATTTTTTTTCAGGTTCTACATAAAGAATGTTACCCGCAGTTCATTGGACGTTTAATGGGAGGTTCTGTTTGAACCTTGTACTTCTTTGACATGTTGTTTGACGAAGACTTTTCGTTGAGACAGGTCGAGTCAGGAAAGAAGGGCCAGAAGGGCCTTATTTAACAGAAACAAGAGTCTAATGACAGAGGGAAGGAAAGAACCCGTGACATTTATAGGAATGAACTCATATTGAGCAATTTAAGAAGGCATCTGTCTGTTCATTGAAATTTGAGAGTTGGGTCATTGTTACGACAAACCACTTTCAAATTCCTGTATATAAAGGATGTTGCCCAGAGGTCCTTGGACACATTTTCCTTGGGTCCTTTGGTGGCTGCTCAACAAATTGTGTAACTCATCCAGCACCCCTGGCGTCAGTTGGTATCTTGTCTAAGATGATGGTATGAATGTGAAATGGATGAGATAACTGGCCTCTTTCCTTTTCAAATTTCTTTCTCCTTCTTTACTTTGGACAGTAAGAAGAGAGTACCATCGTAAGCTGGAATGAACAAGATACAGGTGAGTGAAGTAGCCATACTCTTAGGGTTAGTATCAGTAAGGTATCTATCAGTAGCAGGACATTCCTCTCTTTAGCAAGGGGGAGAGGAATGATAACAAACCTACATAAGTGGATAAATTAGTTTGTTAGAAGAACAGGTATTCTTATCTTCCTCAGAGGCAATGAACTCTGACATTGTGTAGAAACCCAGAAGTCTGACTCTATGATATTTATATATATCTTAGAGTCAGTTGTTTCATAGAATACTGCTGTTCAGAAAAAAACTGATCAAAGTTGGCAAACTTCCAGTTGGTTAATAGTACTTACCTCCCACCAAAAGTAAGTCTATCCTAATGTTAAGACCAAAGGTTTGTTTTGTATATGAACAAATGACAAATTTTTAACCATTTTGTATTTTTAATAACTAACAAACCTGGGGTCTTAACATACAAAGGCCCACCTCTAACCACCCCTCTATCAACTAACCTGGGTTGGAAGAATAATTAATGGGGTCACGAGTTAAAGAGGGGTATGTGGGTGGCTCCACATGACTCGTGACCAAGCACAGATGCCAATAGTCCTTGCGTACACAATTTTTTAACTTTACCGGTTCCAGCTGGCGCTAAGTATTTATCTTAATGTTAAGACCTCAGGTTTGTTAGTTATGAAAAATACAAATTGATTAAAAATTTGTCATTATTAACTAAATGGTTTGTCTAGAGTACTTGATAATAAAAAAAATATTCAAAACTCAGTCACTTTAGAATTAGGAAATTGAGAGAGAATAACTTTGCATCTGCTTGGATTCTGGTAATGTCATTTACAAATACCAACATAGGAAATGGTTATGTTAATGAAGAGTTTTGAGCAGTCCTGTTCCCCGAAGGAACTAAAAGCCCCAGATTGGGATTTGACCACAGTACTGAGCAGCCTTACAAAACCCCCATACAAGCCATTGAGATAGTCTGCAGATAGAAGCTTGACCCTGAAGGCAGTCTTCCTATTGGCTCTAGCCTCAGTCAAAAGGGTGGGGGAGTTGCATGGTTTGTCATATGTGCCCCCTCATTTTGGGACCACCTTGACGTGGTGAGGGGGCTCTCGAACCTCAGGAATCTCTTCCCAGGTTCGAACCCAAGAGTCCCATATGACATTATATATTTTTCGAGTAAACTTATGTGGACCTTTCCATTTTTGCCAAAATTTTGAAAGCAAATAAATGAGAAAACATATCATGGCTTAACGTGGAGTTAAATCCGAAGCTAAATAGTGAGAACTGTGGTAGATCCATCATCTACCCGACAATGTTCGGACCTGTTTTTCAGGCGGAACTATTCTGTGGAGCTGGACCACGGATTCCAGGGGGGGCCTGGTTCTAGGAATAGAACTCTCGGCATTCTATCCAGTTTGCCCATAATGTGATTAGGATGGGGATAATTGTATTAACATAATACTCTTAGTCCTAGCAAGCGGGTTCTGCTTACACTTGGGCCATACTAATGTTATGCCATCCCCTTTTGGGTAGGGTAGGGATGCGGACATTTGGGAGTCCCTTTCTCAACTTGTGCCTTTGGCAGAAAATTACTTCGCGAAGGGCCAATGATATCTTTTCAAGAATTTTTTTTTTTTTTTTTTTGTAAAACTCAAAATTTATTGAACTGTGAAATAAATGATTTGAGTACCCCTGGGCCCCATGGGTGATGGAAAAACTACGGCACAGTTGATGACCATTGGCACGTCACTCCCGAATTTCCTCGGTACTGCCACAAGTAGTGAATGTACTATAAAGATACAAAGGAACACCCTGTTTCCAAGTAAAGCAGCAGAGCCAGAAAACCAAATAGAGTGCATAAATACAAAAGAACAAACAAAAATAAATTGGTAAAACTCCAATATCATAACATGGACCATAAAATAGATGAACAATAATTCTGAATTAGAGACAAATAATCCTCTCAGCAATACAGAAAAAATATAAAAAATCATAATAGACAAGCAACATACATAAAACAAGACCAAAAAGAAACAAAAATTACCGACTTAATCCCACATTGGTACATTTTGATGACCTCTTTGGACCAGATAATTGGTCAAGATTTCTAGTCCTCAAAGCTGACAACAAAATCTCAGCAGCGATGCTAGAAAACAAATTACTTAACATATCCAACACAAGACATGGAATGCAGACACATCAAGGACAATGATGGCTTATCCAAGTAACCAATAAAAAGCAGTCCACTGCCTTTTTAAGTATACAGAAATAAATAATATAAAGGTATAATTACAAGCCATGAAACCATTGAATTATGTACAGGGTACAGTCATCCTACCCAATAGCGGAGCAGGAGCTTCCTTCAAAACACTATTGCTAGACTCCCTAAAATTGAGATATAACAATATCCACGATTAGAAATATACTCTATTTCAAGTAGGAAGATAAAAGTAAAAATATCAAACATTGCCAAAATAAAATTTACAGGCCAAGACTTACCATTTTTGAAATAAATTCTTGGACAAAATAGAGAAGTTCGTCCTTTTGTTCCTAAACCATTACAATGTACACAGTGCTCAAGGTATGGACATACATACAAAAGATGCGTAATAAAGCTATATGTGCATCCTGTTGCATCAGATTGACCATACACTAATTGGAACTGTAACAATCAAAATGTATTAATTGTGGACTAGCCCATCACGCAAAATCTAAGGAGTGTTCATTTTACCAATATACAGAACTTCAGTTGTTAATAAATAGGACAGGAATGTCAGTCATGGAAGCCAGACTTGAGCTAAAAGAGGCGTTAACAATCCATCCAAACCCCCACCTTTTCAAATGTGACTAAAATCAAGACATCAAAAACAGCACAATGACAAACAAGATAGTATAAACATGGAAACTGGATTTCATACAATAATACTGAAACCCAAAATAAAAGTGATATTACAACAACCAATACCACACACATAGATGATTCAGTTATCCATGGAAAAGAACTTCCAATAGAGAAGAATTAAATAATGATGATAATCGAACTGGCAAAAGAAAAGAATTCTAGAAAGAACCCCACCTAAGGGAAAAAAAGTAAATATTGAAAAATTATAATCAATAACCAGAGAGACTCCAACTACACCAGGAGAACATTTTAAAAAGATATTAAACTAACCTCATCACAAGTGGAAATACACAATTACCCTCAATCTCAATCAAACAGCACACTGACAGTAAAAATCACACTTTACAATTTCCATCAAATAATACTAATGAAAATCATACCATTAAACCAAACCAAAATATAACTATCACAACCATCCACAAGACCGAAATATCCCATTAACAACAACAAAACAAATAACCCCTCAAACCAACAGTCCTTATCACTACAGAAACGGAACAATAGAATTACAAAACCAGACATTTCTAAAGCTAGATCCAAAAAAATTCTGAACCAATAATTAAACATTACCAAAACATGCTTCATCTTGTGGTTGTAATGAATGCTTTGTAAGTACATATAACCAACTAACTACCAAGACAGAGGACACAGTACGAAATTGTATTGACAATTTTACAAATTAAGGAGGTGCCCTTTAACACACCAACATGAGAACGAATTATGTTCTGAATCCTTAAAATACAAAAAGGAAATTATAAAATCAAAAATAGACTTATTAATATTCAACTATGAAAAAACAAACAACTGCAGAATCTAATAACCAACATACAAATACAACGATTAAAAAAACCACAAAATAAATTCAAATGCATATAAAACTACGAGATAAAGTAAAAATCAGCAATCAATTTACAGAATTTAACACCAATTCCTCCCAATAATGGAATATAAAAATCATTCAATGGAATATAAATGGTCTCTTAACCCGACTACGTCGGGTGAATTACAAAGATCATACGAGACCACAACCCAATGTGCATATGCTACAACATATAGGAAGTACCCTACAAATATCCAACACTATAAATTGCCTGTTATTCACCAACTGACGGTGGAAAATTAGGCACAGCCATATACGTTCATAATAGCATTACATATGAACCTGTTGACATACCATCTATGCCATATCAAATAACATCAATTAAACTGTATATGCCTGATAAAAGTAAAATTACTATTTGTAATTGTTTTATATAACCAAGAACCAAAATTTCAATGCAAAGTTTCAGTGATTTTCTGAACTTATAGCAAAAGTATACAGGAACCACTACTTATAGTAGGAGATTTTAATGCACATAATCCATTATGGGATATTAATAAACCCCATGACACATCCGGAATCAACATAGAGAATACTATAATGAAACACAATCTGTATTGTCTCAATGAAAGTGAAGTTCCAACATATTTTTCAAATACACACCTAACCTTTTCTTCAATTGACATTTCATTATGTTCAAATGATGTAGCGGAGAAAATTTGAATGGAACGTCCTAGACGATTCATACACAAGTGACCATTTCCCAATCATTCTGAACTACTTAAGTAATGTCAAAATATTGCCACCTACAAGATATAATATCCAAAAGCTAACTAGGATAAATATTTCCTATACACATGAAACATACCACCATTCCCACATAATGAAGATCACAATACTACATGTGAATCCTTCTCAAACTTTCATAATAAATGCTGCAGATAAAAGTATTCCGCCAAAACCAAAACATTCCACAAAATCCCCTGTCCCCCCCATGGTGGAATCCAACATTAACAACATTAAGTAAAATAAAACATATATTGAGTCGCAATCTAAACAGACTCAAAAACTCGCCTTAAATCACTCAACAAAATGCCCTATAGTATAAAACATATTAAACAAAATAGTTATAACAAAACATAACAATTAACCACAGTAAACCACTATATACAAATATACAGCCAAATTTAGAAAAACGGTAATAGCTGAAAAAATCGCATCATGGAAAGAATATGTCTCAAACATATCTTCAAACACATCCACAAGGGATGTCTGGCAAAAGATAAGGAAAATCAATGGAAAACATATAAGACCTCCAAGAAGTGCAATACATTTAAATGGAAAAATATACCATGATACTTATGAAATATCAAACATAATTGGGAAACCATTTTGAAAAAAACATCAGTGCTTACTCCAGCCTAGATACACATTTTTCAAAGTATCAGAAAACAAAAAGAAAATATAATACTCAATTTTGAAACTCTTGAAGACCTGGAATATAACTATATTTTTAACATGGATGAACTAGATAATGCCATCAACTCTTGTCATCCCTCTGCACCAGGATATGATAAAATATCATTTGAAATGATAGAAAAATTAGCTCCTATAGCTAAATCATATTTATTAAAATTTTACAATAGTATCTGGCTAAAACGTGTCTTTTCTTCCTGATAAATGGAAACATGCCATAATTATTCCAATAACAAACCAGGAAAGGATGCAAGTAATCCATCCCAATTATAGACCGATATCTCTAACAAGTTGCCTATGCAAATCTTAGAAAAAATGGTTAATGCACGATTAACGTATGTAATAACCAAAGAATCCATTTTAACACCAACACAATCTGGTTCAATACTGGCAGATCAACCCTAGATCCCTTAACACATTTAGAAGATCATATCAAAAAAGGCTTTGAACAAAAGAAATTAACAGTAGCTATATTTTTTTGATATAGAAAAGCATACGATACAACATGGAAACATAACATCATGCAAAAACTCCACTCCAAGGGACTAAGAGGCCACTTACCAATATTTATTAAGAACTTCTTAACAAACAGAACTTTTCAAGTAAGAGTAGAAATTCCTACTCAGTAACCTATAAAACTGGAAGAAGGAATCCCTCAAGGTAGTGTCTTGAGCTGTACATTGTTTGCTTTAGCAATCAATGACATTACTATAAATTTACCAAGTGGTGTAAAAAACAGTTTTATAAATGTTGATGACTTTGTCATTTACTATACGAGTAGTAATCTGAGACATGCTCAGAGAGTTCTCAAGTACTGCCATTTCAAATATATGTAGTTGGGCAAATTCAGTTGGATTTAAATTTTCAACTGATAAAACAAAAGCAATCGTCTTCTACAAAGACAAAAGGTGGATGAGAACCAAACAATCAAACTGCATCTTTATAGCACTGAAATACAATTTTGTACAAAAATCAAGTATCTAGGAGTAATATTTGATATCAACATTTAAATTGGAAAGAGCACATCAAATACATTAAAGCCAAGGGCATCAAAGCCCTTGCCATATTAAAAAAGTTATCACACACTAATTAGGGAGCAAAGCGAGACATTTTATTAATGATATATAAGGCAAACAGTCTTATCCGCTAATAAATATTACTGCTGTCCAATATATTCATCCGCCTCAGAATCTGCATTAAAATCTCTCGATGCAGTGCACCATGAAGGCGTGCGATTATGCACAGGAGCTTTCCGATCGTTCCCACACTCACTTTTTGGTGGAGGCAGGTGTTTTGCCCTTAAAACATCACCGTAATTTAATAACAATACAAAGAGGTCTTTCAATGCAAGCAGGATCGTCTCCTGCAACTTACTGCTTCCAAAACTGTAATCAAGTAACAGCAGTTAATAGTACTAGCTCTTTCCCAAAAAGAGCTAGATACATAATGAACATACATAATATGAATCCAATTTTTTCACCCACCAATGGAATTGCCACCACCATGGATTTTAAATAGAGTAAAGATATGTACCTCCCTGTCTTACCTACTCAAAAAACAAATGACAAGTACGGAAATGTACCGCCAACATGCTTTGGAGCACATTAGAAGAAAAGGCGACAAATTATGATATATACAGACGGCTCCAAAAATAATGTTGGAGTAGGAGCATCTGCATAATTCGAAAAATATGTTAAGTAAAAAAAAGCCTACCTTCAATATCATCAGTAATTTACTTGCTGAAGTCACAGCCATACAGATGGCTCTAGATATGATATCTGAGGCAAAAGCAAGTGTCTCTGTTATTTCAAGTGACTCACGTAGCGCTATAGATGCAATAAGACAGTATAAACCAGGAAACCAAATAGTACAGGAAATTCAAATAAAAATTCATCAACTCCTCCAATCAGGAATATCAATGGAAATATGTTGGATCCCAGCACACGTGGGAATAAAAGGAAATGAAATATGCAGGACTCTGCTGCCAAATTATCCTGCACTATCCCTCCAACAATTCATATGCCCCAGTGTCAGACTGGGTAAAATCAGTTAAAACATTAATTTACCAGGATTGGAAAGAAGAATGGGCCTCGGTGCCAACAACAAATAAACTTAAAAATATAAAAACTGAAGTCTATGCATGGAGGACATCCTCACAGGAGGAAAGAGCAAAAGAGGTGATCCTAGCAAGGCTACGTATAGGACACACAAGATTCTCACATGGTCACTTGATGTCAACACCACATGCTGACCCAGTGAAATGTAAACACTGTCAAACACCCATGACAGTACAGCATTTGCTTGTTGAGTGCCCAAATTGGACCCAGCAAAGATCTATTTATCTGCGGAGTTCGGAAATGAAAATATTCTTGCGGAAAGCAGGGATTTTTCAATTAATAAAATCATAAATTTTTTAAATAAGACGGGTTTCCTTTCAAATAAAGTCTAATTTTTTTTTTTTTTTTTTTTTTTTTGTTTTTTTTTTCAATTTTTTTTTTTTTTTTTTTTTTTTTTTTTTTCTCAGGATTGATCCCTGAGAAACCAGCCCGAGAAGAGTCTACTTGAGACTCAGAGGTCTGGAAAAACTAACACCTATTAATAATAATAATTGTCATATGTGGTGAAGCATTCGAGAGGAGAGGTTGGAAGTTATGGTTTTCGAGTTTGTCCCAGAATTCGTTGCCAAAACTTAAAACCCATCAGTAGTGGATGGCAGATTCGACTCCTTTTCCATACCTTCTCTGGGAGAATTAGTGGACAATGATCCTGAAGAATGCTGCCATGCCCTGTCAGAGTACTAAGAGCATACTTAAGAAGAATGCGGTATCTCAGGCCAGGATGCCAAAGGTTTTTGTAAGTACAGGATGGAACAAGAAGAAAGTGTTAGGAACACTATCGTTTTGGTTGAGAAACGATCAGGAATGCATACATGGCAGGAGACAGAAGGTCAAATAGCCTGGAGAGAGCTAGAGCTCATGACATCAGGGGACTTGAGCGCTTCTTTGGCATTCAAGAAAAATATGTCTGTGGAGAGGATTTTGAAAGCTGGTATTTGGCGACGATAAACAACTTTCACTTCCTTTTATTTAAAAGATGTTGCCCATAGATCCTTGGACACAGTTTTTCCCTTGGTCCAGTGGTGGCTGCCTAACAAGTGTATAAGCTCATCCGGTACCCCTGGCGGGTCAGTTAGTGGTCCTAGTCTAAGATGAGGGTATGAAAGTAGAATGAATGAGATGACTGTCTTCCTTCTTTACTACTTTCTAACTACTCCCTTTACCTACGGGTCAGTAAGATGGGGAGTACATCATGAGCTGGAACGGACTAGATGCAGGTGAGGGGGACAGCCATACTGTAAAGATTATCTAGAGTATAGGATACTTTTCAGTAGCAACACACTCCTCTCAATAATAGGAAGAGAACGGGGTGATAATAGATCCAGGTACAGGGACAGGAGTAGTTTATGAGAACGGAAAGCTCTCCACCTTCTGTAATGCAATAAGCCATGGTATTGTATGAAACACCCAGAGGGAAACCAATAGATTCTCATATATCTTTGGTTCAAAGGTTAATGGTCCATTGTCTTAGAATACATCTATTCGGAAATGGATAAAGGTGGCAAACTCCCAGTCGGTTATAGAGACTTACCTCCCACCAATAGTAAGTCTATCCTGATGTTAAGACGGAAGGTTTGTTTCGCATATGAACAAATGACAAGTTTTTAACCAATTTGTATTTTTCATAACTAACAAACCTGAGGTCTTAACAGATAAGGCCCTCTAAAAGTCTAAACTGGGATGGAAGAGTAACTGATAGGTCATGGGATGCCAAGGGCATTCTGGGAACTACAATACCCTGTGACCTGGTACAGAGGCCAATAGTCCCTGGATCTCACAAGTTTTTTTTTTATTAATTCTAAGTTTCCAGCTTGGCACTAGTATTATCCTAATGTTAGACCTCAGGTTTGTTAGTTATAGAAAATATAAATTGGTTAAAAATTTGTCATTTTTGGCCAACTTCAACTTGCTCTTCTGACTTTATATTTGCTGTTTTTAATTCTTGAACATATAAATTATGAGTATTTATTTTCAAAATTACACTATATATAACCATTTAACTTGGTAGATACAGTCTACAGCAAATGATAAAAGAAAAACACTGCCATGCACATAAATGATCATTGTTAGATCTGCCAAAGTTTTGTATTTATATAGCGTGAAAATATAATATAGTAATAAAAGCATATTCAGCTTTCAGTACAGCATGAACCATTAAAGTTCTACCTTTGAAAATATATTAGAATTAATTAAATTAAATTTTTTGTAATGTGATAATACAGTACAACATTTAAGTATTGTTTATAAAAGGAAATTTGTTTACTGTTTATATGCTATTTTGATTTCTTGAAAAACTTTAATTTTTTTTAGGTTAATGCTGAACACAGTATTTCTTTGGGCAGACCAAATTATACTTTTTTGAGTGATTTTTGCCTCTCTAAGTTTTTAAAGTTGTTTTATAATAAACAATGTTTATGTCTAGGAGGTGGAGGTATGCCAGAAGCTTATAGTCCGAAGCACTATGGAAAAGGTTCATTCATGGACCAGTCACATCTTAACTCCATCCCAGTTTTGTAAAGAACTCACCTTGGATAGTGAGCGGCTAATACGACAAGCTCAGAAGACTGCCGATTTACTGGCTGTAAGTAATTGATGTAGTTGTGTTGGAGTCATTCTTTTTAAGGAATCAGTGAAAAATCAATTCATCACCACCTCCATACAGTATTGTGTGCTAGTCAAGAATTAAATGTAAAATCAAGATATTTAAATAGTTTTCCAAATTATATGTGCTGAATACTTTTAACTCAGTACAAACTGAGTAATATTTAGTTTTCCAAAATTTGGGCTTAATATTTTCAATCCATTTCAGATTGCTGGGCAAGGTTCACAGGATGACACAACTCTCTCCTTGTTAGAGTCTTCTGATGTTTCTGCGTTAGGAGGGGAAACCAATGCATCTGGATATCAGTCTAGTCTCTCCTTTTCAGATACACCTCTTTGTAAGTTTTTGTTTTTAGTGAAAATGTTATACAAGCAGCTACTGTTATTGTGTAGATTATAATACTGTATGTATTAGTTTTCAAATGTATCTTACATTTCAGGCCTTTAGGAAAATTTGAAACTTTATATTCAGTTTGCATATTGCAAATTTTATGTAATTTACTTTTAAGAGGCTTAATCCTTTTTTGGCACTATACATCCAATTTTGAGAGCCTCGGATATGTTAGTAACATGGATATAACTGTCACTGATTGATTCTCTGTGATTTAAATGATAAATGGACATGGACTTTTGGTATTGAGCGAGTTATTTAAGGATCTTATCTTGGGGTAAAGGAATGTATTAGATATGTAATTTTAATATTTTGATGTACCATATAAGCTCTGTTAAAACAAGCTGTTAAATTAATTTCAGGTATTCTACAACTGTAGATAACTAATTTTGAATGTTTTGCTTTCAGCCCCTAGTAACCAGCCACACCTTCCTCGCCCTGTAGCCAAGAAACCAAGTGCCCTAGAAAGTTTGCCTGTAACAGCCAAAGAGCATGATCCTGATGTAATGCCGCCTTCTTGTTTATTGAAATTACTAAAGGTAAGTAATTTCCAAAACAAGTTTTTTTATATAGTTTTATTGATAGGTAATGCCGAGTGCACTAGTATGTTTTGTAATTATTTTTTATTATGTATCAACAAGCTAATTTATACCAGCTTCAAGCTAGTATTGCAAAAAGTTTGCACTCTTGTCATGAATTCTTAAGAGGGAGTGATAGATTCATAATTTAGTCTGAGGCACCTGTTTTTCTCACAGATATATTTTTAATTTGAACCAAGTATTTTTTTCCTTGTTTGAGATACAGTTTAATCTCTCTTAACTTTGCAGTTTGGTGCATATAGAGGGAATGATATTAAATCGAAAATGGGTTATGTTTGGTAAATTCCTTTATAGTAATTCATTTATATAAAAAATTTCACTTTATTGTCAGGCCCTGTATTTAATTGTGAAGCCTTTTAAAGTTGGTAGTCAAGCATTTTCTTGTTTAACTAGCTGGAGACATGAAATATTCAATTAGAGTGTACTTGATATCAGTTTTTTTACTCTTCCCGTGTTGGTGTGTAAGGTTATATTGTACTGGGCTGAGATATTTGCAAACGGCTTACAGGCATCCCATCTTGCGTTAAAAATGTCAGATGTTAAGTTCAGGAAATTGATATGAGTAGGGGTATTTAATAGGTCCCAATTGAAGGAGCCTATATGCATCTTGTATTTGTAGTACTTTATTCATGAAGAAATTTTGAAAACATACTTATCATATTTTCATAATTAAAATACTCAGGTATTTCATCATTGGATATTATAAAAAGTGTTTCTTCAACCCTCTCATTTTCATTCTTATAACTTTTTAATGTTGTCTCAAAGCCAAAGAATTCAGGTTGGAATGTATGTCCTATATGTAAAGCCAAACTTATAATAAAAGTTTTTTCTTTAAATTTAAAAAATTTGTGTTTCTTTTTCAGGCAATGGTATACAAATTGATATCATCAGTAAATACAGAAATGAACAAAGTGGATTTTGCAGTGATGTACAGAAGTTTGATTCACAGTATCCAGCAGGTTGTCAGCAAAAGAGAGGATGTTACGCTGACTGTCTTCAGAGCATTGGAGACACTTACTGTAGATTTGGCTGTTGCTCTTGGTGGGTATTTATATAACCAATGCTATCTTTCTGAGTGAACTTTGGAACTTTTCATGCTTTCTGAATTGTATTTTTTATTTGAGAGAAAATGCAAAAGATATTGTGTTTCTGTTTCATGCACAATGTTTGTAGAATTGAATTATTACAAAGGTGTATGTGTTGAAATATTAGCTTATTAGTTTGGCTCTCGTTCACGTTTACCATGAAGGGTATTTTTGGAGCATTTCGGTGTCCTTTTTATTGTGTATTGCTTCCTGCATTTCCTTATCTGCCATTACATTTCATTTCTTTACCAAACATCCAGTTTCTTGTACTTTGTCATACTCCAGTTTTTATCCCCCAGTTTAGGAACAAGACTTCTAGCCAATCATATAAAAATTGAGAATTGACTTGATTGTTGGGTTACATTATGTAATTAGTATAAATATATATTTTTTCTGGTGTACTGAAAGGAAATTAATGAGACTAGTCTAGTAAACATTGCCAGTGTTGGCTGTGTTGAAGAAATCACAAAACTTTATAAATAACATATAAGGTTGAGTGAAGTACAAAATTATTTTAGTCATCAAAGTAGCTTACTTAAATCCCTAGTACTATTATAAACAGTACATTATTTTATTTTGTAACAGATTTTTTTATAACATTTTCTGTGGTGCAGACTTTTTCACCAGTGCATATTTTTACAGCGTGTTGTTTACCTGTTGTAATGACTTCAGAAATTCAAAAGGCATTTGTCTCCTTGTGGAGGCCTGTTGAAGAGGATGGCTTAATACCATCACCTTGTGGCCTCTCCTCCCTGATGTGCCCTCGAACTGTAATGCTCATTGCCCAGAACCCAACCTCAAAGCACCAAGATGCTGCATGGAAGAAGATGGAGGAATTTATTTCTTTACTAGTGTCTTCAAATTTAATCAGCCCGGTATCACTGCAGGAACAATGTGTGTCACTACTGAGGCATTCTTGGCCAGAGGTAAATTTATTGGGTACTCTTAAATGCCATAGGGAAGTTTTTATTTTTATTCCAATTCTATATCTTTCTTGGGTACTGCTTTCTGCTCTTCAAGTTTCATTCAAATCTCATCTGACTGGCTTGGGAACCTTCCTTCCTTCACATTTGAATTTCCACTTCACGTTTAATAACATTTTCTTGGAACTAGTCATAGGAGAATAGAAGGAACGAAGTGGAGAGGTTCAAGTGCTTTGTGTGAGTAATAGGGAAAAATTAGAATGGGGAGGTTCAATTGCTTTTGTGAGTAATAGATAAAAATTAGAAATCTGTTAAGTTGAACAGCCAAGTGGGAAGTCGTAGGGGAATGGATGAAAAGTCAAAAGCAGGAAGCATGGCAGCTGAGGTATGCCATGGAAAGTGTTGGCAGTTAACGCAGCCTCATACATTGCATAGGTTATAAATTTACACATTCCTTCATGGTTTGGCTATCTTGAAACAATTGAGCTTATGCTGTTTAGTAATTTGAGTATTTTGAATTTGATGTATTTTATGTTCTCTAGAAATTTTTTTTGTTAAATACTAGTGATCTTGATTCAATTTACATAATCCCTTTTATGGAGTCGCAATGCTTTTTTTGTTCTCTCCCTACGACACTCCAAACTCTTTTGCTTCCGTGTATAGTTTTCCTTTGTAATACAATACAGAGCATGGGGTGAGTGGCATTGTCAAAAAAATATTGATGTAGATTTATATAAAACTAGCTGCAAGTATTGGATCTGCAGTTTAAGTTTGCCTTCTTGATGGAAAATTTTATATTTCAGGGAATCTTGGCTGGTTTATCATCTTGCATTAAAGGAATCTCCAAGAACTGTAGCAGGCAGAACTTTGCAGATGATTCAATGTTCACAGAACTTGGAATGGGTCAGTTGGGTATGTGGAGAAATGGAGGAGTTTCCTGATCTAATATAATCTTACTTAGGTGAGCTGTAACAATTCAAATCAGATTTCATGAAAGCTAGGTATACACATATGGAAACTAATGAAAGTAACAGATTAGACAAGTTCGCATACCAGTAAAATTAAATTACATCCAATATGCAAGCAATGCATTGGCCTTTTGATAATCTGTTTTTCAATTTCATCAGAAATTTTCAATTGTTAATTGTAGCAGATTTTTTTTTTATCTTGTCATAAGGCACTACTATGAATTATTTTGGAAAGTATATTAAAAATTATTCCGATTAACCTGTATTGAAATGTTAAAAAGGGTTTTCATGACAAACATTTGAATTCTCTGTTGTGATAGTTTTCTTTACAAA
Organism: Macrobrachium nipponense; assembly: GCF_015104395.2. Lineage (NCBI taxonomy): Eukaryota > Metazoa > Arthropoda > Malacostraca > Decapoda > Palaemonidae > Macrobrachium > Macrobrachium nipponense. The sequence goes on along the minus strand of NC_061087.1, from coordinate 95,195,427 downwards.
CCTGAAAAACAATCTAGTGATAGTGATTTTAAAATTATTGGCAAAACTGTTGAAGCTTGATTGTAAATATATATTTTCACAATAGATTTTATATTGATGTATTTCCCTATAAAGTCTTGATGCCATTGTGATTATTCTGGTCTTGGTCTTGGTAATGGAAGCAGCCATGAGTTTTATTAATTTTAAACTATTTAGCAAGTAAATTGCACATCTATTCCTCAGTGAAATACTTTCATTGTCTATGCTCTCTTTGGCTGATGAAGCTGTTGCTCTTGTACCATGTACTCTACTCCTATTTATCCCAGAATATTGTACAACCTGCTGTTTCCATTTCTTATGATTCATAGTGAATCTTGTTATAAATTTTTAAGATTTTATTTTATCCAAACTCATTGAGAACTGCAGTTATGGATATCAAATGCTTTAAAGGCTGTATGATGAGTCATAAGAATAAGCAGACTATGCTTGTACTTGATGTTTGATTTTCCTATTTTTGAGGTCTGTATCTAGGTAAAAAAAATTTGCAGCATTTCTGTAAGAGTACATATGAAAACTAAACCTTTTTAATAACCAATACACCTGAGGCCTTCTTACTCAATTAGATTTCTGTAGTCGCCTAAATGTACTTTCATATTTTAATAACTCTTACCTATTTTGTGATTATAAATTATTTAGTGCATGTATAGTTTTAGGGAATCAATTAAAAATTTATGGGGATGATGTGGGGTAAAATTATTAAAAAAGACTATTCCAGCCATCTTTACTTTATAAATCTTCACATTACAGTAGTTCACAAGAACACTGCCAAAGGCAAACAATGATGTAATCATAGCAAGGAGATGTAGGAATTAAAAAATAACCACTCAGATTTACAAACTAATCATAATTCATCTTAGATGGAAACCAATAATAGAATTACCAACAAATTAAAAATTTCATTGTGGAAGGATGCCAACTACAATTTACACTTAACGGCCACAGTTTTTTCTTAATTAAAAATCCTTTGATGGATGGCCAAAGCAGTTTCAAAGGTAGATTCTATTGCGCTTCTCTATCCAGAAGTGAAGCCAGTTCATTCTGTCCCTGAACCTAAAATTGATGGTTTACCATTCTCTTCAGGATTACTAGAGCTGTTTCTACAGTGTTGTGTGATGTGCCATTGACAATTTGTCATTTTCAGTGTGTTTTCATCCCAACTCTCTTGACAGCTGAGAGAGAAAACTAACAAAGGCAAAGGTTAAAATATGATTAATTTAAATAGGGATGCAGCTTCATTAGATCTTTGATTTGCTGTCCTTATATTTATCAATATAAATACTTGGACTTTGACTCAGCTTGGTTGAGGGATTGGTTGGCGAGTCATAGGGCCGAACAGCGTGAACTTTGGTAGCGGTGGAGTGGTGCGAGGGGCTTGGTTGTGAGAAGCGTGATGTTAGGTGCGTGTGCCAGAGTTACACTTGCTAACTGTCCTGAACACCTTGGGACCTGACCTGGAGGACTTTGTTCAAGCATTGAAAGAAAACTTTTTCCAGCTAACATGATTATCTTGAGCGTTGCAATATCATCACTGTCCTCCACCCTTGCTGTTTCTCAGCCAATTACCTTGCCTTACTGTCAGTTTCAATCTATGACCCCATACCAACAGCAGACTTTGGTTGTGCCTATGAGGTCCTGGCATTTCTGTCCACATCAGTGCTGTTCAACTTCTTAGCCATATAGCTGATGTTGCCCCTTCATCCAGAAGGTAGTTTCCTTTTAAGGGTGCAGATAAAGCTATGTGACCCCCTCCAACCTCTGCTCTCCAGGCCATGGACTGTCCTTGGGAAATTGTTAGACCTGGGAGTCCATCAGTTCAAAACCTTGAGTGTTAGGAGATTTTCTGCTTCAGCAACCAGTTTTCATTCTTGATTCGGGTCCCCCACTAGCATCTAGTCCTTATTACCTTTGATATTTGCCTCCTCAATCCCTTAAGCAAGACGGACAATAGCTATCCATGAACAATATATTGAAAGTAATGAGACAGGATGGTATAATTAGTTGACAGTTTTTGTCCCAGAGGAGACAACGGGATTATTAAACTATTTAAGAACTTATAAAACACCACCAAGGATTAGAAGGGAGTGGAGACTTGTACATACTGGGCTGGCAAAATGCTTTTGAACGCCAGTTCAGGGACAGGGTTGGACATCTCATGCTGTTCCACTTGACAGATTCTTCAAATGTAAATGCTCAGCATTTGGCATTCACATGCATGTGGGAGAAATAATTCCCTTAGGGAATACTGTAGTAAATACAAATAATGTATTCCAGACCCCCAAAAGTAGTAAAAAAAAATTAATTTGATAGGGAATAAACAGTTTTACATATGTAAAACGAGAAATTAAATGAATAACAAAACTTAACGAACATTTAACATCACTTACCTTTATGACAGAGAATTGTTAGTGGATGGCAGATGGAGAGAAGGGGAAGAGAAGTTATTGTTTGGAAGGGAATCCCCTCCAGAAGGATTTCAGGTATTAAGGACCTATCTGGGGTTACTTTTAGTTTTTTACTGGCACTACCTGTAGTTAACTACAGGTAGTTTCTGCCATTCTTTAAAATTTGCCTAAAGTGGCACATGGCATTGTCATTAAAGATGATGTCTCCCAACATCTTTGTTGGGGTGAGGATTCTTCACAAAATCTTTTACATCACTCCACTTTGTAAACATGCCCTTAATCACTGAAGCAAGCACATTATGTATGCCTGTTTTTCTGAATTTTTCAAACCAGCCTCTGCTGGCCTTAAATTCACTGACAGCAGCGCTTGTAGGCATTTTTATACTGATTAGCATGCAACACCCACCAATACTTTACTACGCATTCTTTCTTAAATTCTAGTGTTTCTCGCCAATTTTACAGAAGGGCTGGCACTTGGAACGTTCTTGAGCCCCATCCCTAATGGCTTATTTAGCATTTGTACTCAAATAAAAAAAAAAGCACAAAAAAACTACAACAAAAGCAGAATGGGTCACGAGAGAACACTGGGTGCTTTGTTTTGGGCACTGGTACCGCATCATGAGAGAACACGGGATGAATTGTATGGGCGCTAATATGGGACAGTCACGCAGTGAGCCCCAGAAGGAGCATTTCCGAGTATAAAATAGAGGAAATATACGAAACCCGAGACAAATTTTAGTCAGAAATAGTCTACAAAAACCGAGGTTCCATTGTAATGTTAGTGCTATAATCATGGGAATACATGGATGATCTTATCTTATAATTGATCTGCCCAGCACTAATCATTTCTGAGTATAGACCAGTAGTCACTCAACATACAAGAATGCACCAGAGCTGGAACAGTAAATTTAGAAACATATTTCTTTCTTCTTTAAATTTTCAGCTGAAAACCCTTACAGACAGAGTCAACAGATTATAAACCCAAGAGGGTTTCTAAGGGAAATCAGCCTGCCGAGAGAGATGTCACAAGAAAAGGTGATAAATGATTCAGAGAGATGTCATAGGAAAAGGTGATAAATGATTAAGTATGAGGGAATTTATAAAAAAAAAAATTAAATTCAGGAGATATCAACAGAGACCAGGAATGAATTTACTCCTTGCTTAAATATATGGATTTCAGAGGATTCCTCAACAGAAGATTCCTCAACTACACTAGCAAACTATTTGTAGTAGCGTAGCCAAGATAAACTCCTTGCATACAGTAGTAGCGAGCCTGATGCTAGAAAAAGTCATTCTGTAGCAGCAGTCTGCCTATTGTTGCAAGCAAAAACATCTAGGTCAGGTAAACATAAGAGCATAGTACGTTAATCATTGTAGCACATCTATGCCACAACTAAAAATAAGAGTTGGCAAATAAAACTCCAACTGATGACATAACTTTATCAAGATTTGAGATGAGTCTGCGTCCGAAGACCACACTAAGGAACAGATATAAAAAAAAAAAAAAAGTATAAAAATACTTGACATGCAATGGCTTCATGAAGCCATTCAAAAAAAATTTGTCATATCAACTTATCAGGCTAAACTGTGTATGGAAAGCATAGGCATTCCAGCTGCGCCAGTTTGTGTCTTAATTTTATTGGACTTTCATTTAGTTCAGTTCTCTCTCTCCTGTCTTGCTGGAGAATTATGTTTCCTTTTTCAATGCAATGACAGCGAGGATTCTGTTCTCCACCCACCTTGTTTAGATCAGCAGTGCTCTACCAAACTCATAAGCAGTGCTTCAGTTAGTCCATAAGTCACTGGTTCCAGTTTGCATAGGAAAAGCTGCACAAGTACCAATTCTTGTTCCTTCTGTCAATAAGTTTTCTTCAGATGATGCCTCAGTCATTGCCTCTCCTCTGCCTCCTGTCAAGTCATGGAGCTGCTGCATGGTCAAGAAGGAAACTGGCCTGTGCCAAACTTTTGAGGGGTGTCCATGTAAAACATCCCTAGGCTTGTCAATTGGTCTCCATGCAGTCACTTCTGGAAGGGGTTTTGACTACTACTGCTGAACACGTTGCTTCCTCCATCGCTATGTTTGTGCCAAGTCTAGGGAAATTCATGGACATATTATCTTACCACAAACTTGACATCTTCAATCATGTAGTGATAACCAAACACCTATGATCGATCACTGCTTTTCAAGAAGACAACATTCAGATTAGTAACACTTAAAAATGCCCATATAAAGGAAAATGTTTCTTCATAATTTTCTTCCAGTGGATATTTCAGAAAATGTTGCTTAATTTCCTTCCAGTGGATACTTAAATTACAGTCTTGTAAGATGAAACATTTTTTGCAAATATTTCCTATTGTTACAGCACACAAATGGAAGCTAGAAAAATACCTCTAGCTGATTTTCCCATGCTAGAATTTTTGTTTACACAAGAAAAAGTTTTGGGGAAAACTTAAGCTACTAGAATTCCTTAGGTAACGTGGATTAACATTCGTGTTCATTGATAACCATTTGAGCGAGACATTCATGTTCATTGATAACCATCACAACAAGATGGTAGGTCAAGAACATGGTTCAAGAATCAGGTGCATAAAGACCCCTCACTACATTAGCTGATGTTCAAGACTATACAGGATGGATTTGTCCTTGGAACTACCATAGCAAGGTCCCAATCTTAAACTTTACTGTCATTTACTTCTTTCCTTGATCACTGTCCCTTTCCTGGTTGACAGCAACATCTTCAAATGAGTACTAGAACCTTTGCATCGTTTCCAACACATTTAGATGCTGGAGCATTATGGTACTTAATGATTGTTAAAACTACTGGTTCTTCTTACTATACCTAAATACCTAATGATCCTAAAATATTGGTTGTTTTCTAACAACTCAAATTGGTCACGAATATGTAGAGCTGTAGCTATCCTCTCCCACCTAATGATGACTGTTTAAGTAAAATACTATCATGTTTGAATTCCCTTTGGGGATTTCATTTTACTAGGCATGAACTCTCTTAGACTGTCGAACAAGTTCCTCAATTACAGCCGAATTCATTGCATATGAGGCAGTACAGTCATCACCCTACTTATGAATGAGTTAGTTCCAGACGAGTGTTTGTAAGTTGGTTTTTCATTTATATAACTTACCCGGTGGTTACATATAGCTGTCGTCTCCTGACGTCACGGCAGAATTTGAAATTCGCGGTAGCGCTAATGGTTTGACAGGTGATCCCTCTACTCCCGCCCTCTACCGGGTACCGGGAACCATTCCAGCAATAAATCAGAAGTTCATGCCTACCTGTCCATATGAGGGGAGGAGGGCGGGCTTCGTTATGTAACCACCGGGTAAGTATAAGTGAAACTTTATATTATTATAAAAATGTCATTTTCACTTATATAACTTACCCAGTGGTTACATATAGCTGATTGACACATTTAGGTGGTGGGACAATGGCAGCTAAAATAACAACTGTTGGAATTATCCAAAGATATAGGTTCCTTACCTTTAAAGACCGCTGACTCAGTGGTTACTGCCTCTGTAGTCTGCTGGCCTTTATTGTACCGACAGAATATATGGATCCGTGTGTCGGACACAATAATAAGTACTTGCCGTTGAGGACGTGACCGTAACGGACAAGACTATAATGCCCCTGCTCAGGGCGCAGTACAAATCACCACAAAATACAATGAAAAACGAGGGATCACCACAACCGGTTAAGAAATACACCAAGACATTAAAAGACTGAAAGATACTCAAAAAACTCCCTGTATCTTCAGACAACCTTAAAAATACAAAAAACATAATCAAGGAGAAAAGTTAGTGAGGATGGGATACATCCTTCTCTCCCTCACCCAATACCGTGTCAGTCACAATGAATGGCCCCAATGTACTGCAATTTTCATATGTGGTTTGCAAATCTGTCAGATAATGAGATGTGAAGACAGAATTGCTTCTCCAATATGTAGATTTAATAATGTCTTTCAAAGACAGATTACGTCTAAAGGCCATAGACATAGACACTGCTCTAATTTCGTGAGCTTTGACTTTAAACAAATTCTGCCGTGACGTCAGGAGACGACAGCTATATGTAACCACCGGGTAAGTATAAGTGAAACTTTATATTATTATAAAAATGTCATTTTTCATATGTAGTGCAAAATTTTTGCTGGTGTCTACATAACCAATTTCACTCGGGAGGCATTCAAAATTTAGTATTTTTTCTATGCTTTGAAAGTTATGAACTTGGAGAGTATTTCTGCTTTGAAAGTTATGAAATTGGAGAGAATTTCTGCTTTGAAAGTTATGAAATTGGAGAGAATTTCTGCTTTGAAAGTTATGAACTTGTAGTCTGGTGGCAGAGGGGTGTAGGTGTGTTTTGGCGTACATACAATGTTTTATTGGTGATTCTGGTAAAACAAACCATACAGAACCCAAATCCGCGTGATGCCACTCTGTCATCCTTGAGCAATTTTTTTTACTGCCAAAATTCAAAATGGCCGAAGCCGAGATCACCGAAATTCGATTTTCGCCTATACCTTCGCCAAAAATGGACATAGAGATCTGATTTTGGTGTCTAAACATATGTTTTAAGGTCTGGGAATCCATATAGAAACACAAATAAACTCTATTTGCCTTCTGTTGAATATATATTTTAACACATTTCGACGATAAAAGTGCTCAAAGTGTGATGCCAGTGATGGCTGCATAGGGTTTAGACAAATATGGGTTTAGCAAAATGTTTTATTAACATTATATCCCACAGTCAAGCTGAAAACATATATATTCACGCGCTACAGTTAACGTGATTAACAAGTCATAGGGATGAAAGAAACAAACAGCAGTCAAGAACGGAAACAGTCAAATGAACCAAGCAGAGATCCGTTGTATGCAAGATGGAAATTATATGCTAATTTGCCAACATAACCACACAAATCTTGTGACAATCCCAAAATGTCATCATTAGTCTTCATCAGAATCCTCATTTGCCAGGACAGATGATTTAGTTTGATCATTGCCGCAGTCTTCTGCACCGTGACATCCGCAGAAAACTGATCACGAGAGTCTCGCTACAGAATACCTGCACTTGGCTGTTGCGCAAGGCGGCACTGAACGGCAGCCACATCTGATCATTGTGTGTACCTCATCCGGGGCGCTTGTCACATTCGGAGGTAAGGGTATTGGTACCAATGTTTGATGTCTGGTCTGTTGTCCCCCTGTGTGTGTGTTGAAATGCTGGAGGGTCAACTTCAAGTGCTGCACGCCACACTGCGGCTTGAAAATGGGCTCTGTGGACGTGTTCAGTGAACGTCTCAGTTGTTGGTGGAAGGCTCTTAAGCTGTGGTGCTGCCGTGAGTTTTTTGTTTCCCATCTTTTGTGACCAAATGTCGAAACGAACTGCTGTCATGTTGTCTCTCTCCTTTGATCCATAACAGGCAGCAAGGAATGATGTCGCTTCTGATATGACGTCCGAGAAATCAGAATCAAGGTGACCGAGGTTCTTCAGCTGGTAGCCCATCATCAAGCATTTTACGACCGTGCCTTTGCCTATGCCCCACAGCTAAGAAAGTATCACACCCTGAGACGACATGTGCAGCCAAGATCTCGGAGACAAAGTCGGCACACTTCTGGACTGTTGCCTTGATATCTACTGATGTTCTGCTATGACAGGTTCCTAACATCACTAGATCACAGGTGAGAGATTCGGACTTGCCACCTTCGATACTGCTGCATCGTCATCGTCTTCATCATTTGCCACGAGCTTCAGAATGCTAGACGATTTACTCCTGAACGAGAGAATACTCGCTACACCCGCACCGGACAGGACCAGAATATCATGTCCAAAATGTTGTGATAGTTTCGACATCAGATTGCGGCGCGTCAGGGACTCTCCTCCGTGAGCAATATATTGTTCATGCAGTTCTATGGAGTTCCAGATGCGTGTACAGTCTTCATTTAGATCATGTATGACTCCGTTGAAAGCTTCATCTTCAACTTGTACAGGCTTATGAGAAGCAAAATGGATGTTGCGAGGACCACGAAAAGTTGACATACAGTCTTTGTGGTACTGAGCATCAGCAGCATGTAAGTCGCTGACAGCACCTTCCACCCTGATGCGTACTTGTTGTGCCCACTCATCATTTCGCGCATCACATGCTTTCAGGATAACATCCTTCAAGGTGTCTTGGTTATGTCCGCGATCAGCAGTTCGGCATTGAACGACACGGCGCCATCGTTCAGGGTTTTTCGAATCTGGTTCTGAAGAACACTGTTCACCACATATTAAACAATGCTTTGAATTTGGAAGGCGTTTTTGTGGGTGTGATAGTCGAACGCCGAGATCGTTTCACATCTGGTTCTTCTGACAATTTCCTCTGTTTTTGTAAGAAGCGTTTTTTGTGAGTCTTTGATGTGTATGTTGAAGCACAGTTTCTATGCACGAACAATGATCTAGATGTATCTTGTAATGTGGATATCAATGAAGCATGCAGCCCATCACCCTACGTTGACTAGCAGCTACAATGGAATTGAGTCTGTCGGGTCCCGCAACTGTTAGAGGTGCTTCACTATCACTACAGTTCATGCAACTTTCCAAAAGGCAAGCGGCGTTGGGCTGTGATGAAGAATCCATCTTGTTTGACAGCCTGAAAATGGGGATACACCATCACCAAAGGAATATATGATAGAAAGCGAGTTTATAGAGTTATGTTATTAGGTTTCTGCAATAGTAGAAGCAATATTAGCATGATAAATATACGCCAGCAGTCAGAGATACATTGTGTAGGAAATATTTTGAAAGCAACGGAGACCATGCCCATAAGAACAACTATTCTACTATGCGTTCTATGCCAATGACTGTATTGTGCGGTAAAACAAATCATCAGAGGGGAGATAGAGTTTATTTGTGTGTTCTAATGGATTCCCAGACCCTTAAAACATATGTTTAGACACCAAAATCAGATCTCTATGTCCATTTTTGGCGAAGGTATAGGCGAAAATCGAATTTCGGTGATCTCGGCTTCGGCCATTTTGAATTTTGGCAGTAAAAAAAATTGCTCAAGGATACGATACCAGAGTGGCATCACGCGGATTTGGGTTCTGTATGGTTTGTTTTACCAGAATCACCAATAAAACATTGTATGTACGCCAAAACACACCCAGGCAAAAAATCCTCATTCTGCCACCAGACTATTGGAGAGTATTTCTGGTTTGAAAGTTATGAACTTGGAGAGTATTTCTGCTTTCAAGGGAAATATATAAAATGGGAATTCATCACAGAACAAGGTAAATTTGGAAGATAGAAAGAAGCATGAATATTTTTAGAGCATGAATGTGTATTCTTGATAATCACGAGAATACTCTGGATAATCAGGAAGAAGTTCAAGGAACTGGTGATTCTTCTTCTTTGTGTTCTTCTGTTCTATGCAAAAATTCTTACTAGCAGAATACAAGATGTGATGAGCAAAATTTGAACTTGCAACCCTGTGCGTATCTACTGTATTGCTGCTCATAACTTAAATATTTGTAGCAAGATGGCGACTGTAATGATAACTGGATTCAAGGAGTAAAAGGTCTTCTAGTAAGGGAAACTTTCCCAAAAGTGCTACTCAAAGTTTCTTTCATCCACAACACCAAACCATTCTGTACAAAATAGAATAGTTTTGTTACTATTGTGGCAAGCCACTCGGATGTCGCGAGTTCGCGCCTCCCACGGGGCAATGAAAAATCACTGGCTTACTTTCACGATCAGTTACTGCTGCAGTGGGAGGTTGAAACCAACATTCTTTGAAAGCTTGAATTTCAAGTCATTGACTCGTGTGCTTGTTCCAAGGTTTCATCTACTGAAACAATAATAAGACAGTCATCATTTATGGAGACAAATTAAAATGTTGCATTTTCTATCTTCCCTACCTTATAAGTTTTCAATTTCTTCCCCTAATCGTTGTATGACATCTAGTACATGGTCCATATGTTCTTGAGTTGGAGATGGTGAGCAGTAGTTAACCAGACGGAAGAAATTTACCAAACCTTTATCTGGCACTGGCTGGTAACCAATCATTAGCTCACCATTTTCAACCATTTTTGCCTTGAGTTTTGGTGCAACCTGTTGAAGACATTAAGAAAATGCTGCTGTTATGAGATGATAATTGACAACCCTTCTATTTAGATTTATAAAGGCTACCCTCATTTCAAAACTTAGCTGCAGTTTAGTTACAAACTATAGCATTAATTACCGAGTTATTTTATTATAAAAATGAAAAACTCGCGAAAACACATGGATGTATTCATGTTTCAATGAATTGTGCAGCAAAAATAGAAGCATAACAAGAGTTTAACACTATATGAAATTTTATAAGATAAATAAAAAAAACTACTAGCCTGGACACCAACAAAAAAGGCTTCATGTACATTGGACACCTAATATTTTAGGAAAAACAAATACAGGCAGGCAGTCCCCGGGTTACGACGGGGGTTCCGTTCTTGAGACGCGTCGTAACCCGAAAATCGTCGTAAGCCGGAACATCATCAAAAATCCTAGGAAAACTTTACTTTTAATGCTTTGGGTGCATTGAAAACTATGTAAACTACATTATTGCATTTTTTATGAAAAAAACCTTCAAATATTGATTATTTTTCATTTTTGGTGTCATATTTCATCTGCCAGATCAGTGTTGTAGGCGTCGTAACCCTGGAAATAATTTCTAATGAATATAATTGAAAAGCGCCTTAACCTCGGAACGTCGTAAGCAGAGACCGTCGTAACCCGGGGACTTCCTGTAAATGTTTTAAATAAAATTTTAGAAAAAATACAAATGGATAATTTACAGTAAGAAACTAACACTTGAACACACTAACGTATATTCCTATTTTGAAAATTTCATGATGTTGAGGTTATTAGGTCAACTGTTATAATTGTGCAGAGGTATAATATATACTACATATATAGTTATGTTGACCAGCCTGAGGAGCATGTTAAGCACGCTGTCATTGATGGCAACAATAACCATATCACACCGTGCTTAGGCCCAGCAATGTATATGAAAAAAAATAAGCTCAGATTACGAATTATACCAATGCATAGAAGGGATCGTATTTATATCACCATGGGGAAAAGTATTGGCTGTGAATTGACAAACCTTGTCAACATGTATGATACTGGAAATAAAAAAAAAAATAAATAAATAAAAACTTGGCAACATAATATTGAGATTTTGTACTATAAAAAAATAATCAACTTGCCTCATAATTGAGCATGATTGTAGGAAAGAAGGTAAAACTAATTTTTAACACTGGCTCTTGCCTACTTTTGTAGTTCAAGAAGTCTGTTCTACCCAACTTAGCTTTCACACAAGAAAATAAAACATGAAATTTTATTGGTACTGGAAAATAACCACACATATTCTGACCTGTGAAAGCTTGTTCCACCACTCTGGAGTTTCTGGTTGGTGTCTCATACTGGTAGGAATATACCAGAAGCAAACATTCGTACATTGAGGTGCATCCAAAACTGCTCTGAAACCTGGTCTAGTTTGAACTTGATCATGTAAGTATCTGAAAAAAAATGCCTGGTCAAGATTTGTGACTAAAGCATTTAGGTAAATTTTTTACGATCAAAAGCGTGTTTAATCTTTTAGAAGTGTAATTGAGTTTATGTGTTCCTCTCAAAACTGTGCAATTCACATAACAGGGCAATTTCACCATGCCATGGGTATTGAAGTTTCATGGTTATGTA
>NC_061087.1:95039192-95182761 GCF_015104395.2 Macrobrachium nipponense | reverse complement strand
CATGGTTATGTACTGCATTTATGCACCCAAGAACCATGTACGTATAACTAGCATCACCTCAAAGACTACAAGTAACAAACGACATGCAAGCCAATAGTACATACTACACCTAAAGGAAATTGGTAGGAACAGAAAACACTAAAAACTTTACTTACTCTGATGCCCTAAAAGCTGCATCCACTCTTCTTTCCATTTCACCAAGACCATGTGAACTCAAAAAGAAGTATAATTTAAAAGCATCTACTTTCCGGCCACACTGGAAACTTTTGTCTCCTGTATCAAAACTAACATCATAAAACTTGTCTTGCTGGAACAGATATGAAGCACTTGCAGAGTTGCACTCCTGCAGCATCCCCTGGAATAGAGTCAAGTCAATTATTTTTAAGGTGTCTGTGAAATGTGAAATGGAAAACGTCACAGCTTCCAACTATACTCTGTTTTTTTTCATCTGTCCATCCGCCTGTGGTGTTATTGTATGGTAACACTGCGTCCCGGGCTTTAGATAGTTACGCTATTTGTAAGTTTTAGGTAAATAAAAGGATATCTGGGTGTACATTTGCAACTGAAAAGTGTTTTAATAATTTACTGTATGCGAATTACACCGTTAATATTCGAAATAGGATATTATTATAATCGTTGAATGTAAACTGAATGTAACTATCTAAAGCCCGGGCCGCAGTGTTGCCATACAAAAACACCACAGGCGGATGGACAGATGAAAAAAAACAAGAGTATAAGTAGGGTATGTATTAATTTGCAGCTTTTCTATCCTCACATCTCTTTCTTGATCACATAACCCAAGAACATTTAAAACCCAATCAAAGCGTACAGTGCTTGTAGAAGAATTTTTACCATCTCTCCCATATTGTTTGCTTGCCTCAGTTTCTTAGATTTTATCTTCAGACTGGAATTCCATGCTCATTGGTATCAAAATCTGGTTTACTGCACTTTAAATAAAGTTTCAAAGTCAGCTTACAATTTGTCCAGTTCAAGTTTCTCGCAAACATTTCCTCTTCTTAAAATACCTCTCTCATCTTTGAGTACAAATGGTTTTACTTCATATCTCAAATCACAGGAAATTCAAGTGGATATTAAAACTAAATCAGAACAAATAATGTACAATTGCCTTACAAAGGTTAGTGACAAAAGCATTTAGAATTGCTATATATGTTAGTCTTGTGGTCTCAGACCACCACAAAACATATCAGGACTAAATTCACATGTGTGGAATTGCCAGGCCCAAATCAATGTGTTGAGATTAGTTATGACAAGAATTTTTTTTTATTCAGTGACCTATCTGCTATCCCTATACTGAATAATTATCTCTACACTATTTCAAGATTCCAATAGTTCTCACATATGAAAAAGGTTGGCGTTGGTTAACATTTTTGTTTTTGCTCTCAGCTTGTGGTGCCTTAATCATGCTTGGGGTACCCAACTTTACTTATATCAAACTAAATTAAAGGGATTCAGGTATCACTATTACAATCATAATTATAAAAATGTGCACCTGTTAAGAGCCATGGATCTTTCTGCATTCACTCCAGAAAATGGATAAAGGAAAATTTTGCGATGTACCATACTTAATGCTTTCATTCAACACATTATTTTGCTAAATCTTGCTCATCTGAGTACTTAAGTGATAAATATGAATTCACCTATTATGAACATACCTGTTGAGAATGAACTGAATTTAAGTAGTGAATACTTTAATACAGTTACCAATAGAAAAGAAATTACCCTTGTCTGCTGGCTAAGTTAACCAAGATAATTAATCTATACTGAATATTTTACAGTGGAGCCAGTATTGCTACCCTCATGCCAGTCTGAATCCTAAATTATTTATGAGATCCTAAAATAGATCACCGAACTAGTTATTTACAAGAATATGAACTAACTTCATTACTCTCTAATTCATGTTCTTGGTAAAATGGAAATTAAATGTGCCAAGTAGAGCACTTTTATTGTTCTTCACTCAATTTGATAAGGCCACTGTGTTTGCTTTGCTTGACCCTCTTATCTGAACTTGGACCATTACTGTTCGTACCAGCATATACTCCCAACACTTGAAAAAATACAGAAAAAATCTCTTAAAAAAAAAGAAAGAGAATGTTATGGATGAAAATCAAGGTTGCATATAGTAAACCAGTAGTGTAAATACCTTGTGTCTGACAATAAATGATGAGCACTGAAGAGGGACTCCTAGCATCTTATGAGGGTTCCAAGCAATTGAATCTGACCTAATAAAAAAAAGAAGTTATTGTTATCACATTGATATGCTTAGCGGAGGCCTTGTCCTTGCCTTACAACCACTATGAATAAACTACTGCAGAAATTTTTATATTTTTTTATTTTTCTATCTCACAACAGGATTTCCAGTTAGTATCATCATCGTGGATTCCTATAAAAGAACCTGCCACATACAAAGTTTTAAAACTGGTTTTTCATAACAGCCATTTTTTTGTAGTGCTCTGCTCTTTAGAAAAGCAACCCACTAAATTGTGGTACGTACTTAATGTGCTTTTTTACTTTTATTGTAAAATAATCAAAAGCTAGGCAAATGAAGCCTAATAAAAAATTATGAATAAAAGTACTCAATCTATATAATGGATATGTGTGTGTGTATGTTATGTTTCAGCATAAACTTACTGAGCAATTGCAACCAAACTTGGTATACATATGACTTATTATCTAGAAAAGAACACTGGGGATGTAGACATCACTAGTACCAAAAGGCACCAAAGGGGGTTGTGGGTGGGAAGTGCTTCCCTTAAATATGGCTGGTTCTGCCCGTAGACTTAGTAACTAAAATTCTAGTTTTGTCATACCTCATTTCAGTATATACTATATGACTTGCTATCTGGAAAAGAATAACTGGGGTAAGATGACACTGGCACCAAATGGGTGGGAGGGGGCGACATGTTAAAATAACTGAAAATGATGGATATTAGTGTCTAATCCATACCTTTCAAGGTAGCTGAGATGAATAGTGACACACTGATAAGTTAAGTATATCTTAGTTTTACCAGACCACTGAGCTGATTAACAGCTCTCCTAGGGCTGGCCCGAAGGATTAGATATTTTTACGTGGCTAAGAACCAGTTGTTCACTTAGCAACGGGACCTACAGCTTATTGTGGGATCCAAACCACATTATATCGAGAAATGCATTATATCAAGAAATGTATTTCTATCACCAGAAATAAATTCCTCTGATTCCACGTTGGCTGAGCCGAGAATCGAACTTTGGACCACCGGATTGGCAGCCGAGCACGAAAACCACTCGTCCAATGAGGAACTGTGACACTGATGCCCTTAAGTTCAGCCCCAATAGGGATGGGGGATGAGAAGGGGCGAATGTCAAAAATGCAGGGCAATGTAACTGGAGCAACTACATATCTTAACAGGAAAAGGAGAGGGGGTTGAGGGGGCATTAGGGAGGAGAAAAGAATATCGAGGGGTTAGGGGAAAAAGAGATTAGAGAGGGTGTTAGGGAGGAGAAAGAGATAATGAGTGAGGGAGAAAGAGTGAATTTATTGGTTCTCATTCAGTTTTCCCAGGCAATGCCAGGTTGGTCCACCAGCACAGTGAATAAAAGTACTGTACTTAAAAAAAAAAAAAAACATTGCCTGTGTATGCCTTGGAGATGATGCTTGTGCTTCTGAGATAGTATAACAGATCCTCCCCAGCATGCCTGAAATGACCAAGAAAGGGAACAATGTATTCAAGGTAGATTACTCTACTGATTAGGTTACCTACAGACGTGATGTATGAAAACTAACAGAAGGCCAATGGATGGTAGAACCAGTGTCACAATTATGACCTGGACTAAATCAAATAAAACAGCAAGGATAAATCCATCCAAGTCTAAACCTATAGCATGAGATTTCATCACTTGAAAGGAAGGTAGATTCAAGACCTGATAGTTTCACTGAGGCTGTCACCATATTCCATAATTCATCAGAGGAGGGAGCAAATTCTTCACCAAACCATAAGCACAGGTTTTGCAAAGATCCACAAAATACAGGGAATGATGCATTATAGATGATAATAAATACTAAACTTTTCTACTTCATGGAAAAACCTTCATAATAGTACTATTCTTTAATCTTTGCTTATTACATACTTCATAAATATTGCTACAAGGATTTGCTTAGACTGAGAAAAACAAAAAACTGCACTACAAAAGACCATCACACCAAAAGTAACAAATTTTTCTTGATGAAACATTGGCCACAACTACAACATGAAAGTGTGATAAAAAATTATTTGTTTAAGATAGGCAGACAAATTATCTTACTCACATCTACATGGAGCCAAAGCTGTTCTTCCTCGCAAACATCTGCCAACTGATCGAGAGGATCAAACGCTCCCAAAACTGTAGTGCCCGAGGTTGCATTCACAAAGAAAGGTTCACCACCACATTTCCTGGCATGCTGGACAGCCTCCCTTAAGGCTTCAGGAAGCATTCTGCCATGTGAATCAGTGGCTACAGCTACAACATTGTTCATTCCTAGCCCCATCCATGATGCAGCTTTTTTAATTGAATAATGTGCCTAAATAAAAATTTGGAACATTGAAATAGGTCTTTGGACCCATGCATGTACATTTGTAAATCATTTAGAATACAGGTCTTGCCTGTATGACTGGAATGTATTCCATTGTGTTTAATCATACAGTACTTGGAGAAATTAATATTTATCTCAGCATTTTGTAGGTTAAGATATCCATATAAGGACACATTATGAATGATTACAACCAAACCACCCACAACACAGTACAAACTTATCTTCCATGCCCCCCCAAGAAAATCAATATCCTGTAATTCAAGAAGAATGAGGAACAGTGGTTGCAATTCACCCCAAGATTCAAAACTTGCAGCATTTTCATACAATTGCATTCATAGTGTATGGATTCAAAATCCACTAGGAAATTAAGTTGTTCAAGATTTGCAGGAATGTAGTACTACTGAAAAGAAGTCAGGGAAACAAGGGAACAGTGGAATGAAAACTGCTATTTCATGAGTGGGAGACTTTCAAAAGTGCAATCCAGGATACTGTCAGGAATTTCTTATGAATAGTACATAATTTAATTTCAAATTATTATTCTTATGGAAGAAACTGCTCATGTAATGAATCTTTAATCTAACTATTGTATTCAGAATTTAAAGTAGTTTTTATTCCACTGACCACAGCATTAGGTTATACAGCAGTCAAACTATTGCAATAATGTGCATATTAAAGGCTAAAAACTTATTTCAGTTACAATATCAAGAAATTTGTGTCCTGTATTGCAATCACCCAAAAGAACAGCACAACCAGCCTCTCACCTGATCAGAAGTGAATGCTATTAGTGGTTTCATCCCAAAAACACCTGTAGATTTACTTTCTGGATATAGTCTGTATCTGGCTAACTGCATGCCATACATGTTACTCATACTGCCACCTGAACAGAAAAATTTATAGAAAAACATTATGTACTCTATGTAATACATTTAGGAATATGTATGTTACTGCACTTTTCAAATTCTTTGGAGAGTTTAAATAATGTATAGTAATTTAAATGAGCTTAATCCAGTAGTAAATGTCAGAGGTTCATGCCTATGGAAATTTAATGTCTAACAGTCTAAAATATGTATGGTACATATACCTGGGCAAAATAAGCCATCACCATCATCCCAGCCAAACAGCTTGACAAGATACCCTATAATATAATGTTCTACTAGTATGAACACTGGCGCCACCTCGAATGTGTGTCTGTAATATTCATAAACCTGTTAATACATTTGGTAAGACATTAAAGTTTTGGTCAGTGGGACAGTTTTCAAGTCCAGCTGCTTTCACTGTACAATGTTTACTGAGGATGTGTCAGTGATCTGACCACTGACTTCCAAAGTTAAGAATCTTTCAAGGTGAATACTTTTAAAGCAAGCATGAAATACAACATGATCCAGTTTATTGAACAATTAATGAATGCAAAGGTCATATACTATGTATTTTCACAGATCTTTTAAACTGTAGTAGCCATACCAGTACTACTCAATTACAGGCGGTACCCAGGTTACGACGGGGGTTCTGTTCTTGAGACGCGTCGTAAGCCGGAACATCGTCAAAAATCCCAAGAAAACCTTACTTTTAATGCTTTGGGTGCATTGAAAACTATGTAAACTGCATTCTTATGGCATTTTTCATCAAAAAAAAAACCTTCAAATATTTATTATTTTGCATTTTTGGTGTCATATTTCATCTGCCAGATGAGCGTTGTAGGCATCGTAACCCTGCAACGTGCGTCGTAACCCTGGAAATAATGTCTGATGAATAATAATTGACAAGCGTCATAACCTCAGAACATCGTAAGCAGAGACCGTCGTAACCCGAGGACTGCCTGTAGTTTGTTTCATGGATTAAAAAAAAAAAACTAAACTCACACTTACTGATTGGTATTCAGAGCAGACGACAACCACGATGCAGCTAGGCCAATCTCATCAATGCCTCCATAAAGCTGATTGTAGAAGTGAGGGTGACAAGTCTTGACACTGTATCTCACCACCTCTTCCAGAACTTTCATTATTTCATCTATAGGTAAACTGTTTTGGCCTACAGTGAACTCCAACAGCTCCTAAATGTAGTTCAAAGAAGATAAGAAAGCTACAACCCAACACTGAATTCTAACAGCTTCTGAACTTCGAAAATTAACCTACGACTTGATATACATAGCTGCATATTATGGAATACACAAAAACCATTCTTTAGATGTTAACAAGAGAACATGACCGAAAATTAAACACACTAATTCTGACTTAGAATAATAAAATAGAAAAATGAAAAAGTGTGGTATAAAGTGATCATCTGTCACATTGCAGTTTTGACATGACCTTAAAAGCTTGTGAAGAAAGGTTATCGATATAGGTATATTAATCATGAAACTGAAGAAAATTCTTAGTCAACGTTGCACATGAACTTAGTTTCATAAGTACGTATATACATATAAAAAATTAAATTACTTATGAAATGAAGTTAATGCATATTAAAAAATATTTTTTTTTACAAATTAAAAAATTACCTTGAGAAACATATATGTTAATATACTAGAGTTAGTAACCTAGAATTTGTAGTAAATTGTCCACCTCTAAAGAATACAGTAGAAGCCAACAAAAACTGCCACATTAAAAATGTAATGTCAATATAACAAATTTCACAACTACCCTAATTTAGTTGGTCAAATTAAGAAAGTAAATCACCACCACCAGCCAGCTTCATAAAACTCAAACCCATTCCAGTCTCACAAGGATTCCACTAGGTCACACAAAGGAGAATGAAAAATTTAAAAACCAAGAGCAATTTGACAGAACTACTCACTAACTACTATACCTAATGCATAAGGGTGCAAAAACATTCAAAATTTAATATAAGTATTTGAAAATATGGATTTGACACTGCTAAGTAAAGTTTCAGCTATGTATCATTGGTAGTTTGTTGGCAAGTTTCTCTATAGCCTAATAACTTGGTTCCTACGGACTACCTATACTAAGGTGGATTCTCGTATAGGCTGAAGAAACTTTTTAACAGCAATAGAATATTATTAGAAGATACCAATTAATTTGCTTTTTCAGAGCAGTTTGATTGACTAAAATTGTGTTATAAAGCAACAATTGTTGAAAAGTACCTAGTTAGGTAGTTACCTACAGTAGAGTTCCGTAACCAAAGCTCCTAACTTCTATACAGTAGGTAGTAACTCACCTGTAGTTCTCTTGGATGTTTAAATTCAACCACCTTTGCCGATTCGTCAACACCAGCGACTATTTTCTCCTTGAGAACCAGACTCAACACTTTATTCAAAAATTTGCCTTCCATCTTTTGTTTCAGGGGAACTTCTACGCTACCAGAGGTCAAATGTCTTTGCCACACTAAAGATTGTGGTTTAATTTTCCTCAGCAAGTTTGCAGTGATTTTGAACATATTTGTGAATGATTGGGGGTGTAACAAAAAATCCCGTGTCCTAAGGCCAACACTACAAACAGTACTGCCATGTTACATAACTTAACGTTGTATCTGT
This sequence comes from Macrobrachium nipponense, assembly GCF_015104395.2. Taxonomy (NCBI): domain Eukaryota; kingdom Metazoa; phylum Arthropoda; class Malacostraca; order Decapoda; family Palaemonidae; genus Macrobrachium; species Macrobrachium nipponense. The sequence goes on along the minus strand of NC_061087.1, from coordinate 95,174,707 downwards.
ATTAAATGTTCAATTGTATCTTATCTTTGAGCTACAAAAACTTATCTGATAGACAACTTCAAACCTGTTATGGGGCATTGCCTTGATAACGGCGCCTCTTTTAGTCGTATGAGGTATTCTCCATAAACTCTTACTGAATACGAACCTTCATCTTCTTTAATCAAATTACCGTACTTTACAATAGATATTCCAAAATTTTAATTTCCACGTGCTTCATAATATCAGTAATATACTTTTATAATATCAAGAAGCAAGATCCTTTACCACTTTACAATAGATATTTTTCCAAAATTTAATTTCCATTTTAATTTCCCACTTGGCTTCATAATATCAGTAATATACTTTTATTAATGATCAAGAGCAAGATCTTTACCAAACTAACATGAGACCATTATTTCTTAGTGCAATAACCTAACCTTCCTCCCCTCAAATACAATGTCCACATTTAAAAAACTCACAAAAAGCCAACTTTAAGCAGTATTAAATATCCCTCCAATATACAAATTACACACTTAACTATTCAGTTTCAGCATTGCAACACACAATCTGCTCAGATTTAACTACAGTAACGAATCCACAAGTTTTAGTTTATCACCATAGGCTAACCTATTAGCCTGTGCACATAATATTCTAATCTATGCACATGAGCATAACTTACACTGGTGATTAACAAACCATGTCAGAAACTGTCAACTATGTGAAGAATAATTTAGTGTCCAAGATAAAAAAAAAAAAAAAAAAATTGGATTTCATGTCAAAAAATTCTCTGCCATTCACGAGAGTACTAGGTCTCACACATGGCACAATAACAGCTGGGTTGTGATAATTTTTCTAGCTGGATCAGAATGGTTTAGGGGTAATATAAAGTCCTTCGCAGTTTGTAGCGAGGCCAGAATAAAAAAAAAATTACCTCAATAGTTTCAAGGCGTATGCTCAAAGTTCCGTTGGTTACATAAATTTTAAAGCTTTAGTAATGTGTACATTAAAAAACTTAAACATCTTGCAGAATAAATTTATTAAGTAAAATCTTAAAAATATATATAAACACTAAACTATAAAACATTAAATATCAACCGAAGTGAACATAATACTTGTCACGCTCAGTTGCTAGACTAGACTTTAATCAACAGTTATTACAAATCCTCCCCCAATGCATCTATAGTGTCCAATACATGATCCATGTCCTCTTCGGTAGGAGTGGGATAGCAACAGTTCACCATACGAATGAAATTGCAGAGGTTTTTTATAGGGATTGGTTGGTAGCCAATCATCATGACTCCTGAAGTGACCATCCGTTCTTTTAGTTGTGGAGCGATCTGCGAAGGTTAACACAAACTTAAATTTTAGAATTTCAACAGATCATCTTCCTTGGACGGAAGACTTAAATTTAAACTTTAGTGCAGGGTGAAGTTTTCTACGAGAAAATCAGATGGTCTAGGACCCAAGCAGTTACAAGAATAAAAGTTACTATAGTAGATTCACATCAGCCGTGCATCGGATGTTTAAGGCCAGTCCCTTATAACGCTCCTAATTGGCTGTTGATAAGCCAGTCACAGGTCTAGAAACTCACTCACTCTCTCTCGAGTGTTCACATAGGCAGGATGTATGTTCCACTTCTCCCGAGAGATAACTCTACCTCCCGAGTATCCCTCAGGAGGTAGAACATACATACATCCTGCCTATCTGAACTCTCGAGAAAAAGTTTCCAGCCCTGTGATTGCCTTATGAACAGCCAATCAGAAGCGTTGTAAGGGACTGGCCGAGACATCAGATGCACAGTTAATGTGAATTTACTATGTATAGTATTAAATCATATTAAAATTAAGTTTCATGTGATTTGAGTTTATTAGGTGGAGAATAAATTTGAACAGCTTTTCCCTTCATACTAAGCAAATTCAATGAAACAAGCACCACTATTTGCCTATGATTGGCTTTGTTTCCTTCCCAAAAATACTCCAGAGGTTTCTGCCTTAAACTGTAGTAAACTACACTCCATGCATTAAAATAGAGCCAATTCCGACCCTTAAAAGAAGTTATAACAGCTTTTTCTTCATTGTGATGGTCCAAGTATATACACAGTACACTTTCTATTTGTACAAACCATCTGTTCAAAGTATTTGATATCCAACTAATATTCCAAAGGTCGCGAAATATTCAAACGTGAGATGTGGCATAATAGACAGTCAATTCTTCATAAAAGCAAGTCATAGGAGACTATATAGTCCTACGGGCTGCTCTGTGAGCAAGAGCCCGTGTTGGCGTAAGGCCAGCTTAATCTCAAACACCACCAGCAAGTCACTGACATGCAAAATAGAACAATTTTTACATTAAGTAATGAAGTAAGAGGGTCTAAGGAACAAATCGCAAGCATTTATTGTTGAAATATATTAAGAGTTGAATGTACGAATAGTGTAGAGTATTTTTATTGAATAGAGGATTAAATAAGATGGAATGTCTAAGGAATGGATTAGGTAGAACTGCATTTTCAGTGTATGAGTGAGAAGGTATCAGGAGATTATTCTCCGTTACTGGACACTGACAAAGTGAAACCACTTAAAACACACTACCCCAGACAGTATGGGAGATGGACCGTTAAAAGCAAGAGTTAAAGAAAATCACAACTAATGATATTCACCTTCGCAATCTTCTCCCACCACTCTGGGCTCTCTGTCTCCTTTCTTAATCTTGGAGGAATATACCAGAAACAGACATTGGTACACTGTGGTTCTTCCAAAACAGGCCGGAAGCCCTCTCTGCTCTTCAGTTTCTTGTTCAAATATCTGGAAAAATCATTCAAATATCCGTTAAAACCTATCAAAATATTCTCAGTTTTAGCTAAACATCTCTGTTACTTATTTTATTTGATGTAGAGACTAGAATAGAAAATATAGAATTTAGGTCAAACGCCAAGCACGGGGACCTATAGTAGTACATAAACATCAACCGTGCATTTGATGTCTAGGCCAGTCCCTTACGACGCTCCTGATTGGCTGTTGCTAAGCCAATCACAGGGTTGAAACCCAGTCTCTCTAGGGAGTTCACATAGGCAGGATGTATGTTCCACCTCTCCTGAAGGATAAGTGAACTCTCTCGAGAGTTTCCAGCCCTGTGATTGGCTTATCAACAGCCAATCAGGAGCGGCACTGCGAGTCAATTGTTAGGGAAGGGTGGGAAGTTAGAAGACTATGAACCGAGGTACAGTAATAGGAATGAAAGTGTCACAGCTGGGGTCCCAAAGGGATGCTGCAAAGAGCGTTAGTAATGCCTACAGTGCACTGCACGAGGTGCACTGACGGCACTACCCCCTGAGGGGTTTATTTGCTGTATGCATATCAAGTGGCTAGATTACATCACTGAAAAAAAGCTGACTAAGAAAGGGATCATATTACTACTTTTACTGTCTACTGACAAATTACAATGGCCACAGTTTACTTCAGCCCGAGTCGTAGACACGAGTTGAATGAAGGCATTATGTTATTTGAAACATCAACCAATTAAATAGTAGTAATTGCTTTAATGCATTTTCTTTTAGGTCCCTAACTTACCCATTAAAAGGCGAATAATTTATTAAGTTTCTATATTTCAAAATGCTTTCCTGATATACTTGTGTTAAACCTACATAGAACATGTACAATACCTTAAAGATTGTATTGTACATGTGTTAAACCTACATGCGGACATATAAAATCTTTCTAGGTACCGAAAAAAATTAAATTGTAGTTAGGGAACTTGAATCTTACAAAGAAGCACTAAAAGCAGCGTCGACTCTTCTCTCCAGCTCATTCAGGCCGTGGGTGGTCAAAAACATGTAAAACTTGAAGGCATCTACTTTCCTTCCGCACTGAAAGCTCTTGTCCCCAGTGTCAAAGCTCGTGTCATAGAATTTGTCTTGCTGAAACAGGTACGTGGCGCTGGCAGAGTTGCATTCATGGAGTAGACCCTGCAGAATTTTGAGAGAAATAAATACTACAGATTAAAATCTCAAGCAACTTTAAAGAATAAAAATAAGTAAAATAAAAAGTAAAACAATAATCCTTTCGACTTCATCAAAATAGCTGAGTTTTAATTATATATGACAGATTAAAATCTTAAGCTACTTAAGTACAATATAGAAAAATATTAAATTCAATAAAGAAAAAACTTCCCCAAATCATTCTTTTAACATTAAAATAGTTGCGTTTGGATAAGAAAAATGTTCAGTTGCTGGCAAGATCTTTTCATGTGATATACAAAGATATGAAGAACTTATTATTAAAACTGCTAATATAACATGCAGTTTTAATTACTGGTATTCAAGAAATCCATTATGAGAAGGATTAATAAAAATACTTATTTCACTTGTGAGTGTCACTACAGAGAACCAGCTATAGTAGATTCACATCAAAAGTATTTTTTATGTCTGGGCTAGTCCCTTACGACGCTCCCGATTGGCTGTTGATAAGCCAATCACAGGGCTGGAAACTCTCGAGAGAGAGTGTGTTCACATGGGTAGGATCTATGTTCAACCTCTCCTGAGGGCTACATCTTTCAAAAGTATCCCTCAGGAGATGTGGAACACACACCCTGCTTATGTGAACACTCGAGTGTTTTTCCATCCCTGTGATTGGCTAACAGCCAATTAGGAGCGTCGTAAGGGACTGGCCTAGACATCAAATGGGTTGATGTGAATCTACCATAGTTGATAATTACAGTATACATCGGCAATCAGCAGTTTCTCGATTCGGTTGTTTATGTCTACAGTGGTAGTTACCTTAATCATTCTTTATGGAATATGAAAACTATATGTAACAAAACACTGACATCGCGCTTACCACTGAAAACAGTTCATGATAAATGAACTGTCACTGTACCTTGTGTTTCACAACAAAAGCTGAACACTGGAGAGGAGCTCCCAACATCTTGTGAGGGTTCCACGATATGGAGTCTGCTCTGATGGGGGGGAAAAATAACATTTAAGAAAAAAAGGCATTTTGTATATTTCCTAACATATCAACCTGAAGGTCTTTGCATAAAGATTTAACTTCTATGTAAAACCCGAGGTTTGAATTTATGTAGAAACAAATAACATTTATAACAATGAAGCTAATTTATTCCCAATCCTCAAGTTAAGTCTCTGGATATCATACGGTTTTCTTTATTTCCTGTGCACTGCAGCAAAATAATGGCTTTGCAGTATCTATGGCAGCATTCAGTCTCTAGCCTATAGTATCCAGCAAAATAATGGCTTTGCAGTATCTATGGCAGCATTCAGTCTCTAGCCTATAGTATCAGCATATGTTGAAAACTACAAAGTTAATCACAAATCAAAAGTGAATTTTATAAATCTCAAACTTAAAGTACTGAACGACAAACACCATTCCATAAGCATTTACTCTTTACCCATCCTAAACAAGGGTTAACAGTTTTAAAATAATTGACACTGCACTGCTCTGATGAAAAAGCAAATAGTCAACTATAAACTAACAATTTGATCACCTACCTTTCAATACCAGCCAGGTTATGCTTGTGTTTCTTTGACAGAATGGCAGTTCCTCCCCAACAACCCTGTGTTGATCAAGAAATTTAAAAATAATAAAATTTTGCTAGGTATCTTTGCAATAATAAGTTTTGCAAAGCTTTTAAAAGTAGTCTGTAAAATTATCCACAGAATTTACAGGCGATCTATCCAATTCATTGGGGTGCTTTTGTAATTTTCAGATACCAGTTCGAAAAAACTTGAAGCTTTGATATCTTATCAATCAAGTGACGTTAACTGGTGCCTCTTACCTTTGCATCCAAGGTTATCAATGGATATACATAATTCTATGTACCATTAATTGCTGCGAGTCTTTTGAACTTTAAATATTTGTATTGATATGTATTGATACATAAAAACTTAAGACTGATTGAATGGTGTTGACATTAACTCCAAACATATGAAGAGACAAGACCCAAAGATAACTGATAATTGTTCGAAAATATTTACTTAAAAGTAAATGAACGATTTTAATTAGTGTACTACTATTTAGTCAATCAAAACATGACAAAAAAATATGTGCACATTCAACTAACTGGTCGACCTCATTCCATATTCCCCTTTTGAAAAAAAATACAAGTAAACTTAATCTATCACCGCTTATCCATCTTTAAACTTCAAAAGTTCCATCAAAAGCTGTAATCTAACTCTTGCACTGTTCTAGACTGGACAAGCCCCATAGGAGGTTAGTGCCGTCGTTGCACCTCACGTGGTGCACTGCAGGCATTATGCAAGGTTCCCTGCACCGTCCCTTCGGCCCTAGTTGCAACCCCTTTTGGTATCTTTTACTGCATCTCCGTTCGTATCTTTCTACCATCTTCCTTTCCTCTCTCTAGCAACAATTTCATCCTGGAAGTGTGAGGCTTTCGTCCTGTTACACCTTCAAATCCTCCTGCCGTCTCGATTCCCCTTTCAACTGCTGAATGAACACGAGATTTGATTTGTAGAGATTTCTGGCATTATGCCAAGCACTGGGCCAACTAAGGCCATTCAGCGCCGAGACGAAAATTGACAGTAAAAGATTTGAAAGGTGTTACACGAGGAAAACCTCGCAGCTGCTTTATGAAAATTGTTAGGAGAGGGTGGCTAGTAAGATGGACGAAAGATAATATGAATGGAGGTACAGTAAAAGGAATGAAAGTAGTTATTTTTTTATGATGTTTTTACGTTGCACGGAACCAGTTGGTTATTCAGCAATGGGACAAACTGCTTTAAATGACTTCCGAACCACGTCGAGAGAACTATCACCAGAAATACAAGTCTCTCCCACCTCAATGGAATGCCCGAGAATCGAACTCGCCGCCACCGAGGTGGGAGGGCAAGACCATGCCGACCACGCCACTGAGGAACGGAATGAAAGTAGTTGCAGCTACGGGCCGAAGGGACGCTGCAAAGAACCGTAAGTAATGCCTATACATTGCACCAAATGAGGTGGAGCTTGGCATTAGGCCTAAAAACTGAAATCAGAATGGACTGGAAATTTGCCTGGAGAAATCTCTTAATGACTTACATCCACATGCAACCAAAGCTTTTCCTTTTCGCAGACATCAGCGATTTCTTTGATGGGGTCAAACGATCCCAAGACCGTCGTACCAGCAGTGGCATTGACGAAAAACGGCTCCTTGCCGTTTTCCCTCGTCACACTGATAGCCTGTTTCAGCGCCTGCGGAATCATTCTGCCGAACCGGTCTGTGGCTACAATCACGACGTTGTTTATTCCGATACCCATCCAATTGGCGGCTTTCTTGATCGAGTAGTGGCTCTGAAAATAAATAGCATTGGAGTAGAGTACATCACAAAGTTCTGACAGTTACCGGACTTTTCAAAAAGTGCAGTTATCAGACTATTCTAAGCAAGAGATGCCGGTAAGAACTTCCTACCTGGTCTGACGTTAGTGCGACCATGGGTTTCCTGCCGAAGATGCCCTCCGTCTTACCATCTTTGAAGAGGCGGTACCTTGCTAACTGCATTCCATACATGTTGTTCATACTGCCTCCTGGAGGGATGAAGAGAAAAAAAATAATCAGGCGATATTCTGTTACATGCTTCTCTCAATCAGACCCCCTTATCATGATATATGACACTTTGTTAAATTAAGTACCTAATAGTGGCTCTACAGATATTTCTATCTAAAATTGTAGTCTTATAGTATTTTGGTTGCTTATTAACAATTTAAAGTTAGTTTTTGGCGGTCGATTGTAATTAACCTGTAAACTAAAACTTATCTATTCACTGATTAAAGATGGGACTATCAAAAAGTACCAGCGAAAAAAAAACGTACTTGCAAATTGTGCTTAACAACTACATACCTCCGATAATTTTGAACCCTTGTCGAGTTTCATGCATAGTACGTACGCACATATGCATAAAACATGACAATCACAGTGTATAACAAGAGCCAACTACACATTCTTAAATCTTCACTGATCAGTGTATACCTCTAACAAAAGCCAATTAACGCTTCTTAATCTTAAGACTCAAATGATGGACACTTGTCAGATTATTTTTTATTTCAATTAGATCCGGTCTTTTAAAATTGCACAAGAGGTTACAACTTTTCATAAAGCAAAGTACCCTGGAAATCAACACCTCAGACACCACAAAACCACAAATTACTAAAAGAACAAGACCTAAAAAATATCAACAAAACTTAGTTAGGCCTATGTCACTGGGGTTCCAGTAAAAAAAAAAAAAATAAAATAAATAAATAAATAAAACTTACCAGGAGAAAAAATCCCGTCTCCATCTTCAAACCCAAAGAGCTTCACCAAGGTTGAAATGACGTGGTGCTCAACCAGTGAAAATACAGGCGCTACTTCGAAAGTATACCTGGAAGAAATTTAAATGGTCTCTTATTTACCGAACTTTAACCGAATTCCATTACATTTACTTTAATATAAAAATTGACGTTCATCAATACATTTTTTACAGATTAACTGGAATGTATAAAGACCTGAAGCAACTTGGAAAAATGTGAAGTCGAATATGAACATCTCTTCGTATTGATTATTGTATTTAAAAAAGCGATTAAGCCATAATACTGTGGGCATGTTCCACAAGAATAGGGTTCATATTTTGGGTGATATTGAATACGTAATAAATAGTACTGATAATGATTAATTATTATAAATAAATAAATTAATTAATAATAATAATAAATACTAATAATAATAGAACTGAAATATCTCCCATTCTAGATATGTTGGGATACTGGAGAGATGAAAAGACAAGACACTGAACAGCCATTCTCATGGAACAATAGTAGTACATACAGTACAGAGTTTACGGGTGGACACTGAAACCATTACCTGTGGTCGTTCAATCGACAATTGATTATTTTACAGAAGTTTCATTTCTCTCTAAACTTAGCTACTCACTTTGCGGTAAAGTATCACTACACAAGTGACGTCACGGCAAATATATCAAACCAATAAGAACTGAGGGTCAAAATCTATTTAAAATCACAATTGAAGACTACTGTTATAGAACAATTATTGAATGCTGAATGTTTGTACAATTATAAAAAAAAGTTATTAAAGTTAAGTGCTGTACATGGAAATAAAAACTTAGAAGTACAGGAATCCTTAGCAGTCTAGTAGACTGCTGCGAGGTAAATGTCTACAAGTAGTTTTGGCTTAGAGAGGTTCCTGAACAATACGCGGCCTATCGTGTTCAATAGATATCTTAAAAATAAAAATCACAAATAGCCCGTGTATTGTTCAGAAACCTCTCCAAGCCAAAACTACTTGTTAGACATTCATCTCGCAATCTACTAGATTGTGAAGGATTCCTGTACTTATCTTCACAAAGTTCTCAGTTCTAAAGAAATATTCCATGAAAACGAATATTTAGCAACACTTAAAAGGGGCACTTAACTAAGGTAATTATAAAATAAAACTGTCCATTACATCAGCTAAGTACCTTCATGTGTTAAGCAATTCGACAGTTACACATTTAGCCTACGGGGGGGAAGGGGGGGGGGGGAGACTATGCTGCTTTAAGTAGCGGAACACTTACTGGATTTACAGAGCTTGCTTTACAGACTGGATCATATATTGGAGAGATGGGACTTTGGATATATTACTAACAAAATTAGGACAGTACGAAACACTAAACAATAGGTTACCTCATCAGTTTTGATATATTTCTTAGGAACATCGATATCTTACACCAGTTCTCCCGTGTTTGAATTTGAGTATGACTAAAGGGCAAATTAAACAATTGGCAGGATTAACGAATGCTTTGGAAATCAAAACAAAAGGATGGTACACTTCATAAAGTAAGGTTTCACATGTTTAGTACCAACCTCGGTAGAACAGTGCTTGGTAGTCGTCTGTTGGGCTTACGAAGGAAAACTCAGAATTACTGGGAAAATGACAATAAGAGAGAGGCTGATGATGAGGGGAGACTTGTGTTAGATAATGCACAGGAAATACATGAAGGAGTAGCGCAATTTCACAAGTCTCATTATATCGCACGTTGTTATAGGCTTTTAAGTAGGTGTTGGCAAGTCCCAACGATAATGACTAGCCCTAAACATCACTAAAAACTATCCTAAGTTAAGACTTTACAGCTCTATTCGAGCCAAAGCCGTTCTGGAATATATTGGTATTTGCACGGACCTAACCATCTATACACTTTTTTCCATCTGTCCATCCGCCTGTGGTGTTTGCGTATGGTAACACTGCGTCCCGGGCTTTAAGTAATATCCTATTTCGAATATTAACGGTGAAATTCGCATACAGTAAATTATTATAACACTTTTCAGTTGCAAATGTATACCAAGATATCCTTTTGTTTACCTAAAACTTACACATAGCATAACTGTTTAAAGCCCGAGACGCAGTGTTAACAAGCGCGACCACCACAGGCGGATGGGCAGATAGAAAAAAACAGTATAGTCTAAACAGATGTTACAGTACTTCAATATTACTTACTGGTTGGTGTTCAGGGCAGTTGACAGCCACGAGCCAGCAACACCGATTTCATCTACTCCGGCATACAACTGATTGTAGAAGTAAGGGTGCCCAGTTCTCACGCTGTACTTTACCACATCCTCTAAAATCTTCTTTACCTCCTCCTCAGTCTTTCCTTCTTGGCCAATATTCAGCGCTAGCAAGGACTAGAAAGATAGGTTAAATTACCTGCGCTTGCAATCGATAAATGTCAATAACTGATTATCCTAGTTTACCTATACCGAATCAAAATGGCTTGAAATATGCCACAGTAATATCCTAAAAAAAAAATAGCACAGGCCCAGTTCAATGTTTTGAAAATTAGAAAACTAAACTCTGTTACACAAAGAGAGAGAGAGAGAGAGAGAGAGAGAGAGAGGCACAGCAAACGGCAGGAACTATTACATTCCAGCTCACCAAGTCACTGCAAAAGTTTTTCTTTTATTTAAAAAATAAATTTTAAGTTAATTTTACAATTCAAACATACAATATATGTAATTTATATTAAAAATCGACAAATATAGTATTTTTTATAACTCAATATACTTAAATTTACTATATTGCAAACTGCTCATTAAGACAATGGGCACATTCATTGTTCATCACAAGCTTCTAACTATATTAAAACTGAAGTAAAAGATCGCTGATCCATCCATACAAGTGTTGCCAACTGTAGGGTAATTGCCCTACGCGTAGGGTAACCTGGGCAAATCTTAGACAGCAGGGCAATATTTTCAAGTGTAGGGTAATTTGTAACAAGGTAGGATTAGATCAATATGCTTAGTATTCATGATATTGCATATAAACAATCTAAAGATTTATGTCCTTAGAATGTTGGGTCGTTTACAGTTATGTAAGGTAATTTCTTGTCTTCTATAAGGGACGTAAGATTAGAGGGGTTGGAATAACTGATCCATACCTGCAGCTCTCGAGGATGTTTGAACTCTACGAGCTTCTTGTTTCTGTCGGCGCCTGCAACCAAGTGTTCCTTCTGAACCAAATCCAACACTTTCTCCAGCAGTTTGCAACTGCTTTCGGTGGTGTCATCGCATTCCATTTTTATCGCTATGTTAGTACTACCTGCAAGATTATTTTTCCATACAATTTAAGTCAGCTCATGGCCTACTGTACCTTATAAAACAGTTCTAGAACGAACATCCGAAACCTTACGATATTGGTAAGGAGGCTACTTGGGCCTATATCTTAATCTAACTAACATTAGAAGCCTCACTATACTAGTATGGAGGCTACTTACGCCTATATCTTATTTTAACCTTTACAAACATTTTAACCTACCTTCACTTTCATAACTTAAGGAGATCTGCTACGGTTTCAATTTCATTTCGCGACTAGACTTTGAAAATCCTGATAATTTTTATGGCATTCTTAACGTATGGTTAAAAAGTGTAAACCTTATTTTTCTTTGTCCCAGGGCATTACGAGCTAATTGCTAAACTGCTGCCCTAAACTATAAACGACAGAAACTATGATATGGTGGCTTCCAGTTTTGTTCCGCGTCCGGTCTAATAAACCTTACACCTACATTATATTCCCACTAATAATACTGTTATAAAGAGTAAAGATATTTTTGTACGAAAGTTATCATACATTACTTTTAATCTTTTTATACGGACAAATTCTCTTAGTTTCGTGGATAAGAATATCTATTTGATAGCAAAATTTTCACCAATGAGGTAATTTTTTTTTTTTTTTTTTTTGTAATTTCAACCAGTATTCGCAAATTTTAGACTGCTTATAAAATTGATGACCTTCACGACGAATGCTATTATAACTTAACCCTGAAAAGCCAACGAAAAACAAAATACAAAAGCTTACAGGATTTACAATAACACAGATGTGTATACGGTATATATGAACAGAAATATTGTGAAATACACGTGTAATTGTATCTTTATTCTCTAAGGCATTACATACTCAATACAGTTTCATTCTAAGTTAAGAAATTTTCCTACTGCAATAAATAGTAGCTGCAGTACTTATTTAAGAACAAACTAAGTCTGGACAATGTGCTGCACACTACGTACCAAACTACGTACAAAGTACGTATCAAAACATCGTATTTAGCTCCATTTATCAACTTCTGAGCAGGAAGCAGTCAATGGCCGAGCCCTATTTACATGTAAAAAAATATTTCTGCTAATGATGATTAAGACCTGTACCTACACCATCCTTATCAGAACACGTACAAAACATTTCTTACTTTAATTCAGTAGCAGCTTTGATATCAGAATTTGGCTAAAGTTTTCGTAATTGTTTGGGTACATAAAGCTTGCAAATATCTGGTTTACCACAGATATATTTGTTAATTCAGTTGCAGCTTCGATATGCACCCAGAATTTGGCTAAAGTTTATATAATTTTTGGAGTATAAGCAGCTTACAGATACCGGATTTATTATTGACATAACACTACTGTTATAAACAAAATGATCTACAGAACTAATGGGGTGTTACACCTAGAGAAAGGCCTATCGTGTACTGGTGTCTAGTTTTAATGGGTAGGCCTACCAAGTAAAACTCGAATAAAGTTTTAAACTTTTTTGCTTAAAACCTAAAAATACTTTGTCCAAAGTATTTTTGGAAACTTCACGCCACTTGCTGTGAAGACCATTAGCTCAATAGTCAAACGTTACCCAAGCATATTCAGGTATGACGTCATAAGCCTGTATAATGAGCTCTAGCTTGAGATTGGGTAGACCGACTATATTACGAACATAAAACTTCATTATTTTAGCTTTATGATATGCGATATAGGCCATAGGGAGCTAAGGGAGAGGTAGGCTCAGATTTTTTTTTTTATTGTTTTTGACAAATCCATAAAAAAATTAATGAAAATTTTTCATATTGTAACCATGAACAAATATTAAGGAGTCATATGACAGGAGTCTAATTACCAAAAATAGCAAACTAAGATAATGATTTTCAAAATTTCAATTAGTTTAAATTCTAAAGCCATTCATTTTACCTTTACAACTAATAAAACAAACATTTGCAGGTTCAACTATCAAACTACTTAAGCCCTTCATAATATCAGAAGAATTAGGGCGTATTACTTTGAACAATTTGGCATTAATTACTCTGCTAGCATCGAAATTGGAACGCAATTAACACATGAACAATGGAGAGGACCTTTGAGTGAAGCCACTCACATGAGTGCTATTTGGATATACACTGAATTATGGCTGTAACCACATAAATGTCTAACTTTGTACTATATGAATAATTTGCCATACTAATCCGCCCAAGTCTCTACAAACCACGCCGTTTGTTTAGGGTTGTATTCAACATAAAGGCCCTTACTAGGCCTAGATCTATACCTATATAGGTAACTGAACGAACCGGTCAAGATTTACCTATTTACCTTTTGAATTTCAAAACTATTCCTACGCGTTTCACCCTTGGTGATCAAATCACACCCATGGGTTTATTAAATTCACATCCGAAATCTGCATTCCAGAATGCAACAATACATGGGTCGACAGGAGGCATCAAATTTTCAACAGATTACAAATAAATCCACTGTAATACTTAGAACAATTAAACCCTCAACCTTGACGACTTGAGAGTTCACATCTAATGAAATATTACCTATAATACTCAATAGTTGAGCACTAGCAAAAAAAACTGACTTAAAAGAGTACCAGACATTTTAGGACGTCCTTTGGTAACTGTATGATGCTTAGTTCAGACTAGTACACACCTAAGTAGATGTAGGGTACTTATCCGCGGCGGCCTTGACTATGGCAGTTGCGTTTTTTTTTATGCAGTTTTACTTACTGAACAAGAATTTTAAGTAATATTTATTCGGACGACTGTAAATAACCCCCCCGGGCCCAGTACTAAACACGGCGAAATACATTGGACGGTCCAATACCTAGTGGATGTCGTATCCGCAGTTACGTTCCTTTCAGTTCGTGCCGAGTGCTTCTGTAGAAATACCCACACCTAGTTAAAACTAGACCTAGCTACTGAATTTATGATCCCACGAAATTAGGGAACAAATTTGAATAGCAATTTCCTTGGCTATATTAATCTTTTATAAATTAACACCCGGAATACTTCTCAGGCTACAAGTTTTCATGCCCTTCGCATGTTTCATACCCTTATTGTTTTCGGAAATGCTTAGCGATTTAAAGTCTTAAAACAGCATTCCCGAAAAACAATTAACAAACAATCCCGAAAAAACGAAAAAAACAAACTTCAACACTTTTTCAATTTTGCTAATAATCGATAATTTTATTACCTACTAAATATTATTAACTAATAATATAAAGTAAACATACAAAGGGCTTTTATTTCTATGGCTACAGATATTTGAGAAATATTTGAGGTGTGTGGAAGCTGATGGCATCCATGATCCATATCAGCTGGGTTTGTTGACAAAACACCACGGCCCACTGAACCACCACATGGCGGAATTAAAGTAAAACTTTTTTTTTTTTTTGGAATTAAGAGTAAATTTTTTTAATTCATAACAGAAACGTACTTGACAAATGGGGGGTTATAGTTTGGTTGTAGACAGGGTGGAACTCATTAAACAAATTTATTTGCTCATTTGTAGAATGATCAACAGAGCCTGGGAAATGGCTCCACCCACTACGAAACTTAGTACCATTTACCAAAACGGCTGCACATTACACTTAACAGCTTTGCTCATGGCCTTCGTTTAGTTTTTCGTACTGCCTTTAAGAAGCTCCTTGTTCAGTTTGCAATATTAGGACCATTTGTGTGAAAAAATATACTGAAACTTGAAAAAAAAACTAAAACACGACAATACTGCATAAATTTATTACGCAGGCCTATTATTTAATATCTATTACTAGACTAAATTTAATAAACTACACAACCAGATGATTGACATATTAAAACCTAATAAACTTTAATAACGATCATCTAAACCTCACGGTGGAGTCAGAGCAAAGATAAATAGCCCAATAAAAACCGCCACAAAGATTTGGTAGTTAAAGAAACTACCAGGTAAATGATAACCCACGACACAAGTAAAACCTTTCAAAAGGTTTAGGTTTCAACAACAAAATGAGCTTTGGGAAACTGCATTGCGAACTAAAATAAGCATGTGAAATCTTCGTAAAATAAGTGTTTAAGGCAATCATGAACCCAATATGGCGTCCCAATATATAACGATGCAACCTGAACAGTCTTGGACACTTCCTTACCAGCGCTCATTAAACGGTGTACTGACCACTAATAGCGTATATATGTAATGTCTATCGATATCACTTAAAATTTTAGTTTTAATCAGCACAATAAAGCACTATTGCTTAAACTAAGTAATGTATATGTTTCATTAATACACACGGCAGATGTAAAACGCAAACAAACATACATATCTTCAATACTCACGTCAGCTGAATACCGTAAACAGCAGAACGAAGAGGAAACAGCAAAAGAAAACACAAACTACATACACGAAACGCAGGTGTTGCTTCCACACCAGACAGACGAGAGCAACTGAACGTTGGACTCAGGATATGGAACGCAAGTGGCCAACGTAATATCTATACTGCTTCGAACAATTGTGGAAGAGTCCAGCAACTAGAAATGAATTTCAGCCAATAGCACTTGCCGTGTTGGGTTGGTTGTTACAAACACGCTTATTGATGGTTCTAATTATTTGATGAGTCTCTGTAGCCTTTAATGTACAGTATTGTATATATATGAGTGGAGGTTGAGCAAGCTCTACAACCACTTATTCAAACCATCAGTTTGTTATTTAAAATAAGGTGCTTCTTATTCGCCTATTAGGTACTAATCCGCCAATGCCTATTTCCCTTATTTTCGTTAATCCTGTGTGTCCTTTGCTAATGATTAAGGTCATGAACCAATAATTTGGTTCAGCTTCCCGCAGTAATCGTTAGACAGATAAATAATTATTATTTAGACATGATGGAAATACAATTTTGGCAAATATTGAGACGCGAGAGAGGAAAATAAACAGAGATCGCATGACAACATTTGTGTATTTATTTTATTTTTTTACTAAAATGTTAGTAGATACAGTTCATTCTCCATCGACATACTGCTGTAACATCTGTTGACCTATATTCGGTTTTTTTTTCCATCTGCCTGTGGTGTTTGTGCATGGTAACACTGCGTCCCGGGCTTTAAATAATGTCTTATTTCAAATATTAACGGTGTAATTCGCATACAGTAAATTATTAAAACATTTTTTTCAGTAGCAAATGTACACCCAGATATCCTTTTATTTACCTAAAACTTACACATAGCGTAACTATTTAAAGCCCGGGACGCAGTGTTACCATGCGAAAACACCACAGGCGGATGGACAGATGGAAAAAAACAAGAGTATAGTTATAAAATCATGAAACAGAATCATTGCCAATTTATCGCTTTTACTATTTGCTGGTCATTCTTGACATTTTTGTTTTACTGTAAGCTAATCATTTTTCTTAAAATGTTGAACCTAGGTACCTATGTCATCTGTATAAAATTAATAACCTTTTGCCATCGACGTAAACATAACTAATGATTTACACAGTAGGACACGCACTATTGATAACGTGATGATTGCATTTTTTTTTATATATATATTTCGCGGGAGTTCTTGCGTAAAGCTTAAACATACACGGACCTCCCCCCACCACCCCCTACCCCAAAGGGCCTCCCTTCTGCTTCCCGCTTGCTTGGATCGATGAGGAATTCATGGTCTAGACCGTGAGGTCATTACACCCAGGTCCTGATTATACCTTCCCGTCCTATTCCACGAACTCGGAGAAGGGGCAGCCTATTCTAGCGTTAAATTCTATGTTGGATCTCTTCTCAACTTTAAGATTTTACCTTCATATTCACATCTACTTATTTATCTACTAGACCTAATGATTAACATGACGACTACTGAGTTACTACTCTCAAGTTGGCTGGATCACGCTGTCTGTCAAGGGTTGTCTGCAGTTGCTGTCCATTACTATGAATCTTTAATTATCAGATTCTTGTTGCTTGGAGTAGAAACTAGAGGTCCTCTCCCAGCCGTTCGATTTCGCTTATCACGTAATCCATGGTGGCCTTCGTGGGACACGGGATGCAGTGGTTTGTCAAGCGGAAGAAATTCACGAAGTTCTTGCTCTTCAAAGGTTGGTATCCTATCATCAGGGTGCCCTGTTTCATCATGCGCGCTTTGATCTCTGGTGACACCTGGGGATCGAAAAACGTTATTTAGTGCGTGTATTTCTCTATAGACATCTGGGGGTGTGTATTTTTTTTTATTTAAATCAATAAAGTCTATTTACAAAAATGGCAATTTTCATTTACACAATAATTTTCTAGAGTAATATTGTTATACACATACCAAACAATTCGAATTTATCCCGAGTTTAAAGGATATTTGAATACTGGAGGTAGTACTAACAAACAATTTACAGATGCCAGTTGTGCACCGACACTTGAAGTAAAAGATATATATATATATAGTGTGTGTGTGCGCGCACGCGGTTATACGTTTGTGGCCTATTTTTTTCTCTAATTTTTTCAAGTAATATATACACATACAATTATATGCGTGTGTGTGCACAATTATGTGCAGGTACACGTGTGGGCGCGCGGACAGTTGCGTGCGAGAATGCATTAACATTATTGTCAAGGAACGGCCGACCATTAAAGTGTCAGAAGACTGACTTGTGAACGAAAGCTGGCCACCTAAATTAGGCAAAAGTATATATATAGTCTCATGCTTATCCTCAATTTCCCAACCTTGGATAGCTTCTGCCACCACTCGGGCGTCTCCTCCTGGTCTCGTAGACTCTTGGGAATGAACCAGAAGCAGACGTTGGTGCACTGGGGCTCTGCCACCACTAGGCGGAAGCCCTCTCTCTTGGCGATCTTCTTGCTGAAATAGCTGATGTGGATATGAAGTTAGTACTACAACTGGATTATGGGGAATATAGCATGGTCTAATAAATGAATAACAGGATTTGTAAATGAACTTAAGGAGTGATGTGTGTTTCATGAGATTGATATGTATATATATATATATATATATATATATATATATATATATATATATAGATATTATATATATATATATATATATATATATATATATATTTCAACATAAGCTGCACTGCTATTCCTGTAATGATGATATATTGTGCCCGTGAATAAACATTACTTTCAGATAGCTTAGATGAGAGAAAGAGAGAGAGAGAGATTAATAATAAATAATCGATTCACGTCTCGTACAAGCCTCTTTAACGAATGCCAGTTCTTTCATGTCACTAACTCGCTCCACAAGACCGACGGTAGAGTACTGAGTACTTTTGCAAGTTTAAAGCATTCAGATTTTAAGAAGGAAACAGTAAGTATGGAGCGGAGTTCTTTTCGGTATTCGGGAAAAGCATATTCTAGGGAAGATATCTTCCCATTTCGAAGGGGGAAAAAAATAACTTTCATGTTGGCAAACCAATATTCAGTTGTTCAGTACCGACCTATAGTAGATTTGCATCAACTGTGCATCTGATGTCTAGGCCAGTCCCTTACGACGCTCCTGATTGGCTGTTGATAAGCCCAAAGTCTAATATTAGACTTTGGTTAAGCCAATCACAGGGCTGGAAACTCTCAGTCTCTAGAGAGAGTTCACATGGGCAGGTTGTATATTCCACCTCTCCTGAGGGGAAACATCAACAGCCAATCAGGAGCGTCATACGGGACTGGCCTACATCAGATGCACGGTTGATGTGAATCTACTATAGTACCACAACGCCAGGGAATTAAAAAGAGAAATAATAAATGAGGAGGGATAGGCATATGATACAGATAAGGCAAATAGCAAGTGATGCTTAAAAATCTGCTTTTTATGACTATTCAATATATCATCTGTAGCTAATGTTTCGGAGATGTATTGATTCAGTGTCTGTAGCTAAAAATGACATCACAAGCATGGATGGTTCAGAAGCTGCTTGTAAGTAGAGATGACGTAGTTCAGAAATTTGCATAGAGGTTTACCACTATATTTTTTATAGCTAGTGCTGACTTTATTATTATTATTATTATTATTATTATTATTATTATTATTTTATTATTATTAATTATTATTATTATTATTATATTATTATTATTATTATTATTATTATTATTATTATTATTATTATTATTATATTCAGAAGATGAAACGTATTCATATGGAACAAACCCACAGGGGCCACTGATTTGAAATTCAAGCTCCCAAGGAATATGATGTCCATTGGGAAGAAGTAAGACGATGAAAGGGAAAGGCCGAAAAAGACGCCACATTTATTAAACTAAATAAAAAAAATAAATGAATAAATTAGACGATGTAAAGCGAAGTACGGAGAGAAGACACCACACTTATTAAAATAAGGGAAAAAGTTAATAAAATAACAAATAGATAAAAACGTATCGAAATGCAAGGAGAATAGTGTACAGTCAATCTTCACCTTGAGGCCTCGAACGCAGCGTCGATCTTCCTCTCGATATCCGCCAGTCCGTGGAAGCTGAGTATCAGGTAGAGCTTGTTGGCATCTGGCTTACGACCGCACTGGAAGCTCATGTCGCCGATATCGTAATTCACGTCGTAGACTTTGTCTTGCTGGAAGAGATACGTCGCTTGCGCCGAGTTGCATTCCCGAAGGAGGCCCTGCAGGGATTCAAGTCCCGAGTTCAGTGAAAAGCTCTCTCTCTCTCTCTCTCTCTCTCTCTCTCTCTCTCTCTCTCTCTCTCTCTCTCTCTCTCTCTCGGCAAGGCTCACGGTTGATGCTATAAAGCTCTTAGCATTGATAAAGCAACCATTCTTGATGTAACAATAATTTTGTAACTGTTTTACTGATCATTATTGCTCTTTTGGTTAACGTAATTATCCCATAGATCAGGCTCTTCATGGCTTAATCATAACAGGTAGAAGAAGAGTATAAAAACAATACATTCGTTATAGAAATACATAAATGGAATTAAGGTAAATAGCACATAATAGGTGATGAGTAGTACTACTGTCCAGTGACATTCACTGTGTAATAAAACAACAAAATATTATTCAGTAGATGAATCCTATTCATATGGAACGAGCCCACAGCCTACCTTATGCTTCGTGAAGAACGGTGAGCATTGCAAAGGCGCGCCAAGCATCTTGTGAGGGTTCCATGCAAGAGAGTCGCACCTGGGACAAAGCAATGTCATTATCACAAAAGCCACCATCCAAACCAATCACCATGATTATTCAAGTAGTGCAGTCATAACTAAACTATTATTATATGTTCTGCTGTCATATTGTCATTATAAACAGGAAATCATTGCAACGATACACAACTTGTAGGCCTACAACATTATCACGAGCACCATCAAAACCAGTCGCTATCTTAATCTAAAATGTTGCAGTCATGACTAAAATGTATTAATATATGTTGCAATGTCATCCTTATTGTCATACAAACACTGGAAAACATATGCGGTGATATACAAGTAGTAGGCCTACATCATAATCGGGAGCATACACGCATGACATGACGAAAATGCGTTCGTATGATATAATAATAATAATAAAAAAAAAGAAAATAGAACGAAGAAGTGGATAAGGTAATAAAAGGATAAGTTAAGAGTTGTGCTTTAAAGGGCCCCATACACTAAACGATTGTATGAACGCTTGTCTGTATCGTTCGCAAAAACATTATGTATGGGCTTGTCTGAATGCAAAAGTGGGCGGAGCTTCGTGTCTGAACGATCTCAGCGGGAATCTGTCACGACCAGGTTGCTGCTTGCGACTGAAGTCTGTCTGTCATGCACAGATCGTTCAATGTATGTGTTTGTCTGCTGATATAACGCTATCGCGCTCGTCTCTTTTAGAGATGATGTCATGTCTTCCCGAGACAAAATCTTTGTTCAGACTGAAATCGGTGGGAAGATCGTCTGAATAGTATGTGTGTGTGTGTGTGTGTGTCGATAACGACAATCGTTCAGACAGTCGTTCATACAATTGTTCATTGTATTTAACGCATCAGAGGTTATTGCCATGACTCACCTTTCTATGCCTTTCATGTTGTGTTTGTGCTTCTTGGACAGCAACACAATTCCTCCCCAGCACGCCTGAAAGAAGTCCGGATCAATTATCCCGGTCAAGTAAACAAGTGGAAAATGCGACGAAGTTTCTTCGGCGCAATCAAGTTTTTTTTGTACAGCCACTAAAGCGCATAATCAAGGCTATCGATTTTTTTTCTTTTATTTAAAAAACACCTTTTAAAGTTCATTTTACAATTCAGTACATATACAGTATAAGGTAATTTATATACAGAATAAAAAAATATGCTGTTATAATATTTTTTATAGAATTTACCACGTATATACATACATACACATACCCATAAGCTGTATATACATACTCATTACACATACATACCCACCGAAAATAGGTCTATCTTTCGGTGGTCTCGCTATCAATACCATATGAGCCACGGCCCACGAAACTTTAACCACAGCCTGGTGGCTTGTCCTATCGATGCCAGACGCACCGTTAAGGATAACTTTAATCGTAAATAGAATAACAATTACCGAGGCTAGTGGGCTGCAATTTGGGATGGTTAAAGATTGGCGGGTTAATGATCAACATACCAATTTGTAACCCTCTAGCCTCAGCAATATCTTAGGATATGAGAACGGACAGAAAAAAGAAGTGTGGCTATTTCAACAGTTTTCTTTCTAGGTTTGTTAATTCAGTTAAGGTTGGGGAGAAATTTAGACAAATGAGAAATTATATATATATATATATATATATATATATATATATATATATAATATATATATATATATATATATATATGCATTATGCTTGCAGTTTAATGCGTGCCTGTACGTCAGTGCACGAGCATGTAAATTTAAGTGAGCAGGGTATAATGCTTTACTGTATATAATAAACATAATTTCCATGGGCAATTAACAGCTATTTAAACCATCGTAATAAAATGCAACGCCAAACAGTCAATCAATCGTCTTTCTGAACTACATCACCACGACGACAAAAGGTCTAATTTGGCTCTGGTAAAAATGTTTCTGAATTAGACTGATAGATGGACGTACGAACTGATATGAAATCTTAACCTTCCTAATGGCGTATAATGGTCAAACGTACACTGACTTCATTCACCTTCATCTATTTATAGGGTTTTCAGGAAATAGAGTTAAATTACACTTACGTCCGTATGAAGCCAGAGTCCTTCTCCCTCGCAGACGTCGGCGATTTCGTCGAGAGGATCGAAGGATCCCAGGACCGTGGTGCCGGAGCTCGCTGCAACAAAGAAAGGATCTCGCCCTTCTTCCCTGGTCTTCTTTATGGCCTCCTTCAGCGCCGCAGGGATCATCCTGCCCCTGGCGTCCGTTGGCACGAGAACCAAGTTATCCAGACCCAGGCCCATCAGAGCGGCGGTTTTGTGAATCCAGTAATGGCACTGGTTACAAGGAAAGTGTTGGTAATTACACATACAGGGATAAATGTGTATATGATGTATGCAGAAACGTAAACACGCGTCGTACACATACTCACATGCGTCTAGTGACGTCAAGTCGACAAAGACTACAGGATATCCTAATTTTTTTTTATACTCTGTTTTGTTATCATCTGTCCATCCGCCTGTGGTGTTTGCGCATGGTAACACTGCGTCCCGGGCTTTAAATAATATCCTATTTCGAATATTAACGGTGTAATTCGCATACAGTAAATTATTAAAACACTTTTCAGTTACAGATGTACACCCAGATATCCTTTTATTTACCTAAAACTTACACCTAGCGTAACGATTTAAAGCCCCGGACGCAGTGTTACCATACGCAAACACCACAGGCGGATGGACAGATGGAAAAAAACAGAGTATAGTTATTTATCATTATTTCCCTAAAAGTATAGTCAGCAGAGTATACTAAACTATTAACTGCTTCATAAAGTATGTCTATATGCTTAAATTATTTCCGATTATCTCTGTATTACGTAATGCCTTATGGAAACATCAAAGCCAAATGCTTTAAACAAAAAATCTCTAAGAATGTCGAAGGAAAACTAAGAATCACTCAGAGGAAAAACTCCTAATAATATGGAACACGCCTTCAAAGGGGTAATTGATTTGAAAATTCAAACTTCAACAGAAAATGGAAAAGACCAACCGTCGTTTCCCTCACCTGATCAGAAGCAAAGGCAACCAGCTTTTTCATGCCAAACACTCCGGTTCTCTTGACGCCTGGACAATGCCGGTGTCTGGCTAAAGCCATAGCGTAGGTATTGCTGAGAGACCCACCTGGAATAATAATAATAATAATAATAATAATAATAATAATAATAATAATAATAATTTACTTGAAATTCACCCTAAATGTACAGCCTAACCACTAGACCGTGAGCTTAACTCTCTCTTATATGCATACAATTAAGTGTAGTGGTGCTCAAATCTCATGCGATATGATTCTTTATGTATCGTCCAGATTCTCAGACTCAACGTGATGTTGCCCAGTAGTGTTATACTTTTTTTTTCTAATGTCATACATGTCGAAAAATTTGTGAATTCACAGCTTGCCCTATTTTCCTTATGGTTATATAAATATGATCCCTTTTATGCATTGGTATAATTCGTAATCTGTGTGATTTGAACTGATTTTCTGTTTTTACGCTGCTAAGTTCAAAATGCGGTGTGATAAGGTTAGCTGTGCCATCAATGAAATCACACTTTACATGCTCCTCGGACTGGTCAACATAACTTCGTCAGCTGCATTGACAGTAGACCTAATAATAACATTTTCAATGTAGGAACATGAATTAAAACAAGTTTTCTTTGAATGTTGAAGCTTTCGGCTTTTGATTATATGGAGAAGATGACTATTAATCGAAATATCATAAGTATTAATATCAAGGCGTAAGGAACACTTGTTTTTCAACTGGTTTAAAATATAATTTTCTTAAAAGTCCTTTTCCTCGCTTTTGGTGTATAATTTATCCTTTCATAAGGTAACTTGACGAACAAGAATGTGTAGATAACTTCATTTGCTTTCTGGCCAGAAATGGTTAATAGGGAGACGTGACTGTTAATTGTAAAGTAAAGAAATCTAACACCTAGGCCTAAGAACAATATCTTGGCTTTGATAAAAGAATAATTGCATAGGCGAATATTTATTAGTATGCCATAATTTTTTTAATATTTAAGAATTATAGCAATTAATTGTGTATGAAAATCCAAATATTCCTCTAACACATATAAAGTAAGTGTTTTCAAGATAATTTCATTGTCGCTACTCAGTGTAGACCTACTTATGTTACACCGGGTGATGGTTGTTGCACCGAGTCGGTTGCCGCGAAGTCCGCACGTCACCGAGAAACTAGCTCCGCACCGGGAGGTGTGTTAATTGCCAAGCAATGTTATGTTGCTACACTAACTAGACGAAATAGTCATCCTGGTTATATTATATTAACCGTATCTTTTCCAGTATATGAGTTGGGTTTACCAATTAAACCTTTTTAGAGTTAGATTTCCCCCTTTCCGAAATTGTGAAACATTACGCAACTTTAATGATAGTAAAATTTAGAATCGAACGAGATACGCGGACAATGTTCAGTCTTGAAGCTGGTTTATTACATTCGATATATATATATATATATATAATATATATATATATATATATTATTATATTATATATATATATATATATATATATATATATATATATATATATAATTATAATATAATAATATACGTGTGTGTGTGTGTAATTACCGTTTTATATTTATGATTGTTGTATATGATTTGATGCGTAAATTAGGCTACAAAGTGAACAAGGGCAAGTAAATTTATTCATAAAGTTTTCAGCAAAAAGTGGGAAGTTACAAAAAACTGCACTAAAATGTATTTCTTTACTAAAAACGGTTGGTTTTGCATTCATTTCTTTGCGTTCCCCACAGAGAAGTTGACAAGCTCCATAAATCCTTCGATATTCATAAGTAGTTTATTCTTTCTTTTCTTTTTTAAGCTACATTTGTCACTTTAGGTAATATGCTGTATGTTAAATCAAACGTTTGCTGAAGTATTTATGATAATAAACAACCTAATGTATAACATAGGTCTAGGCTTAAAATCAATGCCATAAACATTGTAAACTGACAAACGTTTGCTGAAGTATTAATGATAATAAACAACCTAATATATAACATAGGTCTAGGCTTAAAATCAATGCCATAAACATTGTAAACTGACAAAAACGATATGAAACATGTAGGTCTATATGCCACCTTTTATGATCCAGACATTTTGAAATGAGATATTTCCCCAAGAGAATGGACAGCATATTATGCATGATTTATGGTATACATGTGCCAATCCTAAGCCAAACGAATGCCCTATTCAGGGCTATGAGTTTCAAAAAATTGGAAAAGAGCACATCATAATTGGTCCTTTTTTTATCAATAAGCTACATTAATGTAAAGAAAATCCACGATTATAATACACCACTTTCTAGCATACTGATATCGAAACTTATTCGGTTATAATCAGTTGAATCACTTCAACTAATGAAATTGCCTAATACATATTTGCAGTTGTTTTCTCAAGAAAATAAATAAAAACTCGTTACACATGACTAAGTTTACATTAATTTAAGTCAGTCTTCACCCTAAGATTTCACAAATTAACCAAATTTTACTAACCTATATATATAATTACAAGGGCAAATTGAAGATTGCTGGACGTAAAGAATGAATGCATCTGCTGTTGACAAAATCGGTTCTTAATTGAAAATCGTATATGATCGTATCTGATATTGGCTCACGAACACTCGAGACTAGTGAAAATGGTTAATTTTTCCAAAATATTAGTATTCTTAAAAATATTATATAATTTAAATAATTTTTTTATTAATGAAAAAAAAGTTTTAAAAGCATATATACTATGCGGACCTACAGCGCCGCATACGTGAGGCGTGCAGACCTCAGCTCTGCATTTAATGCCTCCCCCTCGAATCCTCTCCGCACTTTTGGTCATTTCTCCGCGCTTTGGCAACACTGGCACCGACACAATTGATACGTCACACACGCTCCGCTCACACGTTGATATCGGTGGGTGCATTCTACTTTTGTACATACATATTTACATATTTTTCAGCATTGAGGTGTAAAAGCAATCAAATAGGACCATTTCAAATTTTATGTTGGCTTTGGAAACATTATGAATGTTATGACAATTTTTTTCGCTTTTTTTTTTTTTCATTTAACATTTGAACTGATGCTTGATGACGACTTCATTTTGGTCAAATGCTTCAGCGATGTGTGAACGAAAGTTTTGAAAATGTGTCTGAGAGTTTTTTCTGAAATTTGCTAAACGTGACATTTTCTTACAGTTTTGACTATATGACAGATTTCACTCTTATGAAACATTATGTCCATATTGTATGCAATAATCGCGTTTCCGCATTGAAATAATAGATAAACATGGAGCATGTTAGGTTGCCAGTTAGTGAATTTTTAACGAAATCTTATGGAGTCATGTCGCATGAGATTTGAGCACCACTGTACGTAATAATTCTTTCCCTTTTTTGTAACCAGATAAAAGTTATAATTACTCGACGTATGAAGCTTACGTAATATGATTTTTTATACCTTCCTGATTTTCTGAACGACGTATATGTACAGCGTACAAATACACGAAAGAGACTTTATTAGCATCTTTGGGATTAGACTATTTGGTTTGGTAGCCTCTCTCTTCACTGCATACGTCGTGAGTCTAAATTTCAAGATGTCGAAATTACACATGTGCAACCATCATTTTAAAAAATCAAATATTCGTGGAGCATATTAAGTTCTATCAACCTTCATTGGTATGCAACTCGGGTATAATTTTTATTTCTTTTGCTGATAGGTTTGTTGGTTCATGGCCCAAGTTCACGGCAGACACCCTTTCAGTCTATCGATTCCAACCGTATGTTGCGAATACCATTCGCTAAAAATGTTCGCGAGCTTGTGTGCAGTGACTTTCTTGTTTCATTTGATCTACATGCTTGACGGTGTATTTTCAAGGATTCATGTAAAAGATAAAGGACTATAAAAATAACATCTAAAAGAAAGTAATAAACGTCATGGTTACTGAGAGAGAGAGAGAGAGAGAGTGAGAGAGCCTTACCAGCCGAGAAAATGCCATCTCCCTCCGGCCATCCGATTAGAGCGTTCATTTTCGAGATGACAAACTTCTCAATAAGGACGAAAACTGGAGAGATCTCGTAAGTGTGTCTGCGAAAAAAGGGGGATGAGAATAAATCATTAAATAAACAAATAGTTATTTTCCTGGTTTTGGTATGTCAGTCTGCGTGTTATGCAAGGGAAAGAGACGCAGTCAAACAGCATTAATGTTGCTTTGACACGACAATGACGATGTGGGTCAGCATTCGATTGAAGCTTAGTGGCGATAGTGGTAGTTTTGGAGAATCCTGGTGGTGGTAGTAGTAGTAGTAGTAGTAGTAGTATCAATGTATGAAGTGACATATTAAATCCTTTGCTGCTAGTAGACCGATAGGGTCGCGAAAGGATAGTGGGGCGGCGGCGTGGAGAGACAGGGAGAGAGAGAAATAACACGCAATGATCAGTACTCCGACAAAAACATCGTTTCTCTCTCTCTCTCTCTCTTCTCTCTCTCTCTCTCTCTTATCACTAAAGATGGAGTTAATCAATACAAACTGCTCATGAAACTATTTCGACATAGAGAGAAAGGGAGGGAGGTATAGAAACGTTACCTCGTCGAATAAATAAATGGGTTGAAATATTTCGCTCACTCTCGTATGCTAGTGTTGAATGTATATACAATGAATGAATGAATGATAAAATTTAGACCTATACGTATAATAATGAGGACGTTGAATAATCAGTAAAGTAATAAAATTGTTCTCAAGGGATATATATATATATATATATTATATATATATATATATATATATATATATATATATATATATATATATATATGAATAATTATCACATCACCGTGATTCATATAAATCATTCGGGCTACAAATGTCCTTTAATATCTAATTCGCTCTACCTCGGAATTGATATGTTTTCATATATGTACCGAAGGGGAATTTTTTAGTTGATAATAATTTCGTCCCCTCATGGGATCGAACCACCGTCCTGCGGACAGGCACGAAATCAGGACCGACAGTGACATACCGATTCGGCTAGAGCGAATTAAATATTAAAGGACATTTGTAGCTTGAATGATATATATATATATATATATATATATATAATATATATATATATATATATATATATAATATATATATATATATATATATATATACATATATATATATATATATATATATATATATATATATATACATAATATATATATATATATATATATATATATATATATACATATATATATATATTATATATTATATATGATATATATATATATATATATATATATATATATTAATGCTAAATTTGGCTGGTCCATCATTAAACACCCAAACATCTACTCGGCTGTTTATTTCTTGATGGCCTTTGTCGTTACGTTGTTTTTCGTATTTATTTATTTATTTATTTTGTTTCAATAGTCTCTTTTTAGACCCCCGTCCGGCTACGTGTTTCTTTTCGTGTCGTGGTGTTTCTGATATTTTTAAATGAGTTAACGTTTTAAATGAGATAATGCTGTAGCGGTTTCAATTATTTATTATAATAAATGTTTATATGAATGATTATTGAGAGTTAACTTCCTATATGTCAGCCTTGAATATGCAATATATATATATATCTATATATATATATATATATATATTTATATTATATATATATTATATATATATATATATATATATATATATCTATATATATATATATATATATTATATTGCTACTGTCAAATGCATATATCCCCTCTTTGACTGTATAAAATATTGTGTATAAGATTTTGGCAACATTTTTCCAGATTCCTAGATAGCTTAGAGATAGGATGTTTTAAATGTGTGTTCAGGTTTCACATAACTTATTATAAAAAGAATGTAGAACATAGAATGTAAAAAGAGAGATTTTCTTTGTCCGTTTGAAACTAGAGTTGTTTTTCAAAACCTGTCAACACGTTTGATTAGGGACTTCAAGGTCATCGCTGTGTTTTGGGAATTCTGCCATCACATTTGATAGTGACTTTTGCTCGAGTCTGTTTCGTCGAGTACATGACTTTGTTGAGCAGAATGGTTTCATATGCGTTCGTCTTTGTCAAAACCGCATGCAGATTTCACATTTTGTTTGTAAAGTTGCGTCACTTTCGAAGCTTCTAGAAAGAATTATTACCCAAAATGTTTTGTGTCATCTCCACTGTCCAGCTTCCGTAAGAGAAGAGTTTTCATTGCATCTTAAAACCGCGTTCCATTCAGACATCTCCCTCTCTCTCTCTCTCTCTCTCTCTCTCTCTCTCTCTCTCTCTCTCTCTCTCTCTCTCTCTCTCTGCCTCGCCATAATTGATATTAACGTAACGTAAAATGGTCACTCGTAACTTGTCGATTTCAGATTTGATATTTCTCAGTGTTTATTTAGTGTAATTTAGTGCTTTTTGTGGAATCTGAACAAACATTTTACAAGTTTGTGTAACGGCGCCTATTTTTGTGAATTGGTGAATTTTTTTTGAAGAAAGAAGTTGGTATACCAAGGTAAAGTGTGTTATATTTTTATTAGTTGCAACTAATAACTAATATCTGATGGTTATGATGGTTTGGTAAAAACTAATAACTATTGGTTACAATGGTTTAGAGAACTAATAACTAATAGTTACTATGGTTTGGTGAAATTTCAAATTTTACACATTGCAATTTTTTTGTGTTTTGTGTTTGTTTCATTTGAAGTGCATTTATCCATTTTCTTATTGAAGGGTGTCTTTTTATTTTATATTCTGTGTGATTAGTACTTTTTGCAATTATGGCATTTTCCACATTTTTCTGTGTTTTCATTTGCATTCACAATTTAATTAACTTAGTTATTTTCATGACTTAATCGTTGCACATTTAATTGAAGTTCACACTTGTGAATTAATTTGCATTTATTTAGAATTCTTTTCAAGTTTTATTGATGTTTAGCACTTGTGAATTAATTTCCAAATTTCAATTATTGCCTAGCACTTTTGAATTTTGATTGAATTAATTTTCTTGAATTTTGTGATAAGTTAATTTTGATTTAATTTTACTGAATTGATTCAAGAATTAATTGAACTTTACTTTGTTTTCAAATAACTGTAATTTTCCCTGATATTGTGAATTTCACTTATAAAGTTTGAGTTTAATGATAAATTTTTGTATTTAAAGTTTTTATAAGTGTTTTCTTTATTTTACACCAGTATTTAATTATGATTATATTGATGTTAGGTAGAAACATAGAGTGGTAATTGATCTGTTTTCCTTCAATTAACTTGAAGTGACTTAAAACCAGGGAAGTACTTAGACTTTTGAAATCAGGGAAATACTTAGACTTTTAAAGTTGTTGGTGGAGTGATGCCCTTTGATTAACTTGATTACTCACAAGATTACCTCACACCTGTTTTGGTGGACTTAGTCTGATTTTCTGCAATACTGGTAAGTTGTTAAGGGATCTCTGTTGCCTTTAGAGTATTCAGTCGTTTAGTACCTATGATGAGGGTTCAGGTGTCTGGCTGTTGTGAGGTAACAATTAATGAATGGTAAGTGTAGTAACCAGATACTTGGCACTTTGTCACAATATATATAATATATATATATATATATATATATATATATATATCTATATATATATTTATATATATAGTAATCCCAGGTTTTTGATTAATAATAGATTTGTCATGTGTTCTCAGTGACCTGTGGAATGTGGAGAACAGTGCAGGAGTGACGACCTGAGAGTAGCTGATCAATGAGTTTCTAGGGGTGGCGTGAGATAAAAATGATTAGTTCGACAAGTCAATGCACGACAGTTTATGAACTCTTCTCAAAGTGCCTTTGGGAAACTGGTTGTAGCCAGTAATATGAGGCGTTGTCGAACTGTGTGTTCGTATGTGCGTGTGTGTCTCTTCCCTTTAATAGGTTCATACCCAAGCCTATGGGAGGGATTTTGATAGAGGGCTTCAAGTCACAGGCAAGATGCCGTGGCATTCGCTGGGGGGAGTTTTTTATTAAGTGTTTAGTGTCCGGTTGTCTGGGTAAGTGTTCAGGTGCTTTAGCCAAAGGGATGGCTTGTTTGATATCTTGTAAGATGTTCCATTTTATTAACTTTGTCTTTGAACTTATGTGTACTTACCAGGATGTGTTCTGTATCTTTGAAACAGACTCTGGTGCTTGTGGAATGCAGAGGGACAAAGAATTCCCAGAGGGGTGTAGACAGTTTTTTTGGTGACTAGACATTGTACTGTTTTTGAGTTAGTCTGTAAGACTGGATTACTTGGTTGATTGATTTATTTATTCTTGTTAATAAACGTTAATGTTATGATGCAACTCTCTCATTTTCATTACCTGTTAGAATGGAGAGAAAGAGGTAGAGAGAGAGAGAGAGAGGGATTGCCGAGAGAGAGAGAGGGAGAGGCTGTGTGTGTAATGGGGTGTGTGGGTCTGCCTTCCGTTTCGTGTCCACGCTTACCTTATGAATAACGGGGGGGGGGGGGGGGGGGGGGGGGGGGGGGAATCCCCCCAGTTACAGTGGTGGCAGACGGTTAAGAGGGGATATAAAAGTCTTCTTTCTTTTCTATGCCTAGGAACGCCAATGTAGAGATGGGTGGCCAGTTAGAAAATAAAAGGGGTTATGGCTTAGCGATAGTTTTCGAACAACAAAGCCTTGGTGGGATTGTGGAAAATCGTTAAACTGTTAGTTTTCAGTTACTTAGTGAGAAAAAATGAGAAAATATCTGTCTGTTAACTGTGCTAAAGGGAGGGAAGGATTTTATTAGACTCAGCATTTTTCCCAGGGAGTCAGCCTAGAAGCAGTGAGCGCACCCAGTGTGACTTTTGCTTGTGTAATGACGAGTGTATTCCGAGATACCCGTGCGGGTGTTGTGTTTAATGCATATAACACTGCCGTGTTTTACGAGAATTTCGAGTTCCTTTTGTTCCCATTATGGAGTGGTGAGTGTTAAAAAACTATTGTTTATCAAAGGGAGAGGGTTTTTGTTTAAATATTTCAGGGTTATGGGACTGGTTCAAGAGGTCAACAATTTTTCTTGTCTTTGCCCATAGTGACGTGTTTTCTTTATTTGCACGTGTTTATGATAGACGTATTCGTCTTTGTTTTAAACACATGAGAGTGTATAGAGATGTGTTTTTTGCATGTGAACTGTGCTTAGACACAGCGGCCACAATTTTACGGGCTCAGCACATTGCAAGGGGAGTATGGCCTGCCTCGAGGGAGGGTATTGCGAGGGTACTACTGGCCTCCCTCAAGAGATAGTGCAGGGATGGGCACTAGTGTATGCCTTGGGAGGGGGTCCTCAGACACTGTTCAAGGGGAGATGGGGGTACTATTGTGTATACCTCGGGCTGTTCTGTCGCTTGACTGAGGGGTTGTTCTCAGGGGGGGAGAAACCTTTTTTTTTCTCAGTGTGGGTGAACTCCCCCTTTCCTTTTTTTTCTTTGTGTTGGAGATGGGTCTGGCCTTGACATTGGATGCTAAGATATCAGCTGATTGATAAATTGATGAAGTGAAACGCCCGTAGAGTCTTTTTTTTAGAAAAGAGTTTTTTTCTCTCTCTCTTGGATGAAGAGAAAAGGAAATAAAAAGAGATTTTTCTTTTCCGTGAATGAGGGGAAAAGTAGTTAACATGCACGGGATGTGTTATATGTTTTACTTGTGCCTTGAAAGACACAAATATAAGGGGGATACACAGATTATTTTTTTTAATTGTGTTGGAGAGATTACTTTGAAATGCCGATGATTGGTGTTGTATCTGTGTTGTGTGGCAATGGTGTTATGTCATGGTGTTGCATGCTGGAGAAATTGTATGTCATAGGATTCAGCAATACTAGTGTATGCTATTTGAATTTCACCCTTACTTGAGATCTTTGCAAGAGAGTTATTGCTATGGAGAGTCATTATTATTATTATTATTATTAATAATTATTGTACTTGAGATGTGTCACGGGAGGTTTGCTTAAGTATAATTATCATTACGGGAGAATTGTTTTACGAGAGTTTTGAGATATTTCATGGGAGATTAGTTGATAATTATTACAGATAATTATTCAAGGAGAATTATTACAATGAATTAATGGGAGAAGTCTTGTCTTAGTTATTTGTTGAGTTTTTGTAACTTTGGAGAATATTTCAGTGATTCACGGGGATGAGTTTTGCTGAATCTTGATGAATCTGACTGAATCTTGGTGACTTGTGTGGAATCTTGCTGAATTTTTGCTGAATTTTTTGCTGAATTTTTGGAGAATGGACAAGCATTGACATTGGTGATATTTTTTGTACTGATACTGATGATTTTGATGATAGCAATTTTTTTGTTTGGTGATTTTTGTGATAATAATATTTCTGATACGGATTTTTTTTATACTAATACGTGGGTGCCGTAATGCTATCAAGGGAGGTGAAATCTTTTTTGAATATGGGAGGAACTAACAACACATTATTTTTTTTTCCTTTTTTTATGAGTTCAGCACATAATTGCTTGACATCTAGTGAGTTACGGGAGATAGTTGATAATGCCGTTGATTTTTCTTTTCTCCTTTTTTTGGAAATTAGCCATCGCTGACACAAGTTTTTTTTACCATGGGTGAATTTGAGTTTATTTTTTCTCTCCAGTTAGTGTGAATATTATCTCAGTTCATGACTTAGAGTCATTGTTCGGGAACGTGTTTGTGTTTCAGCTATTTGATGCTATAGAGAAATATATGGGAGAATTTTTCTTGCATGTTTTGAATGCATACGTAGTGGCACTACATTTTTTCTCTGGATATTTGTGTTCCAGAAATTGTGAGTTTTCTTGCACAATACCTTCGTTGTATTTGTGACAAATTTGGGAGAGATAGGAAACTTGGTTAAGTTTTCTAGTGACTTATGTCGTAGTGCATATGGAGAAGTCTTGGCTTAGACACTGTGAACTTGGAGTTCTGTTATAATGAGTTGTGGCACATTAGTGATTTTTTCTAGCATTTTCTAGACAGTTTTATTTGCCGAGATTTTGCCCTTTTTTAGCAGTTATGCTAAATGGAGAGAGTTTTTATAGTTTTTGACTATAAAATTGAGTTATTCTTTGGAGAATTGGAGTTATAATTGAGATATATTATTTTGGAGAGATAATTGGAGGTATATATTATTTTGGAGTTATATTTGAGATATAATATATGGGAGATATATTTTTGGCCATTTTTGATATTTGCCAATGTGATATGAGCTATGTTTAGTTCAATTATTTTGCAGCCATCTTTGTTGCAAATGGAGACACATATTTGGAGATTATGGGGCAATATTTGTGAGTGAGTGAGTTAGTTGCCTTGAGTGCACATTTTTTGGAG
Organism: Macrobrachium nipponense; assembly: GCF_015104395.2. NCBI lineage: Eukaryota > Metazoa > Arthropoda > Malacostraca > Decapoda > Palaemonidae > Macrobrachium > Macrobrachium nipponense. The sequence continues at coordinate 95,139,747 of NC_061087.1, read as the reverse complement.
ATATATTTTTGGAGCCTTGTTTTGTTCCACATGGAGTTATTGGGGACATAGAGGTAAATATTTTGTATTTGCCGAAATAGAGGTGATTATTCTCTATTCCTGGAGTGGTGTTGTTTTGTTTTTATTGACATGTGGCTATTGGAGAAATAAGAGAGAATAATATGGGGTTGGTTATTAACCAAATGGAGGAAATATTTTTATAACCGGAGTGGTGTTATTATTAATATGGTGTCTCATAATGGAGTTGGAATTAATCTTGGGCGGGTAACCCTTTTTTTTGTGGTTATGGGAGTTTTTCGAGACAAGAGAAGATTTCTGTGGTTCTCTTTTTTGGTTTCGTGACTATTTAGAGGCGAGTGTCATTACTGCATTAAGAGTCATTTGGAGATGTGTGCATTTTTTATGTTCACAAGTGTATTATTCTTGGAGAAATATAATTTGAGGCAAAGTCATGTTGAGAGAATAAGTCTTCGAGACAAATTTTTGAACACATTAGTCATATCCTGGAGTTAATTCTGTGAAATGTGTCAGTTAGACCTTTTTTCTAGAGAATCATGAGTTTCCAAACTTATGTGCCTGACTGGACAATTTTTTGTGCTGTTGTTTGAGCATGCGTCCGCAGGCGATTTTTCTGCTGACAAGTGATGTGATGAGCCGTGTGCTGACTTTTTTCCTCTGATGAGGATAGATCAGAATTTTTGCAATATCTGGAAATGTTGACAATAGCATTTCACGAAAGCGCATGGGTAAGAGTTTGCTTTCTGGCAAATTCCATAACTTTACATGGAGCATTTCTGGGAAAAACGCGGGAGTTATGCATATTATACATGTATTATGTATTTTGTGATTGGGGGAAATCTACTTGTGATTATTTTTTTTTTATTTTTCTTCCTTTTCCTTGAGAGATATAATTTTGGGATTGAGCTTAAGTAGCATTTCTTTTTTGGACGGGAGATTTGATTTTACCGGGAGATGTAATTTTTCAAGGGTTGTTACTTAAGTATTGGGAGTTTGACATTAAGTCTCATTGTGATTAATTATTGAGCAGTAAAGGGTTTTTTGCTGTTAAAAGTTGGAGATTTTTACTGATTTTGTGGGTTGTTCAAATATCAGAACTTGAGAGAACATTTTTGGGTCTGGGTGTTACGTGATTCTTTTTTTTCTTGGGCTTATTGCGATTTTTATCTTTTCCTTTTTTTTTCTTGTGAGCACATTCGAGTTTGAAATGTGAGTGCAGAATTCCGTGGAGTTGCTGTGATTTCTGAGTTGTGTGTGTGCTGATGTGTGAGTTTGAAGAATTGAGTTGGAGAACTTGATTTTTTTTCTTAGAGAGTTGCGATAATGACTTATGATTTGGTAGTCATATTAAGGGAGTTAATTGGGAGACGTTCAGTTAGTATTTCTGACCTTTTGAGATCATTGTTTGATGGAAGTAGTATGTTTGGGTTAATTTTCTTAGATTGACCAGTGACTTGACTAACATACTAACACACACCCAAAGGAAAAAGTCGTTCCCCGACGCCAGCAAGACGTCCACCAGCCGTGAAGAGAGGTTGCTGCCATGTTGTCCAGGGTGATTACAAGAATTTACACATGGGTGTTCGCGAGAATTCTACAGCGTGTTTTTTGGGGATCTACAGAAGCCGTGAGAAGTCTTCTACGATGAGGGAGGCATTCCGTCTTCCTACAGCTGCTACAGCCTGCTATAGCCTGTTGCTGTCTGTTCAGCTACTTGCAGACAAGCGAAGAGGGATATTCAAGAATCCTAATGCAGAAAATATGAGAGAAAATGCGTCTTGTGTTATTGGGAGATAAAGCGTGATAAGACTTTATTTTATAATGCCAGACATATGCAGTTTTTGCTTGTATTTTATTTTAAGCCGGCCAATGTTTTATATTATATAAGCTGTTTTGTTCGACCTTTTGCTAGGCGGGAGCTAGCATTTGTGCGAGGCCGAGCTATCTGTAAGGCCCAGGGTTTTTGATTAATAGTATATTTGTCCATGTGTTCTCAGTGACCTGTGGAATGTGGAGAACAGTGCAGGAGTGACGACCTGAGAGTAGCTGATCAATGAGTTTCTAGGGGTGGTGTGAGATAAAAATGATTAGTTCGACAAGTCAATGCACGACAGTTTATGAACTCTTCTGAAAGTGCCTTTGGGAAACTGGTTGTAGCCAGTAATATGAGGCGTTGTCGAACTGTGTGTTCGTATGTGCGTGTGTGCCTCTTCCCTTTAATAGGTTCATACCCAAGCCTATGGGAGGGATTTTGATAGAGGGCTTCAAGTCACAGGCAAGATGCCATGGCATTCCCCGGGGGGAGTTTTTTATTAAGTGTTTAGTGTCCGGTTGTCTGGGTAAGTGTTCAGGTGCTTTAGCCAAAGGGATGGCTTGTTTGATATCTTGTAAGATGTTCCATTTTATTAACTTTGTCTTTGAACTTGTGTGTACTTACCGAGATGTGTTCTGTATCTTTGAAACAGACAGATCTGGTACTTGTGGAATGCAGAGGGACAAAGAATTCCCAGAGGGGTGTAGACAGTTTTTTTGGTGACTAGACATTGTACTGTTTTTGAGTTAGTCTGTAAGACTGGATTACTTGGTTCATTGATTGATTTATTCTTGTTAATAAACGTTAATGTTATGATGCAACTCTCTCATTTTCATTACCTGTTAGAATGGAGAGAAAGAGGTAGAGAGAGAGAGAGAGAGAGAGAGAGGGATTGCCGAGAGAGAGAGAGGGAGAGGCTGTGTGTGTAATGGGGTGTGTGGGTCTGCCTTCCGTTTCGTGTCCACGCTTACCTTACGAATAACGGGGGGGGGGGGGGGGGGGGGGGGGTGGGGGGGGGGGGGGGGGGGGGAAATCCCCCCAGTTACATATATATATATATATATATATATATATACTATATGCACATACGTGTGAAAAATTAATGGTTAACCCAGTATATAAACCAGGATTGTCAGAAGCTTCACAAACACAAACATTTTAAAGAACAAATACCATATACGAGTATACAGCAAATGTTAAATATTAGTTAAAAAATTGTACCCTTACCAAAATAAAATTGTGTATAAACCACACTTTACATTACTCTTAATAATACTTAACTTTCTAAGCTATCCCCTACCATCTTACTTATCACCTAAAAAAAAAAAAAAAAACAAGAAAACATAAAATGCACCTGATGCGCTCAAAAATGCAAATTTAATGAAGCCGGTAACAAGAAATTTTCTCCAGTCACGTAGTAGGTCAACACCACTGTCTCTAGACCAAGGGCTCTTAACCTCTTGATGACTCCATACCCCTCGATGAATTTCCCAATATGGTTCCATACCCTCTTTGCTGAAGTCCACTTAAGTCCTATTTGTTGACTATATAACTTAATATACTTAGTTTAATACATACTTTAGATATGTTTTGTTCTTTTTGTTTGTATGGTGTTTTTACGATGCATGGAACCAGTGGTTATTCAGCAACGGGACCAACGGCTTTACGTGACTTCCGAACCACGTCGAGAGTGAACTTCTGTCACCAGACATACACATCTCTCACCCCTCAGTGGAGTGCCCGAGAATCGTACATGCGGCCATCGAGGTGGCAGGCCAAGACTATACCGATCACGCCACTGAGGCGCTTACTTTAGATATGAATAGCTAGGACTAGAACATAAAAGAAAATGACAAGTTTTTATAGTTTTATATAGTTAATCATTTATCAAATGTACCCATGTATACATTGACACATTCAAATCAAATACATGCAAATATCCAAGAGATCAAGAAGTCCCATGCCCCGGGGTATGGATACCCCTTGGCAAGAACCCCCTGCTCTAGACCTAATCAACATCAACATGGTAGAGGACCCTCCGATAGATCACGTGACCAATCTTCGTGGAATGAAGGTTTGAAGCTAATTTTAAGTTTAGCGGAAGGCTTTGATGAAATGAGGTTGGGGACAGACCTCGCACAAGTGTGGGCTAATTATCTGAGAGGCCTAAATCCAAGATGGCCGCCTCTGGTTTATGTCAGACCTATAAAACTTCATATCTTTGGGAATTTTTCTCTCACAAATGCCTTCTTGGTGTCGGATTATGAGTTTATGAGGTCAAGGATTTCATATTCGATGTTGAAATTAAGTTATCTCCAACAGTTTTTAATGTTAACGAACGCGTGTAAGTCATGACTGAATCGCTAATAAAAATCTTGCAGCTTTTATAAAAAAAATATCCTATTTCAATTACCACGTCATCTCCCAGTTCAGCATCATAATAATTCGCATCAATATAATTAATTTCCCGAAATTCAAGTAAAAAAATTAAATGACATGGAGTCTTAAGTCCTACAACCAAATCCTGTATCATAAATACTGTGATATTATCAAGTTCTAACTCAAATTTCATTTCTCAAAGATTCAGTAAAATAAATACTACATATATATATATATATCTATATATATATATATAATATATATATATATATATATATATATATATATATATATAATTTACTGATTTAGAATTTGATTTAGAATTTGATAACTATCACAGTATTTATGATACAGGATTTGGTTGTAGGACTTAAGACATGTATTATTTTATTTTTTTCGTTGAATATATATACATATATATATATATATATGAAGTACAGTCTGACATAAGCCGGAGGCAGCAATCTTGGATTTATGCCTCTCAAAAACTGAGCCTACACTTTTGCGAGGTCTATCCCCGGCTTCATTTGAGCAAAACCTTCCTCTAAACTGAAAATTAGCTTCAAACCTTCATCACGGAAGATTGGTCACTGGATACTTGTATACTGTTCAACGCTTTACCACTCAGCAGCCCAGGCGCCCCAGAATATAACGTAATGTTACGTAGCGAAATCTGGGCAGGGGAGCCCGTGCTTAGTCATGGTGTACCAAAATCAACTTGACTGTCGAGTTCACTGCACCTAGGGATGTTACGTAAGGAAAAATATGCTAGCTTTGGAGACCTTTCGTTTATATATTCCTCTGCTCATTTTCCTGCACCATTAAAATTGTTATATCATCATGATCCATTAAATAATAATAATAATAATAATAATAATAATAATAATAATAATAATAATAATAATAATAATAATAATAATAATAACTTATCATCATCATATACCCCCAATCAAATAGAACGGACCAGAAAAACCATTAATATAGTGAACTACTTTGAAATTAAATTCCCGTAAAAAGGAAGCAACGGGTTTAGTGTGACACGGGTAAGAAGAAATATAAGAAGAAAACGGATGAAAATATTAAACAAATACATAAATAATTGCCGTTAAGATCTAAACAGTTCAGAATTATAACAAAGAAGCATGGCGCAAAAGAAGAAGAAAAAAAAGATGGGCTGATTATCATATTTAATGGAGCAATTTACTTTCTGACGTTCCCTTATTTTTATAACGAAAATGTTTGTCTACGACATCATGCAATGGAGAGAGAGAGAGAGAGAGAGAGAGAGAGAGAGAGAGAGAGAGAGAGAGAGAGAGAGAGAGAGAGAGAGAGAGATCCTCTGACAAAATCAGCACAGGGAGGGTGTAACGAAGTCTGTATATTACTTGAATTTGTATTTGTAGTAGAGGATATATTTTGTCACAAGCCTAGCAACGTTTTATTTGAAGATTATTTTGTTTATATCATATTTGCATTACATCAGCCTTAAATATTGTTATGATTTATTCAGATACTTTTACCCTCTTAGGCCAATTAATTTTTTTAATTCCCTTTTACTATTCAGAAAGCGTTTGCAACCCCCCCTAGTCCTATACTAGAGATGGCATTGTTCTTGTATCGGCCCACCCTTCGTCTTCCTTCTTTTGTTAACACAAACAAATCGAATATATACATGCTCTTCATCACTGGCATCATTCGTTAAACAATACAATGAACATTCCATGCAACAGGATATCTCGCCAGATGTTATATTCCTTAAAAATGTAATCAGAGAGTATGTGAATCCACTTGTACTATTGCCCTTATGTGTGCTTCACGTGATATAAGTTTGCCAAGATATACTAACCTAATTTTCTACAAACTACAGCAATACTGTCTGCCTTCTATCAAGGCTGTTCTACCTTTCAAAAAGCTTTTAATAATCAGTAGAGGAACTTACTGGTTTGAACTTAAAGCTTCGGTGAGCCATGCTGACATTAGACCTACTTCATCGATGCCGTGGAATTGCTGGTTGAGGAAGTAAGGATGCTGAGTCCTGACGCTGTACTTGACTATTTTGTCTATCATTGCCTCCGCTTCTGCTGCGGTCAGTCCTTCGTCATTAATGCTCAGCTGGAGTAGTTCCTGTTCGAAGCAATTAGTACCCTCAATTTTGATAAGAAACATTGGAGGCCGGTAATAAAATCACAGGAAAAAAGTCACTGAAAAACGTAAAAATTTTGGCTAGGAAATAGTCACTGAAAAAGTCGCAATTTCGGCTAGGAAAAAGTTACAGGCAACTCCCAATTTTGGCTATGAAAAAAAGTAACAAGAAAACGGTAACAGTTTTGGCTAGGAAACGTCACAGAAAAAGTCACCATTTTGGCTAAGAAAAAAAAAATCACATTAATTTATGGTGGCCAGTAATAAAGTCACAGGGAAGAATTCAATTATTTCTTGGGGGTCCTTATCTTTACAATAATTACAGTCTGTTTATGTTTTTAAGGTAATCCCCAACGGGACTGTAGAACCATGCTTTTACTAAACACGCCGCAAAGGTGGATACATACCGCGGTTCACTATACCTAGGAAAGATTAATGTAACTTATTTTTCTATGTGACTACTTTTTTTTTTTTTTTTTTTTTTCCGAAACCTTAACTTCACACACTGTAGTACATGTAGGATTTGAAAAGGTAAGTATGCCATGCCCAATTTAGCAAGCATAATTGTAAATACTAAAAGTGGCTTGTCAAAAGAACTAGGCCTAGAGCCTAAAAAATCACTAAAGGAGGAGCCATCGGTTAAAGACTGCGCAAATATTGCTATGTTTTTACATTAAAACCAATGTTTTGTCTCCTTGTAAACATGCACAATAATTTGCTGAGTTAATTATCAACATTACATCGAGCACCCTACCTCCATTTCCTTTGGGTGCTTGAAATCCAAGATCTTCTTTGAAGGATCGACGCCGAAAACAAGCTTTTCATCGAAGACCACGCCGAACACCTTCTTCAGAAGGCTTCCATCTTCCCATTTATCATTTTTTCGCTTTTTTATGTCCATGTTCATGTCTAGGCCTTAACCTACAAGAATGGGAATATTTATTCGTTTAGATCAAGTTCTCATCTGAAATATGGTACTATCTTGTGTAGTTGAAGTTTCCCAGTGTGACTGGAGAAAGCAAACAACGATTTTGACTAAGCAGATATTAAGGTGTTGAAATTTTTAGCATTTGTATCTATGTATGTTTTCGAAGCACAATTCAATATTGGCGATGAACATTACTAACCCTCACTTAACCTAACCTAACCAAAGCAGTGTCCTACCAAAGCAGGAGAATTTCATTGCATTACTAACTGTTAGACTAGCGTATAGACAGCCTACTGTCGAAGAGTCATGACTGGTTTTAGCCTAGTCACTTTGTTACCTTTCCTATTACTATCTTGGCTGCGGCGCTGAATGGGAAATGTCTACTTTTCAAACCTTAATCGGGTAGCAAACTCATGTGACCAGTTTTGAGAACGCAATAGTAATATGTTTTGAAATACTCCATTTCATACAACAAGGGCACTTTTCATTTCTAAAATTTATCAGTGTATATGTATATCACAACAAACAAATGATATTGTGCTCTGTCTAGTGATATTTGGACACATTGTTGAAACTCAAACTCAACCGGATTTCATGCGGTAACTTTCCAAGACAATATTACTTTAGAATAACTATTATCCAAAAACTAGTACTGTTCAGACTCACTAAGACTGTGCTTCTAGGCGTAGTTATACGAATCTAGCTTACGGGAAAAAACCAGTTCTATTTAAAGCGTAGAACAATATTCCCAACCTCACACGCACAAAATACCTCTTAAAATACAACACGGGGGCAAAGCAGCTGCTACTAGAACACAAATTAATCGAGTCTAACAACCTAACACCTTGAATCACACGAGAAAAGTGAAGAAGTCAAAATTCACCTCCGCTGTTTGGGCTACGCTTGCTGTTGCAGAGTTGAGCTGCTAGTATAGTAAGGCGACTTGCAGTATTGACTTCCCTGTTCCCGGCTCAAGCTTACGTATACCAACGCCCCGTGTCAACGTGGAAGCTTACATGACTGGCTTACATGCTTACATAACGCAATAGCTGAACCACTCGTGATAAAACAAGATTCGGTGAGAATTACACAGATGTTGTTTCTAAATATAAGACACCGTGGTTGCCCTGATGAATTTTGGCGCCATGGTTTAAATGAAGAACGGAAGTGTTTTGTTTTTTGAGTATATATATATATATATATATATATATATATATATATATATATGTATGTATATATATTTGTGTGTGTGTGTGTGTGTGAAATGTCGCTTTGCTTAGTCCTTATGAAGACTGAAAAGGCACTAAGATATTTGTAGCTTTGCCTGTTTACTGTGGAAGACACGTGCGAATTGGCAATGATCCTGTGGAAGGGGTGTAAGAATACTACCACCGTAGGTCTTGCGTGTCGTAAAATGAGACTAAAAGGACAGCTGCTTACTTTTGAGTAAAAGGCTAGGCCCATCGCCAATAACTGTGGAAACTGCTGCCTTGCAGTCTTACTTTTTAGTAAAACGCTAGACTCACCGCCAAGAACTGAGGAAACTGCTGCCTTGCAGTCGTACTTTTTTAGTTAAAGGCTAGGCCCACCGCCAAGAACTGTGGAAACTGCTTCCTTGCAGTCTTACTTAGTAAAAGGCTAGGCCCACCGCCAATACCTGAGGAAACTGCTGCTTTGCAGTCGTACTTTTTTAGTTAAAGGCCAGGCCCACCGCCAATAACTGTGGAAACTGCTTCCTTGCAGTCTTATTTTTTTTTAGTAAAAGGCTAGGACCACTGCCAATAACTGTGGAAACTGCTTCCTTGCAGTCTTACTTAGTAAAAGGCTAGGCCCACCGCCAATACCTGAGGAAACTGCTGCTTTGCAGTCGTACTTTTTTAGTTAAAGACTAGGCCCACAGCCAATAACTGTGGACACTGCTGCCTTGCAGTCTTACTCTTTTAGTAAAAGGCTAGGCCCACAGCCAATAACTGTGGAAACTGCTTCCTTGCAGTCTTACTTAGTAAAAGGCTAGGCACACCGCCAATACCTGAAGAAACTGCTGCTTTGCAGTCGTACTTTTTCAGTTAAAGGCTAGGCCCACCGCCAATAACTGTGGACACTGCTGCCTTGCAGTCTTACTCTTTTAGTAAAAGGCTAGGACCACTGCCAATAACTGTGGAACTGCTGCCTTGCAGTCTTACTTTTCAGTAAAAGGCTAGTCCCACTGCCAATAAATGTGGAAACTGCTGCCTTGCAGTCGTACTTTTTAGTAAAAGGCTAGATTTTAGCGTCATATCTTCTGTGCAAGAAGACAGGAGAGCAAATACTTTAAAGCACATACTTATTAAAGTTAAACACCAAGATACCCTCCACACAGCTCTCCACAGCATGACTATACTCTGTTTTTTTCCATCTGTCCATCCGCCTGTGGTGTTTTCGCATGGTAACACTGCGTCCCAGGCTTTAAATAGTTACGCTGTGTTAGTTTAAGGTAAATAAATGGATATCTGGGTGTACATTTGCTTCTGAAAAGTGTTTTAATAATTTACTGTATGCGAATTACACCGTTAATATGCGAAATCGGATATTATTATAAATGTTGAATGTAACTATCTAAAGCCGGGACGCAGTGTTACCATGCGCAAACACAACAGGCGGGTGGACAGATGAAAAAAAACCGAGTATAGTTGTTTGTTTACATTTTGGTATTCAGCTTTTACCTACCCTCTTCCTTTCTTTTTTAACGATTTTTAAATTATTTTTATTTTTTAGCATTTTTGAGATAAGATTATAAGTTTTTATTTTATTTATTTATTTATTATTTCTAATTAGTTATTCATTTATAATGATTAATTATTTATTTATATTTATTTATTTATTTATTTATTTTGCAAATTGCAGCCATGAAGATGCAATGAGATATTGCCAAACTCCGACAGCAAAAGAAACTGCTGATTTAGTATACGTGTTGTCTTTATCTGGATGCTCCTTCATAGATAGCTACTATGAAGCTTACAGCTATATGACACACACACACACACATACACACACACACACACACACACACATATATATATATATATATATATATATATATATATATATATATAATATATGCGCTGGTGCAGAACATTAGCGATGAGACATGTCACCTTGTTGATCAGGTTATCATTCATCTTATCAAAGATATATCCACAGTTTATCACAGTCTTACATTTTCAGGCCATAACGGCATACGCATATTCATTTCTGCTTTCTCTTGCAGTCATTTAAGCGGTTGCAAGGTTGGCCATGAACAGTTTAACTGTTCGCATTAATCCAAGATGGATTTCGTGTCTTAGCAGATGCCAGTACAAACAAAATTATTCTTGTAGCGAGGCGCTTTGTGGGATGGCATCTCTCTCTCTCTCTCTCTCTCCACCCCCCGTGACTTAGCAGGAGGGAATAGTTTAGAGATACTGTAGACAATTCAGCGTTTGTTGCCAGTGTTTAAGAGTTGGGTTATAAGCATAATGAGTTATCTGCATATATATATATATATATATATATATATATATATATATATATATATATATGTATATACACTTTTAAGCCACAATGTTTCTCTTATAAAATTATTGTTGAGGATCAGCTCTGTATCAACTGCAAACATCTGTTGTTTCACACTCCACTTAAGATCCACTTTCTCTATCCCATATCATTTCATTTACATCTAATTTCTTCTCTTTGACCTCTCATTAACAGTTTGCGAGACACATTACACAACTTTGCTTCAAAGCCAGAAATAAACCAGACCAGACTCTCTCCCATTTGCGCAATGTAATTCAAAATTGTGAAATTTATATTAGTTGAGTTTTCATGCAATGCTGATGAGGCCCCCTGGCCAAAACGATCTTTCATAACTTTGGATGATCGGCATGCTGTTGGGAGAGTAAAATGGCCTTTGCTGATGTTCAGTCCTGTTCAAGTGTAGGATTGTCATCGGTTTATAATTTTCATTTCATTTCTCATTTTTCCATCTAGCCATACTTTCATTTCAGCGCTGAATGATCTTATAGGTCCCAGTGCTTGGGCTATGCCCTAAATTCCATAATCCATTCATCCATTCCATCCAATGCTGATGAGCCTTGCGTGCGAGTGAAAGAAGCAGCAAATGTTTCTGTAGGTTTTTGAGGATGAGATTTCATCTGTGATTCAAAAGGTGGAGTGTACAAAACTGTAGATGTGGTGCAAATATCTCAGTGCTGAAGTACATAGTACTACACAGGCACCCTTGATATATCTTTTCGTTAAGCCCTTGATACCAATTTCCCCATTGATGGAGTCAGTTATTTGTAACCTTCATTTGCATTTATACAAACAGATAGTTATTCTCGGACGTCATTGTAGAAGCCGTGTTGAATATACGAATATTTTTAGTGATAAAGTTAGGTAGGGAATTAGAAGCAAACCATTTACAGTATGAATTGGATCTGTTTTATTTCAGAATGGACAACCTAGCGTCAGACTAAACAGAAAGTTTATTATTTGCTTTTTTATATACATATATCCTGATACAACAATATGTCCTCCTCAATGTTTACATTCCTTTCGTTTCCAAACAGTCTCAAAGCTATGTGTTATACCTTTCAAGATTATATCTATTATTATGACATCCTCTTGAAGAACATTATACAAGTGGTTATAAACAATAATATCAGTACTTCACACAGCTAACTAGAGTTATCTATTCTTTTTATCAGTGAATCCTGTATCGTGAAAGCCATTGAAAATTTCACTACTCGTGGGTCAAACTCCAAGGAGGTCAAAAGGGTTAGTCACTCTCGACATGGTCAACATAGCCGGCCTCTGGGCTGCGGCGCTGGGCGCAGACGCAGCCAATCGTGACCCGGATGCGGTCAAGTTGCAGGAGGTAGCTCTTTGAGGTATTGCTTCTCCACATCTTGACCTCCTGGCTTACCGGCGTGCACTTGAAGAGACCTCCCTCCGAGCACCGGAAGCCATTGCAAAGGCAATTCACTTCCAGGATTTCGGGAGGAACCATGTCGTCGTCTAGCTTGCGCTTCACCAACTGCCAGGGGCACTCTCCTACGAGCGTGGCATCTCTCAGCCAAGTGGGTATGAGTTCCTGGTGGCTGTCGAGCTCTATGGAGACCTTATCGACGTTGAGGTGGTCGCACACCTCGTTGGGTCCTCTCAGGTTGCTGAAGATGGTAATGGGCAATGATACGTAGTGCCTGAAGTGCTCGAGGATGACCTCTGTAAATGAGCAGTACTCTCCTTGAAGCCAGTGACCCGGGGGCTCTAAAGAATGCAAGTGCAAGGGCACAGTAAGGCCATCTCTTTTGGCCAACTTTTCCGGTGGGTTCGGCATCCAAGATGACAGAAGCTTGACCAGAGAAGTCTTGGTTAGAGGCATCGCCAGTTTCATGTCCAATGTTCTGTTGGTCAAAGGTGACCTAGGCTCTGAGGAGACGAGGTGGAGAAGACCCAGAACGATGAAGAAAACTGAACGTCTCCTCGGCTCCAACATCTTTGCTTGCTGGTGATTGTGAGAACTCGAGCAGAGATATTGATGATTTAGTCTTGAGTGCCAAGCTCGCTCTGAGCATAACAGCGAGATCTCACCTCATTATATAGCAGGGCCCTTGGTGTTGACATGTCAATGGATTATTCTGTACTCTGTAATTTGAGTGTATCTAGGAATAAGAGATTTGTGGTGATAAAGATGAATGTATTCTAGATTGCAGTGCCAGGGTGGTAAAGCTGGTATTGCAAAATCTATGGATTTATTACTATACTGACTGCTGTCTAATAGTGATAGTAACTATCCTGAAAACATTTTCAAAAGATAAGATGCTCTTCAAGTGGGTGACACTAATCCTAGATCTGAAATGGCTTTGATCTCGATTATGATCCTTACAAACGAAAGAAAGGCTTTAGCTATAATGAGCAAGAGAAACTTTAGTTTTAACAGAAGTTATAACCAATCAGAGCAATCGTAGTAACCATTCATAGCGTGTGTAAAGGGGTGTGTCCTTAGACCTATCTCGAGACAAAAACTAATTCATAAGATAAATCTTATGGATGCCATAGAATCTGTTAATCTTATTAAGAATTTAGCTTCATTGATAACTCATAATTACTATTTAACGTAGTGCAAAATGAGGTCCCAACTATGGCTAGATACTTGTATGAAATAATAAAAACATACATTTATACGAAATAAAAAGACCTTGCATGTTCAAATTTAGCTTTATTGCTGTGAGGAACACCAATCCGGCACACAGTTTGAGTTATTTCAATTACTGGTGCCAAAAACGAAACCAATATGTAATCAGTCAAGCAGCCAATGCAATTCCAATCATAAGCACATTCAATATCATCGCATCTGCACCGTAGGTACCAATCGCCTTGGAATCCAAGAACCTAGATATTCAATCAGAGACTGCGCGCAGACATCTCATCTTAGAGGTCGAATTGAAGACGCCGATGGAAGAATATTTCCATCTAACCTTTTCTCTGATGATATGGGACAATCAATGTAATGGCACACACCCATTTGCACCGATATCAAAAGGAATTCTTGGAGCATAACATATACTCTGACCGGGGCATTCCTGATGACAAGAGAACAGGTTTCTGACAGAGGACACTGAAAGCAAATTGCCTCATTCAGAAATGCTTTAGTTACCGATCAGCTCTGAGTGGGTTGTATGTTGTTAACGCCTTCGTCCAGGCAAGTAAACACAAGCTGTAAATTTATGTTATTAACGGCTTCATTCAGGCAAGCAAACACAGTGCCGCAGTGGCGTGATCGGTGTGGTCTTGGCCTGCCACCTCTGTGGCCGCGAGTTCGATTCTTGGCCATTCCACTGAGGGGTTAGAGATGTGTATTTCTGGTGATTGAATTTCACTCTCGACGTGGTTCGGAAGTCACGAGTCTTATTGTTTCAATGGCTTTTCCCTACTAGGTAAAGCTTTGAAGTTTGAAGACATGGGCTGGAGGGCAGGGGGAGGGGGTGGGGGAGGGGGAGGGGGTACGGGAAGACGTGTTCGCTGCAGCCTGAATCATGACATTATTCATCGATTTTTGATCCTTTCAAACCATGTCTAGACTGTGATTGCCCTCAAGTTGCTGTTGTTTCCATTTTATGGAAATAACTATTTTCATAGGAAAAAGCGTAGTACCATATACCTAATTCTTCCATAATTTTTGTGAGAAAATAAAACAGGTAAATTAGCCATCTTGTCTAACTGATAATAAATTAAATTTGAATTGCATGTTCTAGTCTCTTCCATATCAGTGGTAATAGACCTATCATACCTCATAATATATATATATATATATATATATATATATATATATATATATGTGTGTGTGTGTGTGTGTGTGTGTGTGTTTACACATGTTTGTGTCTGTGTTCGTACGTTTTGTTGATATTCTTAGTGTGTACGTAGGTGTGAGCATATCCCTGTCTGCTGCCTACTGTTGCCTGGGTTTTTCCGAAACTACGACTAAAGTCATTATCAGGAGCTAACAGAAATATTAAATGGCAAAACAATGTCACTTGACGATAGTAATGTGCAAAAGCATTATCAAAAAACGTTTTGAATGTGAAAAGTACGAATAATAACAGATAATGACAGGATGGTGAGGAAACGGCGGTCGTTATAGACGCCGTTGCTATGGTAACATTTGACTGTGACGCACACAACCATGGCTATATATCTTTTAGATTAATTATGCTTTGCTTTTGTTACGTTTTTACGCCACCTGCAAACTTTCATACAATAATTATTAATAAAAATTAATAAGTAAAATATAATTTTAAAATCATGCTTGGTGTCTTGGTTAACTCGGGTTAAACAGCTGTTTCCTTTAAAAGAAAAATGTATTACCATTGTTTCAAATCGCGGAAGGTAAACAAGCGTGCTAGTGGCGATAACCAGGTTGTCACCTACGTAGATCCTGTCGTATTTCAGGACAGCGCAATAAAGTGCAACTTTTGGCAAAGTCATATGTGGTCAGTGGACTCTAATCCTTTTTTTCAATGATTATGAAAGCGACAATTATTCACCGACAGCTGCAGATGAAGTTATTGAATGGGTTTGGGCTACGCTCACTCATGATGAGAAAATCATGTCATGATATCAAAGAGATAAGTCTAATAATGCCAGGTATTTTCTAGTTTCTTCCCGTAGAGATAGAATGGTTTCATAAGGAAGACTAACAAGACTTGATAAAAATGTGTACGCTAACCAAATTCTATGAGATGTGTGATATTGTGCTTAGCCCTTAGAAGACTGGAAGTGAAGCAAAATGTCTCTCTTCCATATGCATCTGTTCATAATAAACCGGTACAATATCTCGCACATAAACATGAAATTATTAAGGGTATCTTAGAAAAGAGAGAGAGAGAAATATCCATTTGGTGTTCGTCTGAGGTGGTGGTATTTTTTCCTCGCGAGAAGAATTGTGTTAGAATAGCAGGCAGCGGAGACAATCTTCGTTAAAACCCTTTCAACATGGAGATGCCAGATGAGGAAGGCCCCGCCTACGGTGGCCAGGACACGTGAGTATTTTATGGCTTCATGTCTGCAGTGTTAAATTTCCGTCTGTCATGAAGTATAGTTTTCCTGGAAGATTAGGGAAGCGCAAGGACAAGTGTAAATTTAGAATGGAACATAAACGCTATTCAGTCTATACAAGTGGATTAAGGGGAAAAAATCGTATGTTTGCAGAGACATTAGTAGTACGTCAGTTTCCGCTATAATAGCTTTCTTTTTTATAAAAATTACTTTCTCAATCTTCAGGTTTTAAGCCATTTTTCACTTCAAATCCTCGTTTTCTTTTATTGATTGGTTCATTGATTATGTTAATAATAACATGCATATTCTTTATTTGTTATGTTATTTACTTTGACTTAACAAAAACAATAATTATTTATCACTTTGTAAGTACAGTCCAACGAAAAGGATAGTCACAGAAAATATGGACTTCCAGAAATTTTGGGGGCGGGTCATTCGACCACCACCCCCACCCGGCCCCCCGCAGCCACACCCCCTGTACGGGGGGGGGGGGTCGTGGCTGCGGGGAGCCGGGTTGGGGCGGGGTCATTCCCAAAATTTCTGGAAGTCCATATCATCTGTGACTATCCTTTTCGTTGAACTGTACTTACAAAGCAATAAATAATTATTGTTTTTTGTTAAGTCGAAGTAAATAACATAAATAAAGTAATATGCATGTTATTGTTAACATAATAAATGAATCAGTCAATAAAATGAGGAAATATTTTTGAATTTCAGTACAAACTTTCAAAAATGAAATTCTGTTAACCAAAGTCAGTACTTTGAATAACATCTAATCGGGTAGAAGGGCATAGACCGCATACCCAATTTTTTTCTTAATATAACTAAAATAATATTTTCAAGTATATACTTCATCTTGTATATACCTACTATATATGCAATGACATTTGTAGAAGAAAAGGTCCAGTTTTGGGAAAAACGACCTCCCCGCCCACAACAAAAAACTCTGAGCACGGGCCTGAACAGAGTGGAACGATGAAAGCTAACCTCTTTTGCCTTTCCTAGTGAGGAAGAAGAGGAAGAGGAAGAGGAGGAGGAGGAGTTCGACGAGGAAGCTCATCGAGCTGCCCAGGAAGCTGCTCTCGAGGCGGAGTTACTGGCGGAGGCCGTAAGTTGCTATTTTAAATGTTTTAAATAAGCAAAAGGAAAGTTATCTTGCCTATATACATATAGTCGTTGTGGCTGATACGTTATCTTCGGCATCTCAATTTAATGTCGTTTTAGTTGGATTTATTTAATGTTATTCTGGCTCTACCTTTGACAAATTATTATAAGCATACTGTTGCAAAAATGGAATGAATGACTATTGTAGCTGTAACGCTAGTTTTCATTGTATAAAAAGATAGATAAATCGTTCGGTGTGACTCATTACCTATTACCAGATATTAGTGCCATGCACAGGATAAGAAACAAAAGCGAGTCACTTGTTATGAAAAACTGTCTAGACTATATTCATGTGAAGTTATTTTGGTTGCAATCATGCAGTTATTTTAGCTTTACTCGTGTAAAGTTATCTCTAGTATACCCATTCAAAGTTATTGTGATTAATTTAATGCAAAATTATTAGGTCTATAATCATTCATCCATGCAAAATTATCCTGTCTTTACCCATCCAAAATTATCCTATCTGTCCACATGCAAGTATGCTAGTCCTTGTAAAGATATCGTGTACATTACAAAGGAAAGTTATATTGACAGCATTCATTCAAAATGATCTCCCTTGTACCCATGCAAATTTATCTAAACTGTGATCATGCAGATATGTCCTACTCTTTTGATCAGCGTCCAAGTCCTCTTTCAATTCAATCTAGTACGATGGGAAACCGGGCTGTTGCTGACGCCTCAGCCGTTAGACCTATGCAGCTAGAGATGACCATGTTAGTATCATTATCCAATGTGTTTGCACTGCACTTTTTAGGCCTATACAAATGAGAGAAAGATGAGGGCGGTCCATTTCATTTTCATGGAATTTGTGCGCCAAGAATCGTATTGTCCTCAGATCTGTGTGAAATTAAACTTATAAAGGATGATAGGTTGTATATGATAAAGTTGTATTTGAAAAAAGATTGTGCTGATAGACTGAAATAGACTGATGATTTAGCTAACTTTGCAAAAAAAAAGAAAAAAAAAATTGCCCGTTCTTATAAATAACTTGAGCAGTAATATATATTCCAAAAATATATATATCGGTACATTACTTTATAAATGATGTTGGTCTAACATACCTTATAATATATTATCATTATTGATAGTAAAAATATCTTTAAATATTTTCTGTTAGTGATTTATCATAAGCTGAAATGATTTCATTAGCTAGAAGTCATTGAAACCATCACGTGCCTGCCGGACAAAAAACACCTCGCATGGACTCCTCACCACTACTCTCTGGCAACTTCATTCCTCAGGGAGGAAAAAGAACGGCTTCTTTGCTGCTATGTCGTGAGGTAGGATATTTCTTTGGCCTTTTTATTTTTTCTCCCATACACGTTCTTCTTTACGTCTATATTTCTCTATGTACTGAGCTGCTTTCCCTACTGGAACGTTGAGGCTTGCACCACTCTGCTTTCTCAGCCAGTTAAAACTAGACCTAACCTCCATTTTTCCCGCGTGGTTATAAAAGAAACTAGAAATTTTTTAGTGGAAAGCCAAAATTAATTCAAAAGATAGGCCTATTTTTTTATTTTAAAAACATCAGTAATTTTGAGTGCGAATTTATTTATTACTGAAAAGTTTTTAAAACTGAAGATTAATAATTTTACTTAAATAATTTTTCACCACTCTCTTTAACAGGAGCGCCCACAGATCTCGCCTGGCCGTGACGCTAAGCCTACCTGCTGTGGGCGTAGGCCTAGTTTGGTATTTTTTGAAACTGGACGTGGAAGTCAAGATCACGGCCAAGAATTTCAAGAAATGTGTTAGGTAAGGACAAGCTTACCTATTTATTTATCTATTTATTTATTTATTTAAACTTTGTTGATAATTTTCGGAATATAGGTAATAGTTTTTACAGTACTTCAGATAGATATGAAATTTATTAATAGTTCAAGAGTGTACATTAAATATTAAAAAGACTCGTATTGATGTTGCGTCTTTTTTTTCTTTTTTTTTTTTTTTGCGTTGTTAAATGATATTAACAAGAACTTTGGTTTGTCTTTTGATTTTCCTGATCCATATATCTTATTTTCAAGCAGAAATCTGGCCTCTGAAATTTAAAATATATACTTCATTTTACAGTTTATATTCTTTTGGTACATTTCGTTAATTTCATTCATGTCTTGTGAAACTGATTTGAAAGAAACGGTCATAGGCCTAGTTAATGCCGAGAGAGAGAGAGAGAGAGAGAGAGAGAGAGAGAGAGAGAGAGAGAGAGAGAGAGAGAGAGAGAGAGAGAGACGGTTAGTGTTAGGAAGTCGATTCCGTTACATTTTCGCTGTTACAGTGAATGTTCTCCCTTACATCGTTCCGCTGATAGAAATTCATTTCTCGATGTGGTTCGGATCCCACAATAAGCTGTAGGTCGCGTTGCTAAGTAACCAATTGTTTCCTAGCTGTTAATCAGCTCAGTAGCTCAGTGGTCTGGTAAAACTAAGATCTACTTAACTCTTTTTCCATCGTTCCAGCTACGGCTCGCTGGAGACCAGCGACCCGGTGGCAGTCCAGCACTTCCTTCTGGAGATCTACCACCCGGTCTTCCTGTGCACGCCCTCGAAGCCTCCTGCCAGGGAACATTACAATTCCCTAACGGATCTCCCCCGACTGCTCAACCTCTTAGGAGCGCAGCTGGTGTACCACGTCGGCAATGCTAAGGGCTGTCCGCTCCTGTTCATCCCCGGAGATGTTGTGGCGCTGCCTGACGACTACGAGCAGATGAAGGCTTTGCCCCTCGACGTGGCGTTCCTCAGCAGGACCGAAGGTCAGACGCTGGATTGTCTCTGTTTTGGCTTAGATACACTAATGTCATTTCTCTCACTAATTGTTTCAAGATGTTGGTGGAAAATAACAGCGAGAGTCCCAGAACACTGCTCTGTGGAACACCATTAGTGGCGTTTTTCTAAATTAAGAGAAAGACCGGTGTACAGCATAAATAAACAAACAGAAAGTATAAATATATCATAACCACTTCACAGAAGCCGAAATATTTTTGAACCTGTAATACTGATTAATATTATAAGTTCCTTTTCGCACTTTTACTTACCAATCGGATTCCCTTGGCTGATTCAACTATGTCTCTGTCTATTTCCTTTTCAAATGACAGAGCTGGTATTGCACTGGGTGGAGCAGATCCACGCCTTCATCTTCGAACAAGGGGAGGCCTCCTCCCCCCTGGAACTGGGCCTTCTTCACGAGATCAGACAACTCTCCAGTAAGGGTGAGTAGGCCTCTCGTTATTTTATGAGAGAAATCAGTAGACGATACAGATGATTAAGATTAAACGAATAGCAAGATCAGCCCAGTTGATATCAGATTATTTCAGTGTATATTTGTAAACTGATGCTTGTTTTGTGAAGAGGTAATTCGTCTTCTGTTATTTTTCAACATAATCATTTTGGAGATGTTAGAGAAATACCTATTGACGGTATTTTCAGTAGAATATGTCCCTTTGCCATTAAGAATATTCACCAAAGCGATCATCCTACGATGAATGTACCAGTTCTCCTATGGCTGGTCATATGACTATTCTGCAATGCTTGATGGCCCTGTACATAGCCCTAGCTGCAACCCCTTTCACTCCTCTTACTGTACCTCCGTTCATATTCTCTTTCTTCCATCTTACTTTCCAATCTCTCCTAACAGCTGATTCATAGTGCAACTGCGAGGTTTTCCTCCTGTTATACACCCTTCAAGTCTTCTTACTGTCAATTTCCGTTTCAGCGCTGAATGGCCTCATAGGTCCCAGTGCTTGGCCTTTAGCCTAAATCCTATATTCAGTTCAGTCTTAGCCCAAGGGACAAGATAGGAGAGAGTGAGAGATGTGGATTTCTGGTGATAGAAGTTCATTCTCGACGTGGTTCGGAAGTCACGTAAAGCCGTTGGTCCCGTTGCTGAATAACCACTGGTTCCATGCAACGTCAGTTTGCCTGACGTGGAGCGTAGTAGGCATTTATTAACGGGTCTTTGCAGTGTCCTTCCAGCCCCTATTTGAACAAACATTGTAGCCTCTTACTCTACCTCCATTTTCGCTTCGTTCCATCAATTTTGCTGTCCACCCCCTCCAACTATCGCCTCTTGTTTTCTCCCAGTTCCGACTTTCGATCCTTGTGCTTCATTTCATTTACTTACTGAGTCGCTTTACCTGGCTGTCCAGCCACTCCAACTCCATCTGTCCACTGTCTCAAGTCCTGAATGGCCGGAAGTGCTAGGCCTTTGGTAGAATCATATCAACCGTGCATCTGATGTCTAGGCCAGTCCCTTACGACGCTCCTGATTGGCTGTTGTTAAGCCAGTCACAGGGCTGGAAAAACTCAGTCTCTCGAGAGTTCACATGGGTAGGATCTATGTTCCACCTCTCCTCGGGATACGTCTTTCAGGAGAGGTGGAACATACTTCCTGCCTATGTGAACTCTCTCGAGACACTGAGAGTTTCCAGCCCTGTGATTGGCTTATCAACAGCCAATCAGGAGCGTCGCAAGGGACTGGCCTAGACATTAGATGCACGGTTGGTGTGAATCTACTATAGTGCTTGGCTTTATAGCCTAAATTGTCTACTTCGCCCAACCATACACCCCACAGGGGCGGCTCTGGAGGAACTCACGGCCATCGTCAACACCTCCGGAGTTCGGAAAGTCACGGCTTATGTGGAATCCCAGAATTCTCCGGTCGTCATCCTCCTGAAGGAGGCGCTGGATAATCTCGAGGTATGTCAAAAATATTAATGATGGGGGTTATTAGGTCTAGTCGGATTCATATTATAGAGGAGAGTCTTCTCTGTAGTTTTGTATATAGAGTATGATATGAGTGTATATATATATATATATCGAGCTACAATGTCCTTTAATATCTAATTCGCTCTACCTCGGAATTAATATATTTTCATATATGCTTAACCGAAGGGGAATTTTTTCTCGATAATAGACTTGCCTGGACCAGGGCGCGAACCCGTGGATCCTTTCAAACCCAGGAACGTCAGTGAAGCTTTACCTACACACCTCTCGCGGTGGTGTAGTAGGTAAAGCTTCACTGACGTTCCTGGGTTTGAAAGGATCCACGGGTTCGCGCCCTGGTCCAGGCAAGTCTATTATCGAGAAAAAATTCCCCTTCGGTTAAGCATATATGAAAATATATTAATTCCGAGGTAGAGCGAATTAGATATTAAAGGACATTGTAGCTCGATATATGTATATGAATCACGGAAATGTGATATGACTTATATATATATAATATATTATATCTATATATATATATGATAATACATATATGCATAATCGTATGCATTTGCCCTTTAAATTGACCTTTAACTTTGAAGTTTAAGCAGAAAATAGATATATAGAGAAAAATGATCACTAACCCCAGGTTTTAGCAAAATAATTTCAAATGAAACGGAGACCTTTAAACTGACGTGTGACCTTGGAAAACAGGTCAGAGACAAATCATGTCAAGAGAGAAATTATACCAACTCACAAAGCACCTACCTAACAAGTTTCATTTATTAAAGTCAGAAATGAAGAAATAGGAAGTTGAAGACTAATAATAATTATAATGATGATACATCTTAATAGATATTTGTTTTATGCAAATATTTAATTTTAAACTGATCTCTATCTTTAAAAAATAGATCAAAGGTAAAAATGTTTAAAGAGTAATTGCCAACTCCCAAAGTAAGAACCTAACAAATTTTATTGATCGAAATCAAAGATGAATAATAGGAAGATTAAAACTAATAATAATAATAATGATGATGATAATAATAATAATAATAATAATAATAATAATAATATTTTCATAGCTGCACATTAGCTTGATTTAGTCGAACGTAAATGTAAAAAAAAAGTTCACCTCCCTTTCCTTATATAAACTCGACACTTCCAGATGTCTCAGAAGCGGTTACGAGAGACAGGCGGTCAGCTGTCCCACATGGAACACCTCCTGGACCTTCTGTACTCAGACACTGTCCAGGCTCTGACAGAACACATGTACGATGTCTTGGCTCTCCTCAGGATCATCTGGACTCACTCCGAGTATTACCACAAGCCGTAAGAAACACAGACGGTTAATTTTTCGTTTTCTCCTGAATATACCCCTGGGCGTTATGATGTTAGCTTCGAATTTGCCCATAGATCGGAAACAGAGGTGTTAGGTGCCGTTTGAAATTGGCAGTGATTAGCCTCTCTGGAGGAAAGTCCAACATCATCATGTAATGGTTGGGATGTTGATAAGTCAGTCTTCTTAAATAATATATTTTTTTACGTTCACAAATGTCAGGCCACAGATATTTAATATCCAGTTCATTATATCTTTGGGATAACTTACACCCAAGGGGATTTATAATTGATAAGTGCTTCGTCCGTGGCAGGGTTCGAACCGTTGTGTGGTGTAGAAACAGCAGTAACAGTGACTGACCATCTGGTTAGCAATGTTATATATATATATATATATATTATATATAATATAAATATATATATATAGATATATATATATATATTATTAAATATAATACACATATATATATAAACACTTATGAATTCTAATCACATCACCGTGACTCATATGCACGCATTAAGCTACAAATGTCCTTTAATATCCAATTCGCTCTACCTCGGAATTAGTATAATTTCACTTATGTTAACCGAAGGGGAATTTTTTAGTTGATAATAATTTCGTTCTCTCAACTAAAGAATTGCCCTTCGGTTAACATATATGGTAATATATGAATTCCGAGGTCGAGCGAATTGGATATTAAAGAACATTTTGTAGCTTAATGCATATATGTATAATAGCTCCCCCTCTTACTAATCATAGGAACTGGAGGAACTTACCCTCTTCTTCTTCTCCTTCTCCTTCTTCTTGTTCTATCGGCAGCGAGGTCATGGCGGAAATCTGCATCCGGGTGTCGTGGGAGGTCACAAGGGCGTGCCAGGTGCACCTGCCCCTCGACCAGCTCCTCTCTCACGACTTCACCAACGTCCGGGCGAAGACGCCCCCCTCGTCGAGGTCGGCCTCGGACACGGAGGAATCGAAGAGCGAGGGCAAGGACTCCCTGGCCTTAGTCGAAGTGGCCATCAAGTGTTGCAACGACTGGAGGAACTGCTACACTGAGGTGGGTTTCATAGTCTTCTGTAGTAGATAAGCATTCAACCTTCGTCAGGGGTTCGTGCCGACAGTGCACCTCACTTGGTGCACTGTAGGACTCAACTAAAGGGTGTTTGTAGCGTCCCTTAGGCTTCTAGATACCTTTTTACTTTACCTCCATTCCCTATCTTGCTGTCCAACCTCTCCAACTTCAACTCGTTTCACTCTTTAAATCACTGAATGGCCGAGAGTGGCCGAAGTTATTATTTTTATAAAGCCACTTATTATTATTATTCACATTACTGTTCACTCACGTCTATAGAATCAGCTGATGTATAGTGAATCTTTGAGTGGATGGAAGCAACAAGATCGATTAATTGGTAAGAATCTTTGTCTAGATAGATATTATTATCGTAATACCGATATGAAAGCACCCTTTTAATTTCCAAGACCTGTGACCACGACACCTTCCAAAAGTGGAGTTTCACTACACTGATGACTAGCGTAGGACAACATCCTCAAAAACACATTAATTCCCATTCCATTTCTCTCCTCTTGACTCTTGCGACGTCAGGCATTCCTCGGATATCAGTCGATCAGTCAATCATCTTGACTCTTTGTGTACACAATTCGGGCCATTCCATTCTTTGAAGGCATAGCCAACAACTTAAATGTCATTAAAACAGTTTACCCAATAGTGTTGTAGTGCTGTCAGTGCACCTCATTCGGTGCACTGTAGGCGTTACTCAAGGTTCTTGCAGCGTCCCTAGCTGCAACCCCTTTTGTTCCTTTTACTGTACCTCCATTCATATTCTCTTTCTTCATCTTACTCTCCACCCTCCTAACAATTGTTTCATAGAGCAACTGCTTTTAGGTTTTCCTCCTGTTACACCTTTCAGACCTTTCTACCCCAATTTCCTTTTCAGCACTGAATGACCTCATAGGTCCCGGTGCTTGGCTTTTAGGTAAAAAGTAATATTCTATAGTAGATTAACATCAACCGTGCATCTAATGTCTAGGCCCGTCCCGTACGACGCTCCCGATTGGCTGTATCCCTCAGTAGAGGTGGAACATGCATCCAACTCTCGAGAGAGAGACTGAGTTTCCAAGCAGCCCTGTGATTGGCTTATCGACAGCCAATCAGGAGCGTCGTAAGGGACTGGCCTAGACATCAGATGATGCACGGTCGATGTGAATCTACTATAGTCTATCACCACCGTCAGCAAAAACCTCGTTCCTTTTCATCCCGTCCTTCCAGCTGGCCTCCCATTTCGGGGAGCAGGACTGGCCGGAAGTGTGGCTGCCCGAAAACGCCGCCGTCTTCCTGCCAGTGGAGCTCTTCGCCTCCCGGTGCGAGGACCTGAAGTACATAGGCCTAAGCAAACAGCAGCTCACCAGGTAAGCGAAGTGGATGAGAGATGGACGAGGTAAACCTTCGACTTGTGTTAATCGTGTTGCAGTTTGTTGTTTGACCTGGATATGTGTTAGGTTTTTTCTATCATTATTCACAGTCGTAATTGTGAATTGATTTTTGTTTTGGAGTTGATAATATCTTTTGATCTAAAGGTTTTTTTGTTGTGTAGTTCCTTATTCATGATTTACCAAAGAAATTCCTTAAATAATCTTTGATAAACTTAAATATTAGACCAGTATACTTCTAATTAATCATTTTGTGCCATTATTAACAGTCATTGCTGTGAATTTATTTTTTTTTGGAGTTGATATCTTTTGATCTAAAGATTTTTTGTTATGTAGTGCTTTATTAATGATTTACCGAAGAAATTCCTTAAATAATCTTTGATTTAGCTTAAATATTAGACCAGTATACTTTTAATTAACCAAACGAAGTGTAATCAAGTAAATGTTTCTATTTTTCAAATATTTCGAACTGTTGAAAGCTACAGCGGTGATTATGGTTATAATAACGATTCATTACACACTAAATCTGTCACTCAGTCAACCATCTGAAGGCAAGGGGCGTCCTTTACTCTCAAAAGGAAGGTATTCGGGTTTAAACAGTATTCTGATAACTGTCATGTATAGAAGGTGAATGAATTAACAGATTTTCCCTAACTTAGTCTCCTATGGGTTTGCTATGCATGAATTACAGGTAAGTTTGAAATTTCTTGTTCCAAATGCATACATATATTTTAGAATATATGGTATATGCATATATATATATATATATATATATATATATATATATATATATATATATATATTTTATCATCATGTTCATGTGTATAAATACACAAACATTTAAATTCGCACACATGCATGTACATATGCTTATAATCACTCTTACACGTGATTTTATATATGTGTGTGCGTATTTGTGCATAAGTAACATGTATTACTAGGTCACAGTTCACAAACTTCTAAGTGCACCTCGAGTAATGTTCTTTACAGCAGCCCTTAGGAAGGTATACTATTTCAAAGGAGGAGGGTTTGCAGTGTTATTTTGGTAAGGCCTGAGTTGGGATGTGTTTCCCGAGGGCGTAGGAGCAGAGCCACTAACTTTCCAAGTCGAAGAAGGGCCACTTTTCCATTGGAGTGATGGCCCCAAGCCAATGGTCTCTTTCGAAGACCTGTTTTGTATTATCTGAAAGAGGGGAGAAATATGTTTTTTTTTTTTTTTAGTTATTCAATTGTTTTCAACAAGGAGTTGCCAAGCAGTCTTATGCCCCGAGAATAAGACATTATTCTGAGGCTAGAATAAGACCTTATTCCGACCTTATTCCGAGGCGAGAATAAGACCTTATTCCGACCTTATTCCAAGGCGAGAATAAGACCTTATTCCGAGGCGAGAATAAGGCCTTATTCCGACCTTATTCCAAGGCGAGAATAAGACCTTATTCTGACCTTATTCCGAGGTGAGAATAAGACCTTATTCCAAGGCGAGAATAAGACCTTATTCTGAGGCGAGAATAAGACCTTATTCCGATCTTATTCCAAGGTGAGAATAAGACCTTATTCTGACCTTACTCCAAGGCGAGAATAAGACCATATTCCAAGGCGAGAATAAGACCTTATTCCGAGGCGAGAATAAGACCTTATTCCAAGGCGAGAATAAGACCTTATTCTGACCTTATTCCAAGGCGGGAATAAGACCTTATTCCGACCTTATTCCAAGGTGAGAAGACCTTATTCCAACCTTATTCCAAGGCGAAAATAAGACCTTATTCCAACCTTATTCCAAGGCGAGAATAAGACCTTATTCCAAGGTGAGAATAAGACCTTATTCCAAGGCGAGAATAAGACCTTATTCCAAGGCGAGAATAAGACCTTATTCCAAGGCGAGAATAAGACCTTATTCCAAGGCGAGAATAAGACCTTATTCCAAGGACTTATTGAGCGAAGAATAAGACTTATTCCGCAAGCGAGAAGGAATAAGACCTTATTCCGGAAGGCGAGAATTAAGAGCCGGAGAATAATTCTGACCTTATTCCAAGGCGAGAATAAGACCTTATTCCAAGCTTAGAACCTTAATTCCCAAGGTGAGGCGAGAATAAGACCTTATTCCAAGGCAAGAATAAGACCTTATTCCAAGGCGAGAATAAGACCTTATTCCGAGGCGAGAATAAGACCTTATTCCGAAGGCGAGAATAAGACCTTATTCCAAGGCGAGAATAAGACCTTATTCCAAGGCGAGAATAAGACCTTATTCCAAGGCGAGAATAAGACCTTATTCCAACCTTATTCCAGGGCAAGAATAAGACCTTATTCTGACCTTATTCTAAGGCGAGAATAAGACCTTATTCCGACCCTATTCCAAAGCGAAAATAAGACCTTATTCTGACCTTATTCTAAGGCGAGAATAAGACCTTCCGACCTTATTCCAAGGCCGAAAAATAAGACCGGTATTTGGACCTATTCCAAAGGGCAAGAGAATTGGTAAGAACCTTATTCCGACCCTATTCCAAAGCGAAAATAAGACCTTATTTTGACCTTATTCCTAAAGGCGGAATAAACCTTCCGGACTTATTTCCAAAGGGCGAAAATAAGCCTTATTCCTGGAACCGGATCCAAAGCCAGAATGAGACCTTGTTTCAGGGCTAGAATAAGACCTTATTCCGAGGCGAGAATAAGACCTTATTCCAAGGCGAGAAGATCTTATTCCAAGACGAGAATAAGACCTTATTCCAGGGCTAGTATAAGACCTTTTTCCTTATTCCGAGGCGAGAATAAGACCTTATACCGAGGTCTAGACTTCGTCTTTTCTTTTGTCTCAAAAGGGAGCGAGATATGCATATTTGATATCATGATGTAGAAGGTAGCTAGGAATGAATAAGAGAGTGTCAGGGAATGCTGCCCAAAATGGTTTTGGTATGCTCTAAGGAATGGCTGTGCTGAATACTCGTTTATAATATTAGGATTCGAAATATAGGAAGCTGTAAAGTATTATTACTTCAGAAGATGAAACCTATTCACACGGAACAAGCACACAGGGGCCGCTGACTTGGAGTTCAAACTTCCAAAGAGTGTTGGTTTCAAACTCCCACTGTAGACCCCACATGCAACAGTAACTCAGTAACTGATCATGGTATAAAGCATGTGACTTTTCGTCGTCCTGGGTGAGGTGCGAACCCTCGACTTGTGAGCGGCGTGCCACGGCACTAGCCAAAGATATAATGATTGACTTTGAACGTTATCCTTAGTCAGTTACTCGTAACTTGAATGTCTGTAAAACTGACATGAAGCTGAGAAAGAAGTGAATGAAGACGGCATATGACGTGAGATGACGCAGATGTTACAGATATGAAACGAGTCTGTGTGTGATGATAGTAATGATTGATTGATGTGTGTTGACTGATTGGTCACCGCCAGACCGGCGTCACAACCATTGAAATTCTGCTGATGTTAAGCAGTTTACGACTGAAACTGTAGCTGGAAGGAGAGAGAGAGAGAGAGAATCCTAGACTTGGTACGAGTACTACGTAATTATATGTGCATTCATCACTGAAGGACTCGTAGTAGAAATTGTAGTAGTCTCACCTGTATAGGTGCAAGGGTTTTCGACCACTCTGTTAGAACAAGAGCCAATAAGAAGTCAGAAAAATAACCTCACAATGTAAGTAGATACTACATATATATATATATATATATATATACTATATATATATATATATATAATATATATATATATGTATATATTTATATATATACAATATATATATATATAGATAATATATATATATATATATATATATATATATATATATATATATATATATATATACTATATATATATATATTATTACCGGGCGACGTTGTATTATATAGTCCTGGTATATATATATATATATATATATATATATATATATATATATGTATCTATATTTATATATTATACAAATAACATACATTATTTATATATATATATATATTTATATATATATATATATGATATATATATATATACACACGTAGAAGACCAGTGAGGGGGGCTCAAGCCCTACAGATATCACAAGGCGAAGAGGTAAAGGCATGTCCCAGCGTACATAGTTTATTGCCGACGTTTCACATCACTTCGATGCATTTTCAAGGCTGGGAAATTGACAAGAATACAAACATACAAGACTTGTCACTAGTAAAACACGGTATAATGTTTAAAATTGGACATTAGAACACTAAAACATTTAAAATGTCAAAATGACAGTACAACAAAACACTAGGTTGGAGAGACAACCTACCAGAGTAAAAGTTAAAAAGTGACTGAAGGCCAGAGCGGGGAAAATAAAAAAATAAAAATAAAATAAAAATAAGATAACTTAACTTTTACTCTGGTAGGTTGTCTCTCCAAGCTAGTGTTTTGTTGTACAATAATTTTTACATTTTAAATGTTTAAGTATTTTAGTGTCCAATTTTAAATATTATACCGTGTTTTATTAGTGACAAGTCTTGTATTTTTGTATTCTTGCCAATTCCCAAGCCTTGAAAATGCATCGAAGCGATATGAAACGTCGGCAATAAATTATGTAGTACGCTGTGACATGCCTTTACCTCTTCACCTTGTGATATATATATATATCTATTATATATATATAATACACACACACTATATATATATATATATATATATATATATATATATATAGATAGATAGATATATATACGTATATATAGTATATACTATTTATATATTATACAAATAATATACATTATATATACACACACACACACACACATATATATATATATATATATATATATATATATATATACTATATATATATATATATATATATATATATATATTATATATATATATATTATATATCGTTATAAAGTGCAATATACAGTATACACCGAAATCAGAAGTCACTCCAAATACAGCGGTATAATGGGCTATACAATTTTTCTCCACAGACTTTCCTTTAAAGGCCTCAAAGTGTCAGAACCTTCGCAGTCAGCAATGTAATGTCACAAGTCATTTCTTTTATTTCTTCGGCCTCATTTTGTGTTTTCCTTTTCGCTTTTCCTTGTCAGTCTGTTGATTTGTTCATGACAGGACCCGACTGCATCGAATTTCCATGAGCGAGCTGCAGTTAACATTGATGTACATTTAAAAAAATAAATTAACTGTCTGCTGTCATGCAACTGTGTCACCATAACTTAAAATCGTAATTAATTGTTCAGGCTTGTATAAATTTTCTTTGGCCAGTTACTAATCAAACATATTTAATTTTCACGCTAAAATGTTTCCAGTAACTTGATTAATTAACTGCATTTATTTTAGATAAACAAAGTTATTACTGATAAATAAATTGTCCTGTTCCAGAGCAATATTCTAAAGACCTTTTTCTTCTACTTCCTCTTTCGTTGCGTGACTGCAGACACCCACAAAACGCACGCCAGGTCCACGACCCTAAATAAATGTATAAAGAAAAATATTAATAATAATAATTGTCTTGTCCAAGCAGAGCTTTCGCCAGTTAAAAAAAAATGCCTGCTCGAACATCCCCCAACAAAACAACAAAGCAAAACAAAAGAAGGATGGGAAATGTTGTGCTAGTGTATCATAGGGTAAAACACAATCCGTTTAAGAGCTCAAAGGATGAGCGGATCCACCAATAGCCTATGATCATGCATATTATGTGTCTTTCTCTATAGCGTTCCGTGTTGTGATGTATAGAAAGAAACCCTTGTCAGCTTTGCTGGCGTACTTCAAGGGGTGTCCTTCGCTCCTTCCAGTTTCTATGTCTCTTGCTCTTTCTCATTTTCTCTTGCGTAAACACTCCGTTGGCCTCTCTGACTTACTTCAAAGGGTGCCCATCTGTTACCTAACACCAACAATCTCAGTCTGTCTCTCTCTCTATTTATCTGTCTGTCTGTCTGTCTATCGACCTATCTCTTTATGTGTTTGTGTCTCACCAGGATATGGAAGCTGCATGCAGAGCTTCCACTTCCAGACTCACTTATGATTGGCCCTAATGTCTCATCATGACCCCAAAGTGTTCTTTTTCATTGATCACTGCCAGTGTTCTGCAAGGTAGATCTCTCATAATCGCTCTTCTGGAGCGTTTCAACGTCAGGCTGTCCACTCATAAGTCACATCAGCCATTCTGTCAAAATTCAACATAATGATGCTGTCTGTGTTTGATAAACTTGCATAGAGTTAACAGATCTAGTGAAAATAAATAATCACTATGTAACCATTTGTTTTGTGATAGTTGCTTAATTTTTGTGAATATTTGATTTCATGTAAAAATTCTGATGATTTAAAGTTATGCTAGTAATCTGGACCCGTTCCTAAATCTTAACAAACATAATAATGACAAAGACTAATATAGCGGAGTCTCCTCTAAACTTCTTGTGTATAAATGTGCTTTCCAAAAATGCCGCAATGGATTAAAAATAGTGCTTTGATTGGCTTTAATTTCCTTTTGGTTAAATAATTTATGCATATAAACGCACATACTCTTTCGAACAGCGATAGACTCAGAATTGAGAATTAATCGGCACTTCCTCGAAATCTTTAAATACCGTAGCCTAAGATTAGAAAATAAGGACACATTAAAGCTACTCCCACTAATCATGATATAATTGCTACATTTTACCGGGAAAACATTCCAGCGTACTCTGGTGAAATCTGGCAACTTTTCATAAAATGGGCGTTGCTTGTGTCGCAGCTTAAAATGAAAGTGCATCGGTCTCTTCCCGTGATTTTATTGAGGATCATTGGTAAGATGAGACTTTGAAATTGAACACTAATGAATAAATTCAAACAGCAGAAAAGCTAAAATTCGTTTAAACTTAAAATAGCCCCCCAAAATCACGTCTGTATTAAATTAATCACTTCATTAACACTTGTTGTCACGGTTATGTCCACCGAGTTTCGTTGTTGTGATCACCCTGTAGTCCCAGTCACAAGAGGCAATCAGTACACTTTAACAGCTAAGGGAAACTTCGTCCATGGTCTTTGACATTTAACAGTTTTTTTCGACTCTTCTTAGACACGGTGAGAGTGGTTCGATGTCAGTCAAAGCCTCAGGTGCTGGTGATGGTGGCGCCGAGGGCGAATTGCTCGAGGAAGAGCTGGCTCAAGTTGATCGAGTGCTGGAGGACGCCCTCAAAGCCATCTCCCGGAGGAGCCACCTCGTTTTCAACCTCACTTCGAAGGAGTGGCTGAGGCACTTTGACAAGTGAGTGAATGGCAATAGTAGTGACAGAGGATTATACATAAATAAATAAGATGGAAATTTTCTCCTGTAGGGGGTAATTACCCCCATAATGTAGGCATTGCTTAAGGTTCTTTGCAGCATGCTTTCGGCCTTAGCTGTAACCCCTTTTCTTCCTATTGCTGTACATCCCTTCATATTCTCTTTCTTCCATCTTACTTTCCACCCTCTCCTAACAGCTGAGTCATAGTGCAACTGCGAGGTTTTCCTCCAGTTACACCTTTAGACCCTTATACTGTCAGTTTCCATTTAAGATTTGAACAACTTCATAAGTCCCAATGCTTGGCCGATGGCCTAAATTCTATGTTCAATTCGTTTCAGGGAAATCTTCGAGATATCCAAAGTAAAAGTAATTTCAGCAAAGAGAAAGCATTAGTAGATGAAGGTCTTTCACATCTGTTTTACAAATCAAATCCGTATTCTGTCTTGTAATGGAAATAACAATTCAAAATAACTCTTGTTCCATATAAAAGTGAACAGATTTGTTTGTTCCATATAAAAGTGAGCAGATTTGGAGAAAATAATATTATGAAAGCCACTGCAATGATGTTCACATAAATCTTGCAATCAAATCATATATATTTGTAAAGGGTAACAG
Source organism: Macrobrachium nipponense (assembly GCF_015104395.2). NCBI lineage: Eukaryota > Metazoa > Arthropoda > Malacostraca > Decapoda > Palaemonidae > Macrobrachium > Macrobrachium nipponense. The sequence continues at coordinate 95,106,388 of NC_061087.1, read as the reverse complement.
ATACACTAATAGTTTTTGTATTTAATTGAATGTTACCAGACGGTTTTTCTTGTGTCAAGTATAAGAGGAGTTGATGATCATCACTCCAACTCTACGAAAGCCACTGGAATTATGGTGGCACGAATTTTGCAAGCAGATCACATTCATTTTCAAAGATCAGTAGCCATACCAGTGATTTTAGCATTGACTTTAAAAAAGAAGTGGATGATCAATACTGCAACTTTTTGTCTTCCAGATTTCGTGAAAGTATGGAAGAGGTGGAGCGCAGGTACCAGTGTGTCATGGTGGCTGCCGTCCAGACGGTGGAAACGGTGGCCCAGGGTCTACGCGTTCTGAACGTGTTCAAACCACTCGCTGCCAGGAAGTCGCTCTTCTCCGTGTTCTACGTCATGATCGACCACGTAATGACATCTTGTCTCTCGACAACTTGCCTATTACGAAGACATATTGCAGATTTATAGACGAAAGTGGAAGCTGGAAGATGCCTCTTGTGATCTTTTATTGTCATCAATGGCACCAAAACACATTTGCATACTTAACCATCAGACCAGATTATTATTATTATTATTAATATTTCACTAGATGAAACGTATTCACATGGAACAAGCACACTAAAGGGCCCATTGACTTGAAGTTCAAGCTTTCAAAGGATGTTGGTTTAAATCAAGATACAATTAAAAATATTGCTAGTTTCAAATCTTGAAGGTAATGTAGGGGACATTCTTATTAGTCTGCAATGTCTGAACCTTGATGTCATGTACTTTTTCCTTTTAATATAGTAATGAGATAAATAATATTAAATATCAATGATGTTGAAATCATTCACGAATATTTCCAGTGTATGGTGTGGGTATGATGAGGTAAAAAACAAATTACACTAAATCATGACTAAACTTTTATGTCTGAGGACAGCAATTGTATATCATATCATAAAATGAAAACAAAAGGTCTAAATGGAACAGTGTGAAGTGAAATTACGCCATACAGAATTAAATGGTCACTCTTAAGAACCTATGAAGAAATCATTATCAAGACTCGGTAGCGGAAATCTCTGACGACCAAAATGTTTCTGTTGCAGATTCTGAATCTCTTCGACCGCGACTTCGAGGAGGTGGAGAAGGAGTACGTCTTCAGGTCTATGAAAGTCGGCAACGTTGGCTTCTACTTCTCCAAGATGGCCAAGTGGGCCAATGACACTCGAAGGAAATTGGAGCAGGAAGTCAACGTGAGCAGAGGGGAATTTTCCGTTAATTTTTATTCTAAATTCTTTTTTACTTTTGAAGGACAGGTTCTTCTTGCTCCTAAATGTTTTGATGTCATTATTCATTTCATAGAGTCCTTCCATTTTCAACTTTGTGTATTTATGTTGTTTACCTCTGCTAACGTACTATCTGAACTCCGACACAATGTCTCCCAAAAGTTAACCTCGTGGAGAAGGCCATCCAGTGAATATGTCTACAAAATTTTATTGAGTTCTGTTTGGCCATTGTTGAGCTACACCTCTAACAAATACTGCAAACATACAGGTCTTTTGGCAGTTCCAGTACTTCATAATTGCCTAAAAATGACAGCTAGTCATAAAAGTAAATTTAGAATTGGAACCTCTTTATCATGAACCTTCTTTAACGAATATCATGACCTAACGTACCCTAAAATCAAGGAAGAATGAGTCATAACATTTTGTTTCAAGGATTCTTTCTCTTTCCCTCTCAAAGCTATTATATATTCATCAGGTATAGTTCAGTGGTCCTTATCAAAATTTCAAGCACCTCAGTGGCATGGTTGGTATGGTGTTGGCGCCCCACCTCGGTGGTCGAGAGTTCGATTCTTGGCCATTCCACTGAGGAGTGAGAGATGTGTATTTTTGGTGATAGAAGTTCACTCTCGACGTGGTTCGGAAGTCACGTAAAGCTGTTGGTCCCATTGCTGAATAACCACTGGTTCCATGCAACGTAAAAACACCATACAAACCTTATCAAAATTTCCATAACTCTAAGGTCCAGAAACCTCTCTTGTTTACCAACAGCTTCTGAAGAACCAGTCTTGGCTTCCGTACTACCCGAGGTTAGACAGCATCTACCTCAGATGGAGCCGAACGGCAGCTCTGCTTCGAGGCGTTGTCACCAACATGTACGCTGCCTGGAATGCTCATCTGGAACCTCATCCTGCGAAGCGCCTCCTTGAGCCGATCTTCAGGTGGAAACCTGGGCCTGTACAGAATCTCCAAGACAACTTTGACAAGTAAGATGTCCCATTTAGTCTGAGTGATTATATGAGGAATGCATTATGGAATCCATTAGTCTTTGGTAATAATAGTAATTGTATTGCCCACATTGAAGTAGAGGGGCTTTACTGGAGAAAGTTCACATCTTATTGCACGTGTATGCATAATGCCTAGTGAACTGCTAGAAATAGTGAATGATTTTATAGGTGTTTCTTACGTATGCATGCTCTTCTACTGTTCTTGATTGCTTGGTTTGACGAATAAATAAAGGTTCGATAGTGAGGTCTCCAATTCCTCATTTAGGTATCCCCAGATACTACAAATTAATCTTACTCCAACTGTAGGAATCAGATGAGAAATTGTGCAATACATCAGTCTAGCTGTACTGAATGTAGTGATATGTCTGTCAAAGGATTTTGCTGAAAGCCTCGGCAGAACACAAAGGATCAAAATTCCTTATCATCTAATTGCTGAAGTAGAAGAAAGTGACCATTGAAAAGTGTCTGGAGATACTCAAGTAAGCAAATAAAGACCAAACTACATAATCTATGTTTATTTGTCAGTGTTATCTTTTATTCCAAAATTACATTGAGTGGCATCTATTGCTGTCGCTTATTTGTGTTGTACATTGCCCCAATCATTCAATAACTGAATAATAAATAAATTTCTTAAGTTTCTACAAGGGTCACAGGTCTCCTCTCAACTTAAAGTATTGAGATTATTCCATCCTTTTTCCCATTTTACTTTCATTATAAACATTCCTTCCTAATTGTTCCAGGCAACTTTACAAGAATTTGGAAGAAGCAAGAGCATGGAAGGCCATGGGTTTTGATGTCCCTGATGGCATGACTAGTGTGTTCAACGATAGTGAACGTCTCTTGAAACTCAAGAAGCAGGTACAAAAGCAGCGTTTGCCTGTATATATATATATATATATATATATATATAATATATATATATATATTTATTTGAAAAATAATTTAGTCACACTACATCTTTATCCACTGAAAATTTGAGATGCAAAGTTAGGATTCTTGGCGTTTGAAATTCTTAGTAACTTTACTTCCACTGTCCCTCGGTGCTGAATTGGTTTAGATGGAAAGTTAGATTACAGTTAGAATGATGATAAAAGAATTTTAAAGTATTTTTTCACTATCAGTAGTCAATGTATTTTGCTTTATTTTCCTGCTACCAAGATTTACATACCCCTCTGTCCAGTACTATAGCATGACTTTCTTTTAACCACAAATGTTAATGTTGCACCTGAATTGTGTGCTGTAGAGGCATTCATTCTTGAAAACAAATATCTCTCGAGTTCTTAACAAAAATTTTGCTATTCATTAATCAAGCTTGAGTAAAAATTTATCTACTATCTCTCTTTCTACCTACCTATCTATCTATCTGTCTAACTGTCTGTCTGTCTTTCAGATCGCTGAATGTACAGACGACTTCAACAAGCTCATGTCAAGATTATCAAGAGACGAAGCCCAGATGTTCGAAGGGCAGATTCAGATGATCATCAAGAACTTCTTCCCAGGTCTCTCTTTCATCAACTGGACGCAGCAAGACCAATGTTCTCTTCTTCTTGCGAAGTGTAAAACGATTGTCAAAACCATCCAGGACCAGGTGACTCATTACCTCGACATCAATCAGGCTATTGCCAACGACATGGATAAAATCAAGGACTGCATCCTGTATTATAAGGAGGATGAAGATGTCTACATAGGCGATGCTTTCATTAAGGACATTGTAAACCAAAGGGAGGCCACCCTCGGGAGCGTTATTGGTGCCTTCTTGAGCATGGAGGAGGAGCTCGAGTCTCTACATAGTCAGCTCATCAACAAGAGTGTCAGGAGGGCCCAGGATGCCTGGATCGCCTATATTCAGAGGCTAGATCAGATGTTCCTTGAATGTCAGAGAGAAATACTAAGGAAGTCTCTACTGACTTTTGAGGGCATGTTGATGGGATCTAGAAGCTGCCCCATGGACCAGCTTCCTCCTGTTTTCCAGATTTCTACTTCTCTTAAGGAAAAGAATATTGTTTGCAATCCGTCAGTCTTTGCCGTGTTAAACGTAGTGACATCTCTATCAAAGGATTTTGCTAAAAGCCTCAGCAAAGTACCCTGCTTGCTCAGAAAATTCGCAGCTGACAAATCAAAGGACCATAATCACACTCTTTGTTTGAAAGATGAATTGTGTGATAAGTTACAGAATAAACTAGCTGAGGAGTTTCAAATCCAAGTTGATATGTTGAAGGTAAAGCTGGAAGAATGGCAGATCTACAGAGATGTCTGGGAAATTGATAGAAAGAAATTCTTTGAGGAGTACTTGAAAAAGGCAAACAGTGTTGAAGTATTCGAAACAGATATCATATCATTCCAGAATAAGCTGAGTGAAATTGAGAGCAAAGATGAATTCATAAAAGTAGGCACATTCAGTGTTGATTGCAAGAAACTGAAGAAACAGATTATAACACTTTGTAAGTCATGGGTACAAGAGTTTGAGGACAATCTCTTCAAGATTGCTTCTGACAGACTTACTGCTCTGTATCAGTATAGTGAGAGAACAAAATCACTATTAGAGAGCAATCCTGAGGATATACCTTCTCTCTTATCCTCAGCTGAGGAGTGTGACAAAGCAAGACAGCAGTTGGAGTTGTATGAGAAGGAATTCCAGCCTGTGCGGGAACAGTTCACTGTTTTGAAACAGTATCATTACTCTGTCCCCTGTGATATTGATAACCGTCTGGCTGACCTTGAAAGTGAGTGGAGCAAAGTAGAGGGAGCTTTAACTAATAAGATATTAGATCTGAATTCTGTTCTTGATGGCTACCGAAAAAAGTACAGTGACCGTGCAGAAATAATTTTGGAAGAAGTGGAAGAGCTGAGGCATAGTTTCCATCAAAATCTACCTGTACGAGCAGATAAAAGATTCGAAGAGGCCAAAGAAGCCATAGATAAGCTACAAAAGATGACAGAGGAAGTGGAAGCCAAGATGGATATCAATGAGTATTTAGGGATGTTGTCTATGCCCTTAGTTGACTTTGATGAATTACCAGCCTTCAAACATGATCTTATTGCAGCGGAAAAGATTTGGTGTTTATTGAAAGAGTGGCAGAATACTTGGGAATCATGGGCTAATATAGTAGTCTGGGAAGTGAGTGTTGTTACTCTACAGGAAACTTTATCCGTTTACGGACATAAAATCAGAAATATAAAGTCATATGCTGTTCTGGAGTCAGATGATCCAACAAAAGCAGGAGAACTAACTTGGGAGATAAATGAAGAAGTTCTTAGCCATATTGAATTGTGCAAACTACTGGTTCCACTGACTCTAAACTTACAGAATGCCACCTTAAAACCACATCACTGGTCAAGAATCCAGTTGATAGTAAAGACAGAGTTTGATAAAGATTCAGAAGACTTTACTCTTGGTTACCTACAGAAGATTAACTTAACTTCTTATGAGAAAGAAATCACTGAAATTCTAGTTGATGCTTCTGAGGAAACTAAAATAGTTGCCGATATTCACGAAATAGAAATCCTTGCCTCTCAGATTACTGTAAACTTGAAGACCATTGTGTCAATGGGCATATCAGTTATTCAGTCAACCAGTGAGGCTAATTCTACCATTGTTGAATTGAATACAAGACTACAGACTGTTTCAGCTTCATTTCATGCTAAACCATACTTAGAGGAAATAGATAATATCCAGTCAACGCTGTCATCAATGATCTCGTTTCTGGAGGGAGTCGAGGAATTGCAGAGAAAGTGGGCTACTCTAGAACCCTTCTTTCATGTGGCAGATGTGAGATATCATATGGTCAATGCCACTGCTCTCTTTGACTCACTTGACGAGAGATGGCGTACCTTAACATCGACAATGGTTTCTGAGCATTTTCTTCAGCCCATTGTAGCGCAGCAAGATCTGCTTGAAGAAGTTTCTTTGGTGTCAAAGGGGTTTGATGACATTCCTAGTCATATTCAGCCCTATTTGCAAGATCGAAGAGAGCAATATTTTCGTTTGTGGCTGCTTTCTGATGATGATCTCATGGCTGCAGTGTCTACTCTTCTTGATGGTGAATTTGCAAAGCCTTTTCTACCAAAACTTTTCACAAATGTTGCCAAGATAAAACAAGAAAAGAATAGCCAAATTGGAGCAATGGAAATCATAGGCGTTTTTTCAAAAGAAGGTGAATTTTTGGAGCTTAATTCTTATGTTCCCATATTAGGACCGTTTGATACGTGGCTCCAAAATCTATCAGCTGCCATTGAAGCAACATTAAAGGAAAACACAAAGCAATGTAGAAACAGTATAAAAACAGTTGGGATCAGACTTGATGAAATTTTGAAATTATGGCCTCTGCAGGTTGCATCATTAGCTTTTATGACTAATTGGACAACAGAGATGAGCCGGGCATTAGCCAAGTTCAAAGGTCATATGAATGCAGAGCAGTTACAGCCTTTTAAGAAAAGAATTAAAGATTCACAGCAGAGGTTGGATGGGTGTTTGCAAGGAAATTTATCAAAACTCATACGTGAGAAGTTTCGTTTATTCTACATGAATCTTCTTCAAGTAAGAGACTTCTTAAATGACATATCTGAGAGCCGTAAAGGTTTTACAAATGAGAGCGAGATGATGATCTGGCACACAGTAGAAAAAGACACAGACAATCTTCTGGTTCATTTCGGGACATCAGAGATGATGTACTCTTGGGAATATCAAGGTTTATGGTCATTTGGTGTTATGACTCCCTCTTTGCTGCAGTCTCTTACCGATATAGCCAAAGTTTTGAACAAGGGTGCATCAGCAGGCGTCTTTGGCGTGAGTGGCTGTGGCAAGACTGAGTCTGTTAAAATGATGGCACACTTGCTTGGGCGTCATCTAGTGACGATCTCTTGTACCGCTTCGTTAACTTCATCTTTGCTTGTTCGATCATTACTTGGCACTTGCTCATCACACAGCTGGCTGTTTTTGGAAAATGCTAATAGGTTGGATGCTGCTGTGGTGCCTGTCTTGGGCGAGGTGATACAAGTGATACAGAATGTCCAGAAGAGCACATCTGCAGCAATGGCTATCAAGACCCCAGCAAAAACGACAAAACTGCAGCAGCAGCCTATTAAGTTGCTAGAAGGAGTTCAGGTGTCAGTGTCTCCACTCTCTGCAGTCTTGATGGAACTGGATACTAGACAGGCCTCTTCTCGGGACATAATGGACACCCTCAGAGAGACTTTCAAGCCAGCTCTGATATTCACTCCGAACTTGCAGGTAAATAAGTATGCAACCTTGATTTTTCACCAACACATTGTTGATAAGCTCAAGTTGAAAAAATTAATGCTCCATTATCATTTACATTCTGTTTATAGATTCAGTTTAATTTGTGTTCAAGTTACGATATGAATGGAAGCTCATGTAAACCATGTTTTTTTTTACTTTTATTACCTTATCAGCGATAATGCAAGGTCAGTCCTGATACCTAATGAGAATCAGGTCAGATCAGGTCACGTGAGGTCATTTTAGCTTTTGATTGGGGAATCAATTAACATTATGAATTTAATATGTAAGAAATTATATTTTAAGTTATACACATAATGGGGAACCATGTAGCAGAATGCAGGGAGCCATAATCTGAGGATATGTATGTATAAAGCCAAAGGAGTTTAGTGGGTAGGCAGTCAGTGGAGGCAACTATAGGATGTTGTGTAATGGGAAATCAAAAGATCAAGCTAAGATGCTATGTATTACCACCCAGCAATTCTCCTTATATTTCATAATATACTTAAATTTTATTGTATTTATTTATTGATCTTGTAATTAACTTTTCTTTTATGTTACTTCTTTCAAATGAGGACCATATTCTTTGGAAACCTGGGTTTCAAGTCAATGGCTCCTGTGGGATTAATGAGTATTAATCTTGTAATTTTTAGATGTGATTATTTTGTAGGCCACAGAGCAAATCAGGTCTGTTTGGAGATTCCTACAAAGGAAGAAAAATGCTACTGATATATTCATACGCCTACATACGTACAATAAACTCAAGCATACTTTCCTTCACAACTTTTCTTATGTAACTTTTAGTAACAGCTCGAAAAGAGAAGAATGTCAGATGCAGAAACTTGTTGCAGTGTTTCTGTTCTACCAGATTTTTAATTAGGTGAAAGTGATCCGATAAATGCGTATGTGTTTGTGTGGTCCTGTAGAGTATACGTTCATGCAAGCAAATAATATAAATAGGTAGCGAGGTAGAGAGTGAGGGTGTTTATATGAGATCACTGCCTAAGATGAATAACTATTTAGATGCACCATAAGTGCAATATAACTTATTGTTAGGAAAGTGAATGTAGGAAATGTCAAAATATGTTTTATGATTTGGACTGGGGATTTCTTACCATTGTTACTCTACCTTGCAGCCATTCGGGGTAATGTAGCCATGATGTCGTGAATTAGAACCATTCCGGGCCTATCTCATAATATTAATTGTACCGCAGGTAATAACGGAATGCTTCATGCTGGTCGAAGGGTTCAAGGAATACAAGGTGCTGTCGCAAAAACTGAGCCACGCCCTCCAGACCCTTTCAACCTCCTTGCCACAAGTTCACAAGAGGCAACTTGAAATCAAGGGAGCTGCTGGTGTGGTTGCTATTGCCAAGGACGTCATGAAGAGGCAACCGGAAATTGATGAGATAGATACCGTCCCAGTTGCTCTGAAGGAATATATTACTCCGCAACTGCAGAGTAGTGACATTCCAATCTTCCAAGAGGTCTTCGAACAGCTATTCCCCGATTTTGATGCTGCGCCCTATGTCAATGATACACTGAGGGACACACTTGTAAAAATGATGGAGGAAAACAACTTGATTTTGAAAGACTGTTATATCGATAAAATCCTACAGCTGCATGATGTTATTGCCAAAAATCAGAAAGTCATTCTTTACGGGAGTTCCAAATCTGGAAAATCAACGTCTCTGAGAATGCTGGAGAGTGCCTACAATACTTTGAACAAGCAAGGAAATCCAAATTATAAATCTACAAAAATAGAAGTTCTCAATCCTCTGGCTGTGGAACAGGATAATTTCTACGGGCCATTTAAAGACATTGTAGGTAAAGCAGAAGAAGGATATTTTCCCCACATGATAAGAAAGTATCTTAGATCTAACTTGCCTGTCGAATACTGGATAGTTCTAGAAGGACCTACAAAACACCGTTGGCTGAAAGACCTGTTTCTGCACTTCCATCCAACAGACAATAGCTTCCTCAGTGGGAGTTCCCAGAGAACCTCAGTGCCACCCAACATGAGATTCATTGTTGAAATTTCTGGGGACATATCTCAACTTTCTCCTTTTGAGCTTACTCAGTGTTACAGCGTCTACTTTCAGCAGCAGCCCAATCTTTGGGAAGACATCATACAAAGCTGGTTGGGTACAATTACCAATGACTGGATTTCACGGGCCTTGCAGACTCTCATAAAGAAAAACCTTCCAAGTTTTATCAAAATGCTGAAGCCAGATACAGTAACAAAGCCAAGCATGGTTATGAAGGCTAAAGCTTTTGTTGCAATTTTGCGTTCACTCTTGGATACTGACTTGGTGGAAGATGACACTGATGACTGGGTGGCAAAACTTACTCCAGCATTTATCTTTAGCATTATCTGGTCTTTCGGAGCTAACATCTCCCCTGCGGAGGCTGACGAATTCAAAGAGGTCGTCACGAGGATGATTGAAAATGTCCCTGAGGGTAGTATATATGATTATTATGTTGACACTAGTACTGGTCATTTTACTCCTTGGTGGAAAACTGCCACTGAGTTAGGGCATTTGGTCCTGACTAATCCTCTTCTTAAAACGAACATCATTTTCACTGACAGGATACTCAAATATTCTAAAGTGGCACAATTACTGCTGAACCAAGGAATCCCAGTTCTTTTGAAAGGTGAGCCAGGATCTGGGAAATCGACCATACTGAGTGTTTTAAAACAAACTTCGGATGAGTTCAGACATGCCGTGTTTGACAGTTACACGGCCTCTACAAAACCAAAAGATATTCAAGACACTGTCATGAAAAACCTTAGCAAACATGGGAAGGACATACTTGCTAGTAGGAAGTCAAAGGTTCATTTTTTGATGGATGACCTTCAGTGTAACAATGATGAAATGAGCTTGCAAGAAATACTTGAAACTGTTAGATTTACTGAAAATCAAAGAAAAATATATTGTCACGATTCAAAATCTTTCCTAATGATTCCCGAAATATGTTATCTCTTTACCTATCAGACGAAAGAAAGTGATAAGGCAAATGAAAAATCCCAAATCTTAAGTGAAAATGTGGAGATCTATTGGTCAGAGGTATTTCATATGTTAACACTTCCACCTTGCCAGAAGAATGAGTTGGAAATCATATTCGGTGGATTATTTGATCAAATGCTCGGTCATTTTGAGCAAGATGTGAAGTGCATGAAGTCTGTCATAGCCGAAGGGATAGTCCACCTTTATGAGCGAATGGGAGAAATGACTAAAGCAAGATTAGCCGATCATCTTTCCCTGCTCCATCACCCTCGACAAATAGTATCTGTTTTGAAAGGGCTTCAGTTGGCTGATGTGGAGACACAAGACAGGGATAATTTCCTGAAGCATCTTTCTCATGAATGTTACAGAGTATTTCAAGATTCAGGAATACTTACTCAAAATGAATTTGACAAGCTTCTGAGCGACGTTTTAACAGAATATCTGTGCGTAGAGCTTGATTCCGTACGTCCAAAAGGGGAGATATTTTTACTCACAAGACTTGGAAATGAAGAAGAGCTTTACACTGATGCATCTGTAGAGGAAATTAATTCCATATTACTCAAAAGAGGCCATGAATTCATGGGTCAGAACCAAAACTTTGCTCTGCATGATAGTCTTCTTCACCATGCCGTCCATTTAGCAAGGGTTATTGGAGGTTTAGATTTAAAAACACAGTCAGCTGTCCAGAGGTCTTCGACAGTCTTAGATAACATAGGAGGTCATTTGGTTTTAGTTGGCCCTGAAGGTTGTGGTAAAAAGACATGTGCACGATTAGTGGCCATGATAGCAGGTTATAAGATTCATGATATAATAGGCACTGCAACAGAGCCTCAAGAGAAGACAGTGAAGATCCTAGAAGATTTACGTATGGCTATCCCTGTCCTTGTAGTTATAGACTGGAATATTTTGGAGAGCTTAGAAAATATATCCTTCTTAAATTCTATACTTGTTGACGAGCTGAATAATGAAAAGACTTCAGGCCAGGAGACTAATATAAGAATAATGATGTCTGTTCCTTCAATGAAGGAAGCCTATGAAATCTTCAGATACATTCCAGCTGCTTCTTGTTTCTTCACAGTTGATTACTTTCAGGAATGGAATACCCATGAACTTCAGTCAATAGCAAAACAAATACTTTCAGAAACTCTTGGTAAATCACTGTCAGATATAAAGACTCAGTGTGTTTCAGAAATAATGGCTTACATACACAGTCAGATTTCAGATAGAGAATGGAACCCATCAGCAAGGTTTCTAGAGTTCCTCAAGCTGGTTCTGGTAGTTCATAATAAGCTTCATGATAACATAGTTGGAGAAAAAGAAAAACTGAAGGTTAGTATTCAGAAGTTTGAGGAAACTCAGAGAAGAGTCACAGAGCTTTCACGACAGTTAGAGGAACAAAGGGCTCAGGTTACTTATATCCAACAGTCATGTGGAAGTGTTGTTTTGAAAATGAGGAACATCAAATCTGAACAGGGCAGGCTGCAAAAAGATCTAAACAAAAATGCAGCCTTGCTGAAGAGGCAAAAGGATGAGGCACAGAGAATTAGAGAGCTCATTAACCGAGACCTGACAGCCCCAAAATTAGAAATGAAAGCCATTCATCGAAAGCTGGACAGGATAACCAAGGCAGAGTTAGAAGGCTTAAAGGGGCTGGGTAGACCCTCACAAGGCGTTGAACTTATTTTTGATGCTGTGTTGACTACACTTGGTTTAGACCCGTCGTGGAATGAGGCAAAGAAACAAATGGCGAATGGCCTGAACTTTATCTCATCGATTAGGAAAATTCCTGTTGAAGAAACAGATGAAAAGGTTTTAGCTAGAATCCAGTCTTATCTGAAAATGGAAGAACTGGATTCAGAACAAATAACAGAAGAATCCTACACTGCAGCAACGTTCCTGAATTGGCTGAACACATTTGAGAAATATGTTAGGGTTTACAAGGATTACCATCCACTAAAGGTTCAGGCAGACATCATTGCAAGAGACATAGACGCAACAGAAGAAGTCATTGCCAAGTATGAGGAAGATCTCTCTGGTTTTGGAATGGAGCATGAGGTTCTCATGGCCCAGCTGAAGGAAAAAGAGCAACATTTAGAGGTAGCAGAAGAGGAGATGAAAGTATTAGAGGGAAGGATACAACTTGCGCAAAAGGTTATGTCTCAGCTGGGCGAAGATAAGATCCAGTGGGAGGAGGCATTATCCCACTGCAGCGTAAAGCTTAGAAATATATTTGGCGACGCAGTTTTAGCAGCAGCCTACGTGACTTATATGGGGAATTTCCTACACTGTGAAAGACAGGGTGTTATGAAAGACTGGCAAAAGAAAATGGATGAGCTTTGCATTTTTCACACAGAGGATAAAGATGTCATGGATGTTTTGGCTCCTCTTGAGCTGCAGGTGAGATGGCATGAAGAAGGCTTGCCTCATGATACCTTTTCCCTTGAGAATGCAGCCATCATTTACAACTCCAACCTTCCACAGTTAATTCTTGACCCACATTCATTCATGGAAAGCTGGATTCGCAATTGGGGAAATGTAACGGAAATAGACCTTGATAATGATTACATGCCTGTTATGGAGCAAACCATGGCAGAGGGTAAAACAGCTGTGCTTATCCAGGAGGAACTAGAGCTTCCCATGCCCATTTTACAAATTCTGGAAATGGAATGTGTCGTGCTGCCTAATGAGAATAAATGTTTTTTGAAGGTTGGTGAAAAGTTGCTTCAGGTGCACCAGAATTTTAGACTGATCATTATCTTGCGAAGTCGGGAAGTCAACCTTAACAATAACATGAAGACTTTGGTAAACATTGTCAATATGCAAAGTCAGCAGGAGGGTCTAATGAAACTGCTGACATTTCGAGCTGCTTCTCATTGTCAGCCAGATCTGTTTGAATCCCTGAAGAAAAGCGAATGGGATCTGCTTGAGAAACAGAACTTGCTGGCGGAGCACGAAGCCACAATACGTGAACTGATGTCACGTTTTGACGACGATGTTCTTGAGGAGAGCACATTGATGGAAATGCTCCAGGCAACTTGTGGCAAAGCAACTGAAACTAAGAAGAGGTGTCACGACCTCAGGAGAAATTTAGATGTCGCAAGAGAAGGCAATAATACATATCGGAAAATATCAGGACTCCTGACAAGCTTGTACCTCCTTGTGGAACATCTCCCTGAGATCCATCCTTCGTTGGTAATGGGTGTCAATGCGTTTAGTGAACTCATCATTGGTGAAATGTCTCCACAGTCTTTTGCTATACCTTGGGGTAGAATGCTTGGCTCAAATACAGTTATGAAGATGCTTCAGACATTTTACAGGTATGTGTTATTCAATAAGTTGTGCAATTTTCTGGTTCAATCAAGTCACCTTCCCTTCAGTGATGGATGACTTAGGCAGCAAAGCAATGGATGAATAGTTTTTAGTATTACATTTGTCTCTGAAGCATGAGAAATCATCTTAGACAAAGTTCTGATAAATCATTTTAAACCAGGTGTAGTTTGTGAGGAACTTTAACATGGGGTTTGAACACTTTTCACATATGTATAGTGAAAATCTTACTCATTGCTTTTCATTCTAGCGTGTAATCACTAGTCAGTGTCAGTGCATAGAAAATAAGGCTCCAACTGTATATATGTAATGTGTGAGAATCTGCTTATAAACTTTCTTTGTCAACTTCATATTATTATAATAATAGTGATAATAATAGACCTTCTTTTGCTTAGTTGTATTGTGAAGCTTTGTCTATTTAATTTGAGTTCATTTCCAGTATTTTGCTGTTTATGGTTAGTTCTTACTATGTACATTATATAGGGTAGTATTGCTTACAATACCAGGTCTTATATGGAGTACTTTTGACCATACTAAAGATTCTCCTTCGGAGTGTTTTAGCCTTTTATTTGTCATCCATTCAATTTGTTCACTTCAGATCTGGCTATTTAACTTCTTTAACTTTGGTTTGCTACATTTTTTCACCAATTGGAAAACATACCCTTCAGGAAAGACTTGTGATTTTAGAAATGACTCATTGATCTGGTTCAACTACGTAAGGCTAATATTACTCATAACCTAATTACTAACAACATTGGTTATTTTTTCACATTTTAGCACTAATAGCGATTTGTTGAATGACTGATTTAGTAATATTTCTTGGTTCATACAACTTCTAGGAATGTAAACATTTTAATGTATATTTAACAAACAACATCTGTTATGATTCCAGGCACATCCAGCAGCAAGTCAGCGACATAACAGTTGTGACCATTGGCTTGATATTAGCTACCTGGTATGAGTGCCACATTTCCCTCACTAATCCCAAGTTTTGCTCTCTTCTGTACTCTTCACTCACTAAAGAAAAGGATTCTGCCCCACAGCTTCTTAAGCCCGTCAGTAAATCAAAACATAGCTCTGAGGTATCAAAACTGATATGCGAGCAAGATTCGGAGAAATCCCGGCCTGCATGGCTCACTAATGCCCAGTGGGCTCAGCTGTTAGAACTTTCTAAGATCGAACCATTCTCTGA
Organism: Macrobrachium nipponense; assembly: GCF_015104395.2. Taxonomy (NCBI): domain Eukaryota; kingdom Metazoa; phylum Arthropoda; class Malacostraca; order Decapoda; family Palaemonidae; genus Macrobrachium; species Macrobrachium nipponense. Next base: position 95,091,363 of record NC_061087.1, on the reverse strand, counting down.
TATCATAAACCATATAACAACTTACAAGGATTTATGGAGAGTCTGGTATGTTACAGAGCAGCCAGAAACAGGATCATTCCCCAAAAGCTTAGACAAAAAAGTGAGAGGCGTTGCCAAACTTGTTCTCATAAATTGCCTTCGACCTGATCGCTTAGATGAAGCTGCTCTGCTCTATGCTACAAGAGTTTTGAAACAAGAAACTACTTCAACCACTGCCAAGGCTCTTCTCTCAGTTGCTGCTAAAGGTAGTGTTACTGAGCCCATCATATTATACAGTTCAGCACCATTAGATGTGGAACATCTACTGAGACAAATCCAGCCACTTTGCCACCCTGTGTTAACGACTAATCCAGATGCTGTTAATATCTTATCTCTTGGTCAAGGCAGGGAAAAGTATCTTAATCTAATAATGAGAAAATGTGCTGAAAAAGGTTACTGGTTGCTCCTGAAGAAGAATGAGGCTGATCAATCCTGCACAGAATATCTAAACAAATTATTAAAGGAGAAATTCTTGAATGATGCTAATAAAAGATTCCAGATATGGTTGTATATGGACAGCGATGACACCTTACCTGACAGCCTGATGGCTTCCTGCCATAAAGTTTACTTAGGCTTACCTACAACAGTCAAAGAATCCATCATACATCTTTATGAACTCGCTGGAGAAAGTCGACTGGCATCATATACAGGTGAATGGAGCAAGTGGTGCCTGCTGAGTCTTGCTCTGTTTCACATTGGCTTTGTAACACGGCAGTCTCTCGAGGATATGAGTACCCCTCTTGCTCAGACTCTTGGCGACCACCAGTGGGAAGAAGCAGAAAATGTCCTCCGGACCCTAATCACTGAAAACCTGGCACTTGAAAACAATCTCCTTCCACTGTTGATACCACAGTTGACTGATATATATATAACTGGTGCACTAACAGAGAGCAGCTATGAAATTTTATGTCAGCTTTTGCAGGTTTATTTGTCACCTGAAGCTATAATGAATGTTCCCGGAAGAGTCTCAGCACTTACACATTACACAGTACCGAAGTCGCATTCAATGGAAGATCATCTGACCCAGCTAGGCTATATCTACCTGGCTCAGAATGTCTCACTTACTTGCGTTGCCCCAACTCTTATCTTTGAAAGTCAAAGAGATGAAGCAAAGAGCATAAATATTTCCATATATAAAATTAGTGACGATAACAAACAATTGCCAGCACTACAGAAAGAAGATTGGGTCAAATATTTTGGTCTAAACAAAGTCAAGAAGATGGCCTCAAAGAATATACAGGGCTCCCTTCAGTCAATCATAAAAAATGATCTCGACAGGTATCTGAAGGCAGCCCAAACTCTTGTTTCGAAGCTCAAAGTGAATGCGAACCCTGATACCATATTAGAAATACTTGAAGATAACATACCACTTGTGTTAGAGAACGACCAGGAAGTCGACCAAATAAGAGACATCGAAGCTAAACTGCAGAGGTTTTCTGTGAAGGGCCATTACCTCCTGAAACTCATCAATTGCCCTCCACCCTTAAGAAACATCAGACTTGGTCTTCTGCGGGAACCTGCAGCTGCCTGGTCGGCATTTGTGCGGAGTGTGTGGGGCGAAGTGAGAGGGGATGGCATGGAGGTCGCAGTCGTCACTAAAGCCCTCTGGTCAGAACTTGGCCAAAAGGGAGTCGACTTGGAGACCAAGACAGCCGGCGACGAGGACGAGGACAGTGCCACGCTCCTCATGGAATGCATGGCGCTCTGTGGGGCATCTTGGGACACACGGGCGGAGCTCATCACTACAGAGGAGCTTGCAGCCGCCACTCCTTTCACCTCTTTTCTGGACCTCAACGTCATGCAGTTTGATGGAAGAGTTAAAAAGCTGATGAAGAAACCTGGCAGGTGTAAGTAACCCTCTTATCATAGAAATGGGCAGTACCTCATCTGTGCAAGAGAACGATACATATAATGAAACACAATATTCTTACAAAACATTTTTTTGTAATGCTCTACTTTACCAGTTGTGATGTTGCAAAGTTACACATATCAGAACTGTTTCTTTTTTCTAGTAAAACACCAGACTAAAACAGTATCCTTAAAGTTTAATAAGAAAAAAATTAAGTGCATAAAACACTTGAAATCTGTTGTCACATTTCACATTTTGTCCCCAAGAATTTTGGTAGCATGTTTTACTCAGTATTACTCCTTTTTTTTAAATCTTCTTGGCTGTTTATCCTATTTCTCTCTCGTCCTCAGCTTATAGGTCACCAGTTTACGTCAATGGTGATTTGTCAACACCCCTGTTTTGGGTGTACTTACCCCTGTCCCCTGCCATCACTTCCCACACCTGTGTCCTGAGGGGAGTTCGTCTTGTTGCATCGTGAAGGGTAACATTGCAACAACTAAGCAAAAAAGAGGATTTTCCGGCAAACGAAAGAACGGCATCATCAGTATTATAGCAACTTCAATTCTAGCAAGAGATAATTTTATCTGGATAAGTATAGCAGTATTGTAACTCTGCTTTGATCAGCAGACAGATTATATTGTTATTATTTTCCGCCTTGGAATATCATATAATACGTGTTGCCAAATTTACAGCATTCGCATTTTATTTTATTTGTTAATAGTGTAGTTTATATCAATATTTAAGTATACTACATATAATGTGTACTATACAAATATCACTCTTAGAAACAGCCATACTTATTTTTGTGATATATTTATTTCAAAGTTTGTAAGATAAACAACAATGGACTGGTCATTGACTTTGTACATACTTAAGATCCTAACATATACAAATGACCTTAAAAATACAGTTAAGTAGAAAACTTCTCGTTTTATTGAATCACCACATGCACTTAGTTCAAAATAAAATCGAGGAACGGAAGTATACAAAAGTTTTATCAAAAGTAATATATATATGTAGCAGTACATAAAGTGATATCCCACTAGGCAGCCACCATAATAATGAAGCTAGTTTATGTATGTATAAAGGTTGTTAATGTCAGCACCTTCAAGAGCAGGGTGTGTATGTGTGCATACGTGTGTATGTGTTTATACTTTTTTTTTTTAAATGCTAGACCCAACATAGCAAAGCGAAGAATTTAGTAATGAAATCAGCATGTCGAAGGCAATATAAAGAGTAATGCCTTGGTTTTAAGCAACGGCATAACGCCGTTACTGTTGTAGGAATTCGGACGTCATCATATTTTGACCCCAAGTCCTGTGGGCAAAGGCTTCTTCTTCGTCGGGCAGTTGTTGGGAGGGTGGAGACTGTAAGCGGGTGGCAGCTCCCTGATCCCGCCCGCGTGGGCGTACGGATTCTCGCAGCACAGCCTCGTGTGCGGGTACGTGGGAACCACCACTGGAATGAGAGCCTGGCGCTTGATGTGTCTGGAATAGGCGCGCACCACGCAGCAGCAGTAGGTGCAGACTATCGTGGCGAGGACGCATGCCAGGAGGTCGTACGTCCGGCGGGTGAGAGAAGCCCTGACGCCAGCCCAGACGATGGCGCCAATCACCACGACAGAGAGCACTAGCCAGGGCACCAGCAGCCCGCTTCTCTCCTGCAATGAAGTAGGGGAATAGAGTTACAGGGATGTAAATGTAGGCTATGTAGAATTGTTATATTACAATGCAGCAGTGATGCACTTTACAGTATTGAACATGAAAGTTTTATGTAGAAGTTGCTGGAAGAAGTAGAGTGTATAGTCTGTTGGATCATTGATCAATGAAGGTTGTGCAGCAACATTTGTGAAACTCAGTAGGAGGATAATGCGTCAGTGGACCTCATGCGGTGCTCTGTAGGCATTACTGAAGGTTCTTTGCAGCGTGCTTCGACCCCTAGCTGCAACCATTTTCGTTCCTTTTACTGTACCTCCTTTCATATTCTCATTCTTCATCTTACTTTCCACTCTCTCCTAACATTTGATTCATAGTGCAACTGCTTTCAGGTTTTCCTCTTGTTACACCTTTCAAACCTTTTACCGCCAATTTCCATTTCAGTGCTGAATGACCTCATAGGTCCCAGTGCTTGGCCTCTGGCCTAAATTCGATATTCAACTCAACGCAACATTTGTGAAAATTTTAACTTCTCTTTTGTGATAGTTAATAACTTCCAACTTCATGTCATCTGCTTGATTTTTCCTTTCCGTATGTCGATAAAAATAGGTACGTAATAAGTAGCTAGTTTTTCAATTAAACTTTATTTGTCTCCTGCAAGGCATTTGATGATTGCAAGTAAAACACAACCTTGAAGATCATAGAAGATTTTTTTTTTTCTGACAAGACAGCAATACTCGTTTCAGACAAGCCACATCAGTCTTTCATGTTTGGGAGTCAATGAGTTGGAAACGAATTAGATATGGTGTAGGAAGGGAGAGAATGAGTGGAGAGGAAGTGGATGACTGCATGCGTGGTGAAAGCAAAGGGGCCCTTTATCGAGGACCGGTAAGAAAGCTTTTTTTTTTTTACGGGGTTGATGGAATGGTAACAAAAGAAGTTTCTGATCAGTAGAGGACACGCATAAAACCAGTTCATGCGTTACCAACGTCATGGGCATTCCAACGGCTTAATTTTTATCTAAATTCTATATGTTATTGTACTAATGCCTTGTGCACGAAATGAGAATTGTCATATTCCTTGATTAAAATTCCATGTGACATATTGCATATGTTCTTGTGGCTTTATCAAATGGATATGGTATAGAAGCGCTCTAGCACAACTTGACAATCCTTACCTTGACAGCTCCAACAATTAAGAGGACCGAGAAGACGAAGAAGAGGAGCCACACAGACACTTGTACATACACGAAGATTCTTGCTGTGAAAACAATACGAAAAATGATTAAAATCAAGTACAAAGATGTCCAGTTCACTAACAAATAGAATATAGTTGTATTATTGGGCCTACCATCAATGAAAGCCAAGTTGAGTTCCCTCAGTGCGTGGCTTCTGTATTTGTCTTTTGTAATGAACGGAGATTGTATAATTTATTCTAAAAGAGCTGCAAATAACTAAAACGTTGCTACTTTTCAGTAGAGACACATGCCTGAATGTTTCGAATAGAAATCGAGCTAGACCTACTGTATGGCTGTTCCTTTTGAATGTAACGACTGCAAATGCTTTATGATCATAATTACATAGCTCTTTTTTTCGAGTCATATTTTCACATTACTCTCTCCTAGAACAGGCAAGACACAAGGAGTTTTCGCCACCAAATATCATTAGCCTACCTGCGAGGAGCGTGGAGGCGTCTGACAGTTCTTCGCAAGAAGGCAGTATCCCCATGAGATCCTTAGCAATCCCTCCCCTGCAGGCAGTCACGTGTTCCTCTAAAGTCCCAGCTGCTGACCCGTAGCCTACCGTCAGCAGGCTACTGCAGATCTGCAATCATAAAAGTATTATACACAATGATAAGTTGCTCTGATGCATCTCAAGATATTTGTTTGAATATCTTCTAATTGTTCCTCAACATATGTAATAAAATAATGTATTGTGTACATTAGATATTTTAAATAAAAGATCAAACAAATATCTCCGGACAATACATAATGTGGCTGAATTAAATCAACAATGATTTTTCCTGCTTAAATATACTGAAACCTGTATAAATCTCATTATGCGACGAAGTCATTGTGGGTGTCATCATTCTCCATTATCCTCATGATATGATGGGGAACTGAAACTAATTCATCATAATCCCGTCACTTAATAATTTGTCAGGACAAAAGTCAATTCTGTTGAATAAACCTTGAATGAAAAAAAAATATACAAACAGACCAAACTCCGCTGTAACTTCTTGAAAATGTTTTACCTCGTGAAGATAAGTTTTCTCTCATATTTTCGAGAAGGTTATTTATTTCTTAGCTTAGAACGTCTATCTAGACCACACAACAAAGTTTTCTTTTATTTTTCATCGCTAATAATACATTGCAATTATTTTTCTGGCTCGGTTTTACTATAATTATTATTTACATCTCAGATTGTGTGCTCGTGACTTTATATCTTCTTATCCCGAGTGAGATATTTTTATACTTTCGTTCTCAAATTGACCTGCCTGTAAATAACACACCACTAATATTTTTTTCTAACACTCTCGACCATCTCGTGTGGAAAAGTTTTTTTCTTTTCTTTTTACAATGCTTTTGGCTCTAAATGTTGTTTGCACCTCCTAATTTAGCGCGTGTGACTCTGAGCTCTTCATTTCTCTGGCTGATGAAAGGGTCTAGAATGACACAGCTCCCATTTCAAAGTGCCTCCGTGTTCCAGCCTCTCTAATTTGGAGTATTTACGATTCCTTGGCGTAAACAAGTAACAAGGGTTCCAGTTCATACACTATTTTCATCATGGAGACTTGTTACTTCACTCAGTCTGTCAAATAAAGGCAATTGTTTTGAGCCATTTTTTCCACCTATATTTTTAGAAGACTTAGTTCACTGTCAAATAAGAAACTGTTGCTCTGGTCATATCTCGCTTATTTTCAGTCTTTCGTTAGTGCTACTTTCGGCATTTCGTCTATTTTAATATTAGTATTCGTTATTTGTATTTGTAATTAGTAATCACTAATTTTGAATTTAAAAGATCGTTGCACTTTTGTTTCCTCCTGATTCCTAACTTTACGTTTTCTTAATCTAGCTTCGTGGTCGACTGAAGCTTTCATTACATTGTGTTTGTTTATTTACTTTTGTTTTGCCTTATATTCGTAAGATAGTAATTTAACCACTCCGTTGTTTCCTTGCTTGGTCGTCAAAAAAAGAAGCATAAAAAATAAATTAATTAGACTTCCGTGTTCGCTCTTTTGTAAACGTTCAGGTTAGTTGTACCTCGAAAACAATTATTCGAACGCTGGTGCCAACAGACGTGTGACAGGAAATTGATTTCCTTCGGTTAACGTGTTTGTGAATTCTTTGAACAATTATTATTGTTTCAGAGCAACTATCCGGACACAGTCATACTAGTGGTTTGACTGTAGTGAACGGTTGATATTTATAAAAAATGTTTTTATAAGTCTAGCGCGTGTTTCTTGGTGTAGGCTACGTCAAAGTCTAAAGGGAGAATGTAGATCATGGGTTACGTCTGGGCATTCTGTACCCATTTGTGGGTAGCCTATTACCCACAAAGTAGTTTGGGTTAGTATCTGCAGTGGATAACCCACAACCATCTTTTTAGACCGATTACACACACCCTATTGTTTGCGTCCAATGATCATTCGATCGAGTTACCTTGTTACCAACTATAAGATCTAGGCGTTCCCCTACGAGAATTGTTTAAGAACGCGTAATGGATTCAGCTGACATTCGGGACCAAAGTATTTAAGTTAAGATTGGGCTATGAAGGATTACGGAGAGTTAATGACTGGATTGCAGCTGTCTGCAGCTGAAGGACAGCTGCCGCCTTCTCCAGCTGATGGTGAGTGTTGAGAGTAATTTGATTAAAGGGTAGGCCTAGTATTTTTTTTTTTTTTTTTTAGTTGTCGGTAAATCGGTAAATATCCTTAGCCTGCATAATTAAAAACCTCTGTTTCCATATAGATTGGCCGTTGAATTTGAATTGTAACCTCTTATATCACTTACAATATACAAGATATGGTATAATTACCTGTAGCATAATGTTATGAGCATCAGTATTTACGTGGTATGCCTGAGATATAGGGTAGCACAATAATTCATCACCTGAGCTCATTCATGATCGTCATTTTATTATTTTTTATTATAATGGTTGCTCGTGCATTTTTTACCAGTTGTCGTCAGTTATAAAGATAAAAACATTATTTTGTCTCGATGAAGTGGTGTTTCGAACGGTTGTTTGTTCTAGCAGTTACAATTAAATGGCAAATAATTATTCAGATTTCGAATATTTTTTTCGGTATTTCTACAGAAGAGGTCCGCCCGGAGTTATCGTTTATTAATATTTTTTCTCTAGCCGAGCTGATCAATATAGTAAAGTGTGTATAGTATAATGCAGTGCAGATGAGATAATTTGATAAATTTATCGTCTTCTGTGCACGTTTGAACGTTCATCCCCGAGCGGTTGGTACTAAAGACGGCGCATTGCGTTTTTTTTTTTTTTTTTTTCAGATAGAATTACCATTGTTTGAAATCTTCTGCCTCCAAGCAAATATCTATTTTAGATTTTTCAAATAATACTGTTTTTGATTTTTCAAATACTACTGTTTCCGAGGTTTTGCTTTTGTGGCCCTGTTTTCGATCCTTTTTCCAATGATACTTTCGAACTAGTATGTATTTTAGGTCAGTTTTCGAACTGTTTTACGATTTGAAGTGACTCTTTTTGCAGTTGTGATTATTCTCGAAAAGTTAAGGAAATCTGGAAGAAGTTAAGGAAAAGCATCCTGTGGAGATTTTTTAAAAATCAGAGAATTGATAAACGAATATGTCACGAGTACGAAATAATAATATAATAATAATAATAATAATAATAATAATAATAATAATAATAATAATGGAAATACATTTAGTGACCGGGTGACATGATATAAGGAAATTGGACATTGGCCAGGGACAAGTTTATGAAATATCATTTAAATTCCTAAGAAAATTCATTTTAAAGAAACAAAATATTAGGATCTGGGTGCATTCGCGAAATGAACTTGATTTGTCTTTGGGTTCAGAATGTTTTTTGTAGACAAAAATAAATAAATAAATAAATAAAAAATCCATCTTAATTATATTCCTAGGGTGTCTACTAAATCAGTTGGTAATCTTCGTCCATTCATTATATTTATTGACATGCTTTTTGAAATTGTTTTTTATTCATTGATACTTGAAAACATTTTCCACGCCACGTTACGATGATCAAAACTCATTATCTTAGGCACCTTATGCAGACGTCGCAGATATCCCCTTCCACTCATATTCTCCTTTTGTTTTAAAAACTTTCACCACAATCTTTTACTCTCGTTCCCAAATATCCTTCAGAAGTTCGTCCTTGAACTCAATACCGATAGAGATGCGTAGCAGACCTCTGACTTAACCCCACTTCAAACGGAGGCCTTCATTCACAATGGCGTCTCTCCTGAGTCAGTTTTCCTAGAATGTCACCTATATCATTCGCTCTCAAGAATCTCGCCCTCATAGTGTGTTTTCAAGTACCTCCACTTTCCCTCTTCATCTTTTTCAAGGTGCCATAGTCACTGCGAGAAGAATTTTCCCTATATTCTCTCTCTCTTGATATATATATATATATATATATATATATATATATATATATATATATACATATATATATATATATATATATATATATATATTCACAAACATCGTTATTTGTCCTAGTCCTCGAAAGACACAGACAAAGAATAGCTAATATACAGTCTTTTCCAGACATAGTGATATATTGTTCGAAAAGTTTAGCCCTCTTTTTGTGGTCGCTTAAGAATCTCCCTTGCCTTTAAGTAAAGAGAAAGTTTGGAGAGAGCGAATGAAATTGAATGTAATTGAGAGCTTCTGACAAGTGTATGTACGATCGCATTATTAAGCGATATAATTAGCCAGTGACTAATTATATCGCATTATTAGCAGTCAAAACAGTTCAAGATTGTGATCGTCTGGAGAGATATTATAATATGTTTGAGAATTGTATATTTGTTCTTGTTCTTTGAATAAAATATTTTCTGCTCGACCCAAAAGTCTATACCGCGCTTTACCGTCGTTCTGTCAAATCATTTTGCGTTGGAGATATTCCGAAATATTGCAACTCTCTGATTAAAAATAAATTTTCAATTATACTGTAGCCATTGTGTATATCATAAGGTCTTGCTAATCACTTGTTTAAAAAAAAATAGTAAAAAGAAATAAATATGATTCAGACAAGCTGGCGATGTCCTGAAACCATATCCTTTGATCATTAAAGATTCAATGTGAGACGTGACAGACAGAGAGAGAGAGAGAGAGAGAGAGAGAGAGAGAGAGAGAGGTGGGGGACGGGGGGAAGGTGGAGTGAGAAAATTGAAAACTGAACACCGGTGCCTTCGGTCAACTGAAGTAGTACCACTTATAATGCTAGGCCCCCCCACCCCTCAGTCTAACCCCCGCTTCTCTGACTCTAGCCCTCACCTCCATCTCAAGACCTCCCACTACCCCTCCACCCACGCAGGCTCTTTCCCATGACGTGAGGCATTTCCTCTTTCTAATGGACGGAACGAAATGGAACCGTTCTCTACTGCAATGAGGGAAGCCTTTGAAATCTTAAACCCCGCTATCAGTACTGTGACGTTCCGACTTATGCGTGTTAGCTAATATGGTATACGCTTTTGATTAAGGCTTTTATTTGTATTTGGACCCTTCCTTCTTCTTCTTCTTCCATTTTCAATGGAGAATTTTGGGAACTTTGTCAATATAGTACATGGTAATAGAGATGGCGAATGACTTTTATTTATATAAGTATTTGTATGGGAACCTTGTAAATATGGATGATAAATGGGACGGTCATAGACTGTTATCCAAAAAGGTATATCGATGAACAGACAACAACCCTGTATAAGAAAACAGTTACAGTGATAAGTAAGTTAGGCATATCTTAGTTTTGCCAGACCATTGAGCTGATTAACAGCTCTCCAAGGGCTGGCCCGAAGGATTAGATATGTTTACGTGTCTAGGAACCAATTGGTAACCTAGCAACGGGACCTACAGCTTATTGTGGGATCCGAACCACATCGAAAAATGGATTTCTATAACCAGAAATAAATTCCTCTGATTCCGCGCTGGCAGAGAGGGGAATTGAACTCGGACCATGAGACCGGTAGACGAGCACGTAACCGACTCCTCCAACGAAGAATTAAAATGTCTTTGATAATAACGACTTACAGAAAGAGCTATAATATTTAGCAACATCTTTAGACGCCAGCCTTCTTCATTAATCATCCCAGACTCGCGGTAGGTGATATTCAATCATCCAGTTGTCTCTGTCACTCTCTAGAGGTGGGGTAGGCTGAGGATCCAAGGGGTAGGTGGGACGAGGAGACTTAACCCCTCGATTAATTGGGTAAGGGGGTGGAAGTGAGAAGGGACCTCCTTGAGGAGGACCACATGCAGGGTTGGAGGCTTAGGTAATGGTTCCTGAACAAACATCCTCCTCCTTGATCAGTTGCTCGTGATGTCATGCCTTCGAGAATGCGGTTTCGTCCGAGTTATTGCTCGACGAGAGCAGAGGACAATTCCGTCATTCTTGCGCTGTGACGCTGTTGCTTGACAGAAGACCTATATGATCACATGCTGGCCTCGCGGTGACGGTGGCCACTGACTAAAGTTTACTTGATGGCTTCGTTTGTCTTGATGCGTCATAATGAGTGGGGTGTGTGGTAACTGCTGGTTCATATATAAAATGAGACATTTACCCCGTAAGGAGGGAATGCCAACAGTGGACCTCACGCGTTGCACTGTGGGGATCACTTAAGGTTTCTTGCAGAGTCCTTTCGGCCCCTAGCTGCCCCTCATAACAATCCTTTTACTGTACCTCCGTTCATATTCTTTTCTTTCTTCTGACTTTCCACCTTCTAACAATTGTTTCGTAGTGCAACTGCTTTGAGGTTTTCCTACTGTTACACCTTTCAAAGCTCCTAAACTCTTAATATCCCTTTCAGCGCTTAATGACCCTACAGGTCCCAGCGTTCGGCCTCTAGCCTAAAACTTATATTCCTTCCTTCCATAAGACATTGAGTTAACAACATCCCTAACTTGTTTTTAGCCTTTCCCTCGAGGCACAGGGCTGGGAACTCTCAGTCTCTCTCGAGAGTTCACATAGGCAGGGTGTATGTTCCACCTCTCCTGAGGGATACGTCTTTCTAAAGTATCCCTCAGGAGAGGTGGAACATACATCCTGCCTATGTGAATTCTCGAGAGAGACTGAGAATTTCCAGCAGCCAATGTGATTGGCTTATCAACAGCCAATCAGGAGCGTCGTAAGGGACTGCCCTAGACATCAAATGCACGGTTGATGCGAATCCACTATAGTATATTTCCGTCCTGCCGAGTAATTTGTTTCCGCCGTGGGAGGATTTTGAAGCCTTGAAGGATAGAAGAGTATTTGGGGAGCTCATCAGTTCCCTTGTGCTATTCCTCTATTGTCGCTTAGTAATCTGCATTATTATTATTTTCCTTTAATCATCGTTAGAATAAATTTGTCAAGCTGACGTAGTTCTGAGTTTTTTTCTTTATTATATATATATATATATATATCTTTCAAGTATAAATGGCCGATTTAAACACTAGTTTAAAGCTAAAGACTATATTTCGGCGGACTAACTCCCACCCTTATGAAGCAGTGAATGATTGAAGGACTTACATTAGCGAAACATAGGATAGCGGGACATATGCCCTTATATACTTGAGATGTATCCTGTTTTAACAGAAGAATTTATATATATATATATATATATATATCTATATATATATACTATATTATATATATGTGTGTGTGTGTGTGTGTGTGTGTGTGTATGTGTGTGTGTGTGTGTGAAGGAAAGCATAAATAAGGAGAAGCGCCTCAGTGGCGTTGTTGGTATGGTGTTGGCGTCCCACCTCGGTGGTCGTGAGTTCGATTCTCGGCCATTCCATTGAGGTGTGAGAGATGTGCATCTCTGGTGATAGAAGTTCACTCTCGGCGTGATCCGGAAGTCACGTAAAGCCGTTGGTCCCGTTGCTGAATAACCACTGATTCCATGCAACGTAAAAACACAATACAAACATAAATAAGGAGATGAAAAAGGAAAGAATATTATTCTTGGTCCTTTCCTTCACGTCACATGCCCCAAATGCCTAAGTCTTATGCCCTATGCCCGATCCCCCGCCGCGCGCACGCACCAGACATCTGGCGTCGTCATTCAAGGTCCCGGCTAATTGTCTCCGCTAATTATCATGGCAATAATGGCTCGTCATTGAATCGGAAGTGATTTGACGAAGCATCTTGGCATGTGCCAAGGAGACATCATTTGAAAATACATCCTGTGTCGGTGAAGTGTAAGACTTGCCGGTATTTTTAGTGATGTTTGTAAACTGCCCTGCATACTGCGAAAACGACCATTCACGGAAGAAGGTTTGTTGTGTACGTATGTGTGTGTATTTTTCTGCTTGTTCGTATGTGCATTTGCTTGTTGTATTTTGTTTCTGATGAAGAAAGCAGATTGATTTTTCCACTGTATGAAGACGCTAGCTGCTGAATTTATATTGTGCTTGTAAGTATAAGGAAAGAAACCAATCGAAAATGTCAATAAACATGTCAAGTGTACTTTAAAAAAAGTAGAATTCCCACAAGAGGCAACAGAATAGCGAATAGAGATAAAAGAAGCATACCAGATCTTAAAAAATAACCAAATATACATGGATACATACGTATATGAAGAAAACTATGAAACATTCCAGAAAACTTGAAAGCGAGGAAGAAAGGTATTTCAGAATAGCATCTATTAAGTTTTGAACCTCTGCGTCCATGGGGAGAGAGTCGATCCTGCAACTAACTCCCTGATTGTTAAGATAAAAAAGCAACTTGGCTCCTACTTAAGTGTGTGGCCCCTGATCCTTGAGTGGGTATTTGATAAGCTGGCTCTAAGGAGAAGAGAGAGGAGGCGGAAGAGATAGAGAGAGAATAGAGGAGCGAGAGATGAAAATGCGAGAGAAGATGAAACAGGAGACGAGAGAGAGAGAGAGAGAGGAAAAAGCAATAATACGAAGTGCAAGAGGGACTTTTGTATATACTACTTATGTATTCATTTCACCTTTAAGTGGATGGCTTAAATTTTTTTTAGTTTTTATTTTATTTTATTTTATTTTATTATATATTGATATATATATATAGATATATTATATATATATAGTACATAATAAGACTATTGAGTGAAGTTGCTGGACCCAAGCCCTTCCTAACCGTTGCTACGACCTGCCAAATATTTTCAAGAGGAATTCTTAGAAAATGGCAGTAGCCAATCTCTTTGTCCAGGAGCGAGGTGGCTAACCACAATGCCAAAAGTGTCTACAATAAATATAGTCTCTATATATATTATATATCTATATATATATATATATATATATATATATATATATCAAGTATAGAAGGCCCATTAAAACACACTGGTTTAAAACTAAGGACTATATTTCGGTGGAAGTTAGTCCACCGAAATTTAGTAGTTAGTTTTAAACCAGAGTGTTATAAGGGGCCTTTAATACTTGAGACGTATATATCCAGTTTTAACAGAAGAATTTACCTACATATATGTATACTTTTATATAAGAAATGTATACATTTTATATATATATATATGTGTGTATATATATATATATATAGTGTGTGTGTGTGTGTGTGTGTGTGTGTGTGTGTGTGTGTAGGTGCATTGATAACCAGACGTGTTTTTAAATTGCGTTTATAAAATACTCCTGCTCTATTTTTAAGTTGAGTTTAATGACCACTCGCACTCCCCTCCCGTGGTTTATTGCATGGAAAGGAGATTACCGTCACTGTTCAATTTAAGATGAACTCGAAGGGCAGACGCTGCTTCTCAACAACTATTCTCTCTTGTGCCTCAGCTTCTGATGGGTCCCACTGGGGTATCGTTTTGGGGGGAGTAGTGGGGCTTGGGGGAGGGCGAATGGGGGCCGTTGGATATCTGTACCCATTGGCCTTCGTATACCCTAGTTCAAGCTAGGTCTTGTTCATTAATTAAAACTTTATTTAAGATTTTGTGATTCGTTTTCATTGAATTATTTTTATGGTTTTGATAGAGATGCCAGTTGTGTGTTCATTGTTTTAGTAAGAAATATTAAAAATTATATATATATGTATATTTTTTAAAATATTGATTTTGCTACAGTTAAGGTCGGTTGTTACTCAATAATTTCAATTCTCTTTAACTATTCTTTGTCAAATTATTTAGTGATGCTGCTTATGGAGTAGTGTATTTGTGTGTGAGGATTAGGCCTACATGAAGATTATTAATAAGATTTCCCATAAGTCTTTTTTTTTAGCGTATATTTAAAACTACTAAATCAGGCTTTGGTGTAGTTTGATTATTAAATAGACAAGCAGACAAATTCAATAAATTAGCAAATATTGTTTAATATTTGCTGGCTTCTATCTCGAAGTCAGAGTGAGTAGAAGAAGGGAATGTAAGTGGTAGGTCGATGCAATGAATCAATGAATAGGGAGTTGAAAGGTGAGGAAGAAAGGATGCGAGGGGGAAAGGAATATAGGAATAGGAGGAGGAGGAGGAATAGGAGAAGAAGAAATAGGAGGAGGAAAAGAATAGGAGAAGAAGAAAGAGGAGGAGTAGGAGGATGGGGCGAAGGAAGAGGAAGAGGAGGAATAGAAGGATGGGGAGGAGGAGAAGAAGAAGAAGAAATAGGAGGAGGGTGACGAAGAAGAAGAGGAGGAAGAGAAGAAGAAATATGAGGGAGGGGAGGAGGATAAGAAGAAATAGGAGGGGGGAGGAGGAGGAGGATGAGGAGAAGAAATAGCAGGGGGATGAGGAGGAGAAGATGAAGAAATAGGATGGAGAGGAGAAGAAGAAGAAAAAGGAAGAGGAGGAGAAGAAGAAATAGGAGGGGGATGAGGAGGAGAAAAAGAAGAAAAGGAGAAGGAGGGGGTGGGGGAGAAGGAGAAGGGTAAGGAAGGGGGAGAGAAGGAGGAGGAGGAGGAGGAGAGACAAGGTAAGAGGAGTCGGCTAATCTCATCAAAGCGTTCCTCATACTCCTCCTTCAACAGCCTCATTCCTGACAGGTCTTGGAGGTTATGTATACAGTGTATGTATTTGTACAAAAACATAAACGTTGTTCTCCACATCCATTTTCCCTTCTTTAATCCCTGTCACTCCACCTCGTTTATTAGCTTCGGCTAAGGCCTTCCTTTCCCTGTTATTTAAGTCAACCGTGATGGGATGGATTGTCGTGTTTTTAGGCGATTACATCTCTTGGTGGTGATGTCGTCACGGTCTCCGCTGTGAAATCTCTTTTAGGCATCATTTGACGTCTAGGCCAGTCCCTTACGACGCTCCTGATTGGCTTTTAATAAGCCAATCACAGGGCTGGAAACTCTGTCTCTCTCTCGATTTCACATAGGCAGGATGTATGTTCCACCTCTCCTGAGGGGCGCTTTTGAAAGACGTATATCTCTCAGGAGAGGTGGAACATACTAGATCCTACCCATGTGAACTCTCGAGAGAGACTGAGAGTTTCCAGTCCTGTGATTGGCTTATCAACAGCCAATTAGGAGCGTCGGAAGGAACTGGCCTAGACATCAAATGTACGGTTGATGTGAATCTACTATAATGTGCGTTTGTTGGGTAATAATGATAATACTACAGGTTTTATTACTGACTTTTCTGCTTTATTCAAATTGGCTATTAAAACGCCAAATGGGGCATTCATTTAAAAAAGGTGGTATTTGTCAAATTCAATATATTATACAAAATGTGGTACAAATTGTATCTTTAGCGTAACTTGTACTGCATTTTGCATGATATATTCAAATTGACTATTACCACGATATTTTACATGAATGCCCCAGTTGACGTTTTACTAGCCAGTTTCAGTACATAAGAAATAGCCATTGTTTTCAATAAAACCTGTATTAATGAAGGTCTTCTTCCAGCAAGTAATAATAATAATAATAATAATAATAATAATAATAATAATAATAATAATAATGTCAAGATCAAAGACAAGCTTCAACATTTGTAAAAATGTATAAAGGAATTATTTAAAGATTGATATTTGAGACTTGATGCCCAATGCCCCTTCGTCAGTTTATATAAACAACACTGACGTCTCGTTAACGCCCCAGGGTATTTGCCCCATTCCAAAAAATAGGGTAGACTTTCTTTTTGTGTATACTTTCAACTCTATCCCCAGTGGCCCCTCAATCTCAACCTTTATATGTGTGACTAATGATCTTGTTCCAATACGGCCAGAATCTTTAATCAGGCTTTCTGTCCAGTCAATTAAGTTCCTAAAAGCTGAATTAAAGCTTTGTCTTGTGCTGCCTGTAAGTTGGTTATGCTCACCTTAAAGAAAGGAGTGATGTAGTTGTATGCCAACGTTAGCGAAATGTTTATACGTCATTTCAAAGCAAAATTAAAGCACTTTTTCCTTTATTAATATAATAATGAACATGCGTTCACACACACGTATATTACATTATTAAGGTAATTCATAATTTTGTTATCTGTGTAGCCTTCAGTATACCGTAACTGCTGAAGATAATCGAATTTATTAGCGGGTCACGGTTGCTATAAGGCTGTCTCGAGTCAATTTTTGTTTTATGTAAAAGAAACCTAATGATGTGGTTATGTCTGTCCGTCCGCACTTTTTCCATCCGCCCTCAGATCTTAAAAACTACTGAGGCTAGAGGGCTGCAAATTGGTATGTTGATCATTTGTTCTCCAATCATCAAACATACCAATTTAGAGTCCTCTAGTCTCAGTACCTTTTTATTTGATTTAATGTTAAAGTTAGACATCATCGTACATCTGGCAATGTAACTACATAGGCCACCACTGCCCGCTGAGAGTTTCATAAACCGCGGCTCTTACAGCGTTATACCGAGACCACCGAAAGATAGATCTGTTTTCGGTGGTTTTGATGAAACGCTGTACGGGAAACTCGTTTGCGTCGAAGACAATTCGGCGTATTATTTACTTGTTTATTATTGCGTCCCTCTCGTGATTATACAGGAATCTGTGGCAGCGTTACATCAGTTCGAGGCAGGAATTATATCTGGATGTTACCTCACTCATACGGCGTATGTCATACGAAGAGCTAGTGTGCTTATTAGACGAAAACTAATTTCCTCTTACTCGGGGAGTAAGCCTACAAACTACTATGATGTTAATGTTGTTGTTAGTGTTGTTCTTGTTGGTTTGTTGAAGAGCCTAAAAAGGTCTGAAAGAGGCGTTTCACATTGAGTTCAAGATACAGGAATTTTAGCATTGGACATTTTATGATTTATTTATTAGAATGAAAATGTAAAAAATAAATCATGTGCACGTTAAACAGTACAGAAAAGTTATTTCTAATGAAATATAGCGTATTTATTTTAATTTTCGTTGGGTGAAACAACGCTCTATTTGATCGTAGATTTTGGCAAGATTTAATTTCCATGAATTTAAGAATAAAATGTTTACAACTTATGTGTGAGGTGAAAATCTTGCACACGTTCTGAGTAAGCTGAAGATCGGATCACGCCTTGTTTGTTTTGTTTTATGCACAGAATTACATGCACAAGAGCATTTAATTACTCCATTATACTAACTGCAATAATCTACTGTTTACAGATTTGATTTCATTAGAAGTCGTACAAAATGATGCGTAGAAGTCACGTATCGAGGCTCGACAATTTTGATTAATTATTCGTAACATTCACTTCCGGAATGTTTTAATTTTCTTTACTCTGTATTTCTTGTTTCTTGAAGTCGCTTATTAACAATTTATTGAACAAAAAGTCCAGTAACAAATAGGTTTGTTTCAGTGGCTTATAGACTTGCGTGTCATGCCCATCTGGGTATTTCTCAAAAAAATAAATAAATAAATGAATAAAAACGAAATCGCTTACCATCAATTTATTTAACAAAAAGTCAAGTAATAAATAGATTTGTTTCAGTAGCCTATACTGATTTGGGCGTCATGCCCATCTGGGTATTTCAATAAAATAGAAAATTAATAATAATAAACATAAAGTCGCTTACCATAAATTTATTTAACAAGAAATCCAGTAACAAATAGATCTGTTACAGTGGCCTATACTGATTTGAGTCGTGCCCATCTGGGATTTCCATAAATTATAATAATAAACATAAATCATAAATTTTTTAGTCATAAATAGATCTGTTACCATGGCCTTTATACTGAATTTGAGCGTCGTGCCCATCTGGGTATTTCTAAAAAAAAAAAATTAATACTGTTAAACTAGTCGCTACCATATTTATTTTACAGAAATCCAGTAACAAATAGATCTGTTACAGTGGCTATACTGATTTTGGAGCGTCCGTGCCCATACATAAAAAAAAAAAATAATCATTAAACAAATAAATAATCTGTACATTAAAGTCCGCAAATACTGATTTTGGAGGCGTCGTTGCCCCATCTGGGTATTTTCCATAAAAAAAAAATTAATAATAATAAACATTAAAGTCGAACCAAATATTTAACAAGATCCAGAACAAATGATTCTGTTACAGTGGCCTATACTGATTTGAGCGTCGTGCCCATCTGGGTATTTCCATAAAAAAAAAATTAATAATAATAAACATAAAGTCGCTTACCATTAATTTATTTGAACAAGAAATCCAGTAACAAATAGATCTGTTACAGTGGCCTATACTGATTTGAGCGTCGTGCCCATCTGGGTATTTCCATTAAAAAAAAAAAAATTAATAATAATAAACCTAAAGTCGCTACCATTAATTTATTAAACAAGAAAATCCCCAGTAACAAATGGGATCTTGTTACAGCCTATATGATTTGAAGCGTCGTGCCCATCTGGGTATTTTCATAAAAAAAAGAAAAAAAAAAGCTTACCATAAAATTATTTCACAAAAAGTCAAATAACAAATAGATTTGTTTTAGTAGCCTGTACTGATTTGGGTTTTATGCCCATCTGGGTATTTCCCTAAAAAAGAAAAAAAGAAATAAAGTCGCTTACCATAAATTTATGTGACAAAAATTCCAGTAACAAATATATTTGTCTCAGTAGCCTATATTGATTTGGGTTTTATGCCCGTCTGGGTATTTCCCTAAAAAAAAACTAAAATACAGGAACTATTAATAAGTAGTCCACAGTGCCTTTTGACCTCGAGACCAGGTGACCTCCTTCCACCGAAGGTTCTTCCTTGAATGAAGGATTCCCTTCAAGTACTAGAAGTAGGTCTCTGAGATAAAATGTGATCGATGATTCCCCTTCAGCGTGGAAATTCCGACGGACCCTTTCTGTCATAATGAGTCGATTGACGGAAGGAGAAATTAAACGGTCTGATAAATAAATGTCTGTCTCATTCAGATTAATTTGGCCCCGTAGGTGGGTAGTGCCACCAGTGGACCTCATGCGGTGCACTGTAGGCATTACTTAAGGTTCTTTGTAGCGTGCCTTCCTCAGGCTCCTGGCTGCAGCCACTTTCGTTCCTTTTACTGTACCTCCTTTCTTATTCTCTTTCTTCATCTTACTTTCCACCCTCTTTTAACGATTGGTTCATAATGCAACTGCTTTGAGGTTTTCCTCCCGTTACACCTTTCAAACCTTTTACTGCCAATTTCCATTTCAGCGCTGAATGACCTCATAGGTCCCAGTGCTTAGCCTTTGGCCTAAATTCTATATTCAACTCAACTCTGATTAATTTGATATCTGATTCGTCATCGGTTCGTTATCTTGATCCTTATCTGATGCACTAAGAATTCGTTTGTTTGTTTGTTTGTTTCTTTCTTTTTGCTGATTCCTTACCTGATTACTTAATAGTTTGTTTGTTGAGGTACGTTGAGTATGTTTCTGGTAATCTGTAATTTTTTGTTTTTTATGTTTACAAGCTTGTTCATTTGTTTGTGCTAATCTCTCGTTAATATTTTCTGGTGCACTAGAAATACGTATTTTTCTTTTTGCTGATTCATTGCTTGCTTACTTGATAGTTTCTTTGTAAAGGTATTTTCAGTCTGTTTATAGTAATCTGTAATTTTTAAATTTTTTTTATATTTGTTTATATTTACCAACATGTTTATTTGTTTGTGTTAATCTCTTGTGTATATTTATTTTTTTACCTGAGATTATTATTCAACGGTTTGTGTTTACCCTTATATATATTACCCCTTTTTTTTACCCTTATATATATTATCTAATTTTTAACCCTTATATGTATTACCCCTTTTTTTTACCCTTATATATATTATCCATTTTTTCACCCTTATATATATTATCCATTTTTTACCCTTATATATATTATCCATTTTTTACCCTTACATATATTATCCATTTTTTCATTTCCCCCTTATATATATTATCCATTTTTTTACCCTTATATATATTATCCATTTTTTCACCCTTATAATATTATCCCTTTTTTCCACCAATTTCATTTAACATTTTAGTTCCTTCATTTATAAGAATTTTAGAATTCTGTTTCTATTATTGACATTATCATGTAAACAAACTAATAATTATATAATTATCTATTGTAAGGTAATTGTAATTGGAAATACACACTGAAGAAGAACGAGTTGATTTTGTTAAAATTTCAGTAACAGTGTAAAAACACAAGTAAATACGAAAGGAATCTTACGTACATCTGATCACAGACGTCGCGGTCGTTTGGTCCTACTGCAGAGGTCCACATAAGCCTCTAGTCATGTTGCTAATAATAAACGCATGCTGGCATAAGGAAAACTTCATCTAAACCCACCAGTCAGCCGACCAGCTATTGTAGTAGACATCTTCAATTCTGGATAATTGTCGGTTGGAAGATATATAATATAGTATAATATATATATATATATATATCGATATAATATATATATATATATATATATATATAATATATAGAGAAATATAGATATACATATATATATTAATTATTAGATATATATTCTATATAAATATATATATAGATATATATATATGAATAGTCTATTATATATAAATAGATATAATATATATATATATATAATTATCTATTAAATATATATATATCATATATATATATATATATATATATATATATATATCGTATATATATATATATATAATATATATATATATATATATATATATATATATATATATAATATGATATATGTACTATATATATATATATATATATGTATATATATATATATATATATATTATATATATATATATATATATATATTGTATATATATATATACATAATAATTATAGATATTTGTTTAGATATATATATATATTATATATATATATATATATATATATATATATATATATATATATAGTATATTATATATATATATATATATATATATATAAGATATGTATGTTTTAATTTGTTTCGTCTTTATTTCTTATACAATATACATAGGTAGACACCTTGATCAATAGATAGAAAATTATCAGTGAATTTTTAATTATAAGTACATTATGTTAAAATATCGAGCAGTTGATCTCATCAGGTTTTTAAGATTAAATTGATGCAGAAATCAAACATCAGAAATCGACTTTTAACCTTCTCTCGGGAATTGAAACCAACAGTTTACCTAAATTGACTTACAGAGGCTTTATTCATTTGCACTTATCAGTAACAATATTTATTAAAACGGTATAACATCTCCCCACATCCCAAACGCCTTTTTTGTTTAGAACTGCTATATGAATTTCATCTTGATTTACAACCATCTGAATCAGTTTAGATAACTCCGAATGAGCGCTTTACGACTCCCAGATGAGCTCTTTTATGACTCCGAAGAGCTTTCAATCTAAACAGAATGAGCTTTTTTTCTCTCGCTCCTCTGTTTAGCGAGGAAATTTAAGGGACGAAATATTGTTTAGATACAAATAGTACTTTTGGTATGATTATAGCCATGGAGCCTCTTTCGTGTAGCGTGAAGCTGGAGAATGTAACGTTGAAAATAATTAGGACGGTTTCTAGCTAATTTTGCATTGAAGTTGGTAACGTTGAAAATAATTAGGACGGTTTCTAGCTAAGTTTACATTGAAGTTCGTAACGTTGAAAATAATTAGGACAGTTTACAGCGAAGTTTGTGTTGAAGTTTGTAACGCTGTAAATGAGGAGTTTATAGTGAAGTTTATAAAAGTTTTTGTGTTGAAGTTTGTAACGCTGTAAATGAGGAGTTTATAGTGAAGTTTATAAAAGTTCTTATAGCTGAAAATAATGAGGTGAGCTTATAGCGAAGTTTGTGCTGAAGTTCCTCGCGTTGAAAATAATTAGGGTGCGTGATGAAGTTTGTATTGAAGTTCCTAAAGCGATCAGAAATAACAACAATGAAAAAGTTTTCTGATTAGCAGAACTTTATATTGACTACGAAGATGTAGTACGTTTTAGACGTTGTTGCCACTTTTCCCAGATTTGAGTCATGAAACCCTGACGTAAGTTGAGATATCGTTGTAGATGTGGCAGACACGTTTGCCACATCGTCTCTGTACCAGGTCAGAAAGGGTAAGCAGATTGACATTTATTATATACTGAACAAGCTAGAGCCATAAATGAGCAGAAAAGCTTAAAAGGTGGATGGCAGTGAATGTTTATATTGTGGTGAAGTAATCGAAAATCTAGAGCAATTCTTGTCTGATTGCTCAACAGAAAACAGCACCAGGAACAAGTTAGGATTCGTGTAACGGCCTTTTCAGAAAGATAAAAAAAAAACTGATAGCAGATTTGACCAAAGAGGATATGGTAAATAGCAAATAATAAAAAAAATATATATATGGTATCACAGAGAAAATAACCACCACCGAAGGCTAAATAGAACGAGCCGTTTCAAAGACAAATCACTACTACTACTACTACTACTACTACTACTACTACTACTACTACTACTACTACTACTACTATCGCGAAGTTTGCAGCTGAAAACCCTTAAACAAAAGGCAAAATAAGGAGGGATTTGTGTCATAACGTTTGAATATGGACCATTTAGAGGGAGAAACACGTTTTTTGTGCAAAAATCTTACGAAGCACACAATTAGAAAGAGAAACAGTTTATTGTTCAAAGAACTTGCTAAGTACATTAGTTAGAGAAACACATTTTTGTGTAGAAAACTTATAAGTACAGCAGTTAGAGAATCCCCTTTTTTGTGCAGAAAACACTTTATTATGCACAAACAAAGTACAGCACAACAACCAGCAACCGAGACGCGGTGTGCGCATAGGAGAAAACCCTCTTCAGTTAGGCAAATGGCATTTCCTATGATGTTATACGCATAACCTTTTCCACCTCTATTGGTACTAGACTGAAGTCATTCATCAGGGATGATACTGTACTCGGGTAGTGTTACAGAATATGAATTATGATAGATGATTGTACAGGGCAGCGTTACAGTGTATAAATTAGAAATCAACCTTAAAAGACAACTAAAGGAGGTACTGTATGATATGAATATTTGAAAAAAAATTAGGAGCTAGATAAAGAATAATGAAATTCTATATATATTTGAGGTGAAATCCCTCAAGCAAAAACAAAAAGAGGAATATCGCATAGCGTCTGTAGTCAAAGCAGCCCCATTTCATAAAATAAACAAAAGTAACCCTAGATATATTTCTGAAGTGTGCGTGAGATGCCTGGTAGTGCGATAATAATCCTCGCTGTTATTATAAAAGATAAAAAGGAAAGTACTTCACTGCCCTTATCTTGTTTAAGCTTCAAGCCACCTGAAAACGAAGAGCTTAGTGCCTCGGAATATCTATCAAAGAAATTAGTGCCTCAGAATACCGACCAAAGAGCTTAGTGCCTCAGAATATCGACCAAAGAAATTAGTGCCTCAGAATACCGACCAACCAAACAGCAAAGAGTTATCCTGTAGAGAAGTGCCGAGGACACAACCCAGCCGTAAAATCAAAATATAAAAGAGATCCTGCTTGAACGGAGAGTCTGGCTGAGATAGTGAGGACGGAGATAATCCCCTTCTATGAGAAAACTATCTGGAGAGCAGAGAGGTTGTCCGAGGAGATGAGTAGACATTCCCGGTAACAAGTAGGGATTAAATAGAAGAAGAAGAAGAGGAGGAGCTGTCCAAAGAGATTAGATTAATCGGAATGATTAGTCGATTACATTCCCGGTACACGGAGAAATGCAATAGATGGAGAAGAAGAGGCAGAAGAAAGGGAAAGAAGAAGAAGAAGAATAGGACGAAGACGAAGCTGGATAAGAGGCACTGTGACATGGTGTAATGGAGGTTTATAAATAGCTCTCAGTCATCGCGTGATGGCCAATCCTGATTCATTTGCATCCATTGAAGACATTGAGTGAATGCTCTGGCAAGCTTTTTCGTCTCTCGCCTGCCATTTGTTCTCTCGTTTTGCCCTGTGATAAAAGTGGGTTCTCTTATTACCTTCTCTCGTCTTTCTCTTACACCCACCTCCTCTCCCCCTTTTTTATTTTTGTGCTTGCTATAAATATGAACAGGAGGATGTTATTCTTATTTATTAATTTTTTGTACTTAGCGTCAAACGTTCTTTGTTTCTTCATCATCATCGTCTTGTAAGTTTGTGAATTATGTTCAGACAGAATATATTTACATTTCTTTTTCGTCTTCGCATGTATTCAGAGAGAAGGTAACTGTTTCTTTGCGGTATATTCTTGTCTGCCTTCGGAGAACATGCACTTTTACTTAATATTTATCTTATTTTATTATTATTATTTTAGAATAAGGGCACTTCTTTATCCTTGTTCCCTTGGCCTGAAGAGGCCCACTCTTCTCCTTACACGTTCAGAACGAGAACGCTTCCGTATTTATGTTCGTGTTGAAAAGGGAGGTTTCCACTTTCCATCAGTTCCTCATTCATAAAAACAACTTTTTTTTTTCTCTTTCCAATTACCTTTCTTTTCGAGCTCAAGCTGAGACACAAGCCACGCTGTACATAGTTACTCATTTCGCTTCCCTATTACAGACGAACTTCATTAACGTTATAATAAATTTGACGACTAGCATAGCAAGAAACCGTGCCAGTACAAAGCTGGCTTATTGGCCGCGAGTTCGATTCTCGGGCATTCCATTCAGAGGTCAGAGATGTGTATTTCTGGTGACAGAAGTTCACTCTCGACGTGGTTCGGAAGTCACGTAAAGCCGTTGGTCCCGTTGCTGAATAACCACTGGTTCCGTGCAACGTAAAAACACCTTACAAACAAACAACAAACAAGGCTGGCTTAATCTACCTGCTACTACTATAGTAGGTTCACATCAACCGTGCATCTGATGTCTAGGCCAGTCCCTTACGACGCTCATGATTGGCTGGAAATTCTCAGTCTCTCGAGAGAGTTCACATAGGCAGGATGTATGCTCCACCTCTCTTGAGGGATAAGTCTTTCAAAAGTATCCCTCAGGATACTATAGGAATTCGTGGCAGTCATCACCATATACCAATAAAGAATACGGTAATATTTAATTCCCTGCGTGTGTCCTAAAAGGAAAATAGCGAGGATGCTATTTAGTTAGTCTTCATTAAAACACGCATGGCGCAGTCATTTCATTTCCTAATGTTACCATGTTACTTTCCTCGGTAACAGGACAGTAACACCAACGTCTTGGTAACCAGGACGATGCGAATATATATATATATATATATATATATATATATATATATATATATATTATATATATATATATATATATATAATTCTTGTAGGCAACATGGCTTATTAAGCATCCACGTCCACGTAATCAGGACAAAGCAAGAAATTTTCTCCTTTTTCAACCATTGTCACAACAAGAGAAAGCGGCAATTTCATAAAAAAAATAGTTCAAGTAAACACCCTATCTTAAAACATCCACGTCCACATAATGGGGGACACAGTAGAACACTTTCTCCTTTGTTTGTACATAAAAATAGCGCCTGCATTTACGACTTCTAGTTCGGAGAATATCATGACTAGAAATTAGATATATACGAAAAAACGACGAAAGAGAATCCAGGAGAAGGTTCGTCATTCCTGACAGCGCCTCAGTGGCGTGATCGGTATGGTATTGGCCTGCCACCTCGGTGGCAGCGAGTTCGATTCTCGGGCATTCCACTGAGGGGTTAGAGATGTGTATTTCTGGTGATAGAAGTTCACTCTCGACGTGGTTCGGAAGTCACGTACAGCCGTTGGTCCCGTTGTTGAATAACCACTGGTTCCATGCAACGTAAACACACCAAACAAACAAACAAATACAAACGTCATTCCTGGCTTATTTGTCGCCATCCGATCCCCAAATCATTGTCCCCGTCATCCTTCGCAACAGAGCTCGCAAAGACCTCCCGAACAAGCGGGGCCTGTTGTGACCCTTTTGATCGCCGGCCAAGAACGCGGATGCGTGGACAATTGAAGAGGTGCTAGATACCCTTCGCTACACTTGTTCATTGTCATGGCAGCACAAGAACTGTATAGAGTTACGCTTAATTGTCTGTTAGACTCGGGCTGGGCAACTCGAGTTACGGGAAGGTGAAGTTTTGTACGCGACATTTCTAAGAAGTAATTACGAGTTACTATTTTTATCGTCATCATGTTTCTATTCTTAGGGCGTCTTTTCCTTGTGTTGGACCTTCTGTGGTCCGTCAGCGGTCCTCTTTGATGTGTCGGTTATAATTTATAATATACTGGAATAACTAGCGGTTTTGTGACCCTGACTGATTTTTAATTGGTATTTATTTAATTTCTTCAAGGGTGTATAGTTTTCGCATCGTATTCAATGTTATGGGTATCGTGTGGGCAAAAATTCT
Organism: Macrobrachium nipponense; assembly: GCF_015104395.2. Taxonomy (NCBI): domain Eukaryota; kingdom Metazoa; phylum Arthropoda; class Malacostraca; order Decapoda; family Palaemonidae; genus Macrobrachium; species Macrobrachium nipponense. The sequence continues at coordinate 95,063,992 of NC_061087.1, read as the reverse complement.
CTGCCAATTTCTTTGTTGCAGATCTGCCCCTTTTAATTAATTACCAACTGTCCCTCTGCGTGTACTTATGCCGATTTTCGATCTATCTATAGAAAAAAGTATGGTAGAGTTCTCGTTTATTTCGACATAATAATAGTCTTTTACATCGATGTATGTCAAAACAAGTGTAGATGAATTTTTCAAATGTATCTACACTTGTTTAGTAGCCGAAAGAATGATACCTATTATTAGTTGACAAATTTATTTTACTAAGATTTCTAATAAATTCTCATCTAAGCATGGATAGTGGCGGGTCTTAATTCCATGAAAAATGTGAGAAAACGTATATTAGAGAGAGGAGTGTTTCGAAGATATAAGATGTAGATAACTGCATACTTCTCATATTTCGAAATTTATGTATTGCGGGGGGAATATGCTTTAATCATCCACTTTTATGAAATTGCAACGAATATTTCGAGGGTAATGCGATCTGTCAGTGTAGCCAATTTGAAAATTAATAAATAGATAAATAAATAAATAAATACCCTGTGGGTAGTGCCGTCATTGCACGTTATGCGGTGCACTGTAGGTTCTTTGCAGCGTGCCTTCGGCCTCTACCTGCAACCCCTTTCGTTCCTTTTACTCTACCTCTTTTCATATTTTCTTTCTTCCGTCTTAACTTTCTACCCTCTCCTAACAATTGCTTCATAGTGCAACTGCTTTGAGGTTTTCCTCCTGTTACACCTTTCAACCCTTTTACTGTCAGTTTCCGTCTCAGCACTGATTGGCCTCATAGGTCCCAGTGCTTGGCCTTTGGCCTAAATTTCATATTCAATTCAATTTAAATAGATAAATAAACAATGTTCATTTCGGTGTGACTTACCATGCTGAGAACTCCAATGGCGACGACGCCTTTCTGTAGACTGACGCAACATCCACAACAACGCTGCATTTTCGATCCACCTGGAAGAGAGGTCTGGAATTAGGTCTGGCTTATGAATTCTAAGTGAAGATGCTTATACAAGAATCTTTAGAATGACACCATGTGACGTGATGCGTTGTTCGTGCATAAAGAATAAATGTTTTCGAGCGGCCTGGAAGGAAGATCTGGAATCAGTTCTTAAACCAGGAGCGCTTGATCGGTATGTTCTGGAATGCACCTGGAAGGAAGTTCTGGAATTAAACCTAGCGTGTGAATTTCAAGAACGCGAAGAATAACGGATTCTGATGTAATGCGTTACTCGCACATAAATGTTTTTAAGCCGCCTGGAAAGGAAATCTGGAATTAGCTCATACCTGGAGCGGTTAGTTGAAAGTTTTGGAATCCACCAGGGAGTTCTGGAATCAGTTAACCTTATGAATTCTGAGTTGGCAATACTTCATGTATATATCTATGGAATACTTCTCGGACATTGGCTGTATAAATTTGGTATTTACATTTACCGATACATCCTTCCAGTTAAACAAAGGGTAGTTATTTTGAACATTTGGCTTATAGTTATCTAACATTAAAAATCTATGTACATTGCTACTTTTACAATGCGGATATACATTCATCTTGGTGACTATGCTTAAAGTATTAATTATTTTAAATCCATTATCACTTAATACGTAGCTTCCTTTCATTTTACAGTATTTCATCATTAGCTCATACCCAAACTTTTTTTTTAAACTTATAAAAAGTACAAAAGAGAATTGCCTATACTTTATAGCCAATTTTTAAGATCTGGAATTAGCTCATACCAGGAGCGCTCATATTCTTTCAGCACTGCGCTACACTTCTGGACCACCTTCAGGGAAAGGCACGTGCCGTCCTTAGGCCAGTCTAATCTATAAACTCACCAATCAACCTACCGTCCTCCCTCTAGGAAAAAAAGAATAATGTAAACGAGACATTTTCGATATACCGGGAAGGGTCATCTGAAATTAGGCCTATTTAAGGAATTTTCCTAAAGATGGCAGAACATTTAGTTGAGTAATATGTGTTGCTTCTGCATAAAGAGTGAGAGATATCTCTCTTCCTATGAGCTTATCATGCAGCGGAAGAATACATAGAATGAACGTGATGTCATGCGTTACACGCGGGTAACGGAAGAGGAAGCTGGATGTAACAATCTATCAAAAGGTCACAGTAGGTATCAGCTCAATCCACCAAAGTCAGTTTTGTAGGCTGTAGAGGTTTCTCGAGGAAGTGAATCTTCTGTTATTCCTTCGAAACGAAATGCATTCATTATGGAAACATGTAACACGTTGCTAATCTTGGCAGCAACGCGGAAATTCAATAGGCTTAACTTGTAAGTGGGAAGTTGCTTAGAATATTGGTAAAGGGAATGGTATGGAAAATAAATGAAATGATAAGGGGAAATTACAAATAAAAGCTCGATTAGTTAGAAAGGGAAACCGTGATTAAGAAGTTATGTATTATTGATTGAATTGACCATAGAATTTAGGCCAAAGGGCAAGCACTGGGACCAATAAGGTCATTCAACGCTGAAACAGAAATTGACAGTTAAAACTTTTGAAAAGTGTAACAGCAGGGAAACCTCGCAGTTGCACTATGAATTAATTGTTAGGAGAGAGTGGAAAGTAAGATGGAAGAAAGAGAATATGAAAGGAGGTAAAGTAAAAGGAACGAAAGGGTAGCAGCTAGGGCCCGAAGGCAGGCTGCAAAGAGCCTTTAGTGATGCCTACAGTGCACCGCATGAGGTGCGCTGACGGCACTACCTTTATTTTGGGGGCTTTACCCAGGAGTGCAACTTACTCTGATTAAAGTGTATTATTCAATTATTTTGATGGATTATTTTTGGTTTCAGGTTTTGATACCCCGTTGACGGGTAGTGCCGTCAGGAGACCTCATGCGGTGCACTGTAGGCATTACGTTAGGTTCTTTGCAGCGTGCCATCGGTCCCTAGCTGCAACCCCTTTCGTTCCTTTTACTGTACCTCTTTTCATATTCCCTTTCTTCATCTTACTTTCCACCCTCTCCTAACAATTGATGCATTGCGCAACTGCGAGGTTTTCCTCCTGTAACACTTTTCAAACCTTTTACTGTCAATTTTCATTTCAGCGCTGAATGACCTCATAGATCCCAGTGCTAGGGCTTTGGCCTAAATTCTATATTCAACTCAACTCAGGTTTTGATGCAACTTTATGCAATCGCTATTACTGTCGTTATTTGCGTAACGTATATCGATGTAAACGCCTGTATCATTAATGTTTTTATTAGTATTATCATTATAATTGTCAATTATTTTATAATTACAGTATTGCTATTGTTAACGTCCATAATTTCAATTATTATGATGATCTAAAGCTAGCACACCGACAGGGTTTTCTATTTAGCGTAACAGGACGCGCACGCACCTAAATAACAAAGCGCCTCAGTGGCGTGTTCGGTATGGTCTTGGCCTGCCGCCTCGGTGGCCGCGAGTTCGACTCTCGGTCATTCCATCGAGGAGTGAGAGATGTTTATTATTGGTAATAGAGGTTCACTCTCAACGTGGTCCGGAAGTCACGTAAAGCCGTTGGTCCCGTTGCTGAATAACCATTGGTTCCATGCAACGTCAAAACGCCATACACACAAACAAACAACCTAAATAACAAGGACTTTGAGGGCGCATAGGCGTGTATGCGCGTGCGCGTGGGACTTTAACAATGAGCAATAAATGTAGCTCGCTGCAGAGCTTCTCAATCCCAGAAGACCTTTATTCCTCACACCGTTAGACTGTTGAGCTGTCTCTCTGAGGATGTCGAGCAGTTGGAACTTAGTTATAGGGAAGGTGCTTTGCAATACTAACTCTCTTACTGTTCTCCTGGCATTGAAATACATTTTGTAATATTTTTTTTACATCCTACCTATTATGTAATGAATGTAATATTTTTCTAATAAAACCTGAAAAAAATATTTTTATCTATTTATTGATTAACTTCTTTTTTTATATGAAGTGAGATTTCTTGTTTCTTATCTATTTATTAATTTATTTATTTTTTTTATTTTTTTTTATTAAGTGAGATCTCTTGTTTCCATATTTCTCTTTATCATCTCCTACGTCTTCCTAATGAACACCATATTCTTTGGAAGCTTGAATTTCAAATCAGTGGCCCCTTTGGTGGGCTTGTTCCATATATAGATTTTATTTACTGAATAATGATAATAATTGTTTGTACATATGGTATACATACACAAACACACACACACACACACATATATATATATATGTATATTACATATATATAATCTATATATATATGTATATATATGTATATATATATATATATATATATATATATATATATATAATATAAGGCTCTTTTAACAGTTAAAACGTTAGTCTTTAAAAAGGAAGCAGGTGCATTGGTTTTCGTTTCAGTATAATGTTTGTAAAAGGGATGAGATTGCAGCTTCCACACTCATACCCACAAAATATGAGCTAGTCAGCCAACCAATCAATCAGTACACACGTATATAATCACTCATCAAATGTCGTTCTGAAGCAGTTTACACAAGTGCCACATTAATGATGTCACACTGCAAAAATAGACCCATTAAAATGCAGTCACACACAGTTAACCAATCAACGAGACAGTATATCCGCTTGGGATGCTTGCCCTACCTTCCTGAGCCGTGGAATGAAAAAGAAGTCTTGTACGGTGGACGTCCCGCAGTTCGCTTATAACGTCTCTCTTGTCTTCTTTTTCGTCAAACCTGGTGGTTACAGGTGGCGGCAGCACTACAATTCAATCAGCAGCGTTGCCAACCGTGGGGTAATTACCCTATGCGTTGGGTAATTCAGCCTCAAATCTGGGTCCGTAGGGTAACGGGAATGTCACGAAATCTGAGCAAAACGTAGTACACTTTCAAGATGGTTGTCTTGTATCTAATAAAAAGTAACCAATGAACAACAAATTTATTAATATTTAGTATATCTTAAGGCCGGGCGTTGAGTACAATAACAGTGAAAGTAGGGTAATTTCAGTGCCTATGTAGGGTAAGGAGCTCTTAGATGGTTGGCAACACCGCGATCAAGTACCAGTTTTCAGAGCTCAGAGGAAGACTTTTGAAGGCACGATCTATCCTATTATTGGGCTGCTGTGTTTACCTCTCCGTCCTGCGACCACAACTGACGGTATTTGTGCAATTTGAACTTCATAATCGGACGCACCCCGCGAATCACTTCTACTCGTCGCGCGGCCACCTCAGAGACGCGAGGCAAAGCAATCCATCTGGCGGAATCGTACGCAAAGTTTCCCGCGTCCTTCACCGAGCGAGTTGTTCGCGACGCCAGGAACGCTGTTCATTATATTTACTGTTTTGTTTTGAATATATTCACCAAAAACCACTCGAAGAGTCCATGGCGTCAGAGGGGAAAGGCGGAGGAAAACGACGCGCGTCGTCGGAATAATTGAATCAGGTACCGAGATGACGTCTCGAGCTCTAATGAGACGCGAGCGCTGACAGGCTCGAGATGAAAGTCCCACCAGCCCCTGCTTCTTGTGAGTTGTGACAGCCAGACAGACAGATACCTTTGGCCTGTACCCTCCTCTTCCTCTCTCTTTCAGCTCGACCTCGAGGGTGACGTCTAAACGCCGAGGGCAGTAGGTGTTTGTTGGTGCAGCCGACGTGCGCAACGGCTGAGGGGGAGAGACAAGTTTCCGTTGGCGGGGCGAGTGGCAGAATAGTGCCATTATTGCCAGTACCCCGTGTTATCATGGGCACGGAGGGCAGGAGAGGACACTGCAGGACACCTCGATGAAAGGGGACCTTTGTTCTCTCTCTCTCTCTCTCTCTCTCTCTCTCACTCTCTCTCTCAGTTGGTACAAGCGATATAAACAGACATGTCTAGGTGGAAGCATTTAAACAAAGAAATATACACATAAAAACTAGTCTATACATATATATATATAATATATGTATATATATGGTCAGACTTATTTTTCTACATATATTTCTTCATGTTTAAATGCTTCATCTTATACGTGCTTATCTCGCTTACCATTCCTCTCTCTCTCTCTCTCTCTCTCTCTCTCTCTCGCTCTCTCTCTCTTCTCTCTCTATATATATATATATATATATATATATATATATATATATATATATATATATTATATATAAACACGCCCACACTCTACGATTGGAAGGAACAAGTATGAAAGAACATTATTTCTCAGGCGCCCACGAGCAGTCTGAAGGCGGACTCCCCCCACCCCTCCGCGAGTCATTCCCATGAAGGAATCCAGACGCAAACGAAGGCCACGCCGTTATCTGGAATAAAAAACGAGACTCAGCCTCCGAAGGACGTTCGTGATGAAGAACAACGATGAACAACTCCCGGTTATTCTTGTCTAAACAACATAAGCGCTGCGGGGAAGGCTGTTGAGGAAAGTAAGAGTAAAAAAAAAAAAAAACGGGTCCATTAAGATGCAGCATTGAAAAGGAATTCTTGTCAAAACAAACAGTTTTCACATGCCAGATGATGAGTGGGAAATGGAAAGTACTGTAAAGTACTGTGAAGAGAGGCTGCAATGATTTTGGCTTAGAATAAACAAATACTACTACTATTATAGTACTAGTACTATACCAATGTTACTACTATAACTGCTGTTGGTGTTGAGGACGAATAATTTATTTTAGGGAAGTGGAGAAAATACGAATGAAAAACTTAAATGCAACGCTTTTGGCTTAAAATAAACAAATACTACTACTAGTAGTAGTAGTATAATACTATACCAATGCTACTACTGCTACTACTATAACTGCTGCTGCCGGTGAGGGCGTAATTATTTTAGGGAAGTGGGGAATACGAATGCACAATTAAAATACCCATTGCTATTATTACCCTATTATCATTGCTGTTGGTGATCTGGATTTTTTTACTCTTATTATTATTATTATTATTATTATTATTATTATTATTATTATTATTATTATTATTATTATTATTATTCAGAAGATAAACCCCTCTGAATTTGGGGCCAGACATGAAACTCAAGCTTCCGAAGATGGTGTTAATTTGAAAACGTCAAAGATATGAAGAAATACAGAAAGAGCTGATTACTTATTAGGGAAAAGGAGAGAAAAATTAATAAATAAACAGATGAAAATATAAATGAAATAGTAACATACAAGGTGAATTGTTTTAGGGCAGTAATGCATTTTATCATCGCTTGAGCTTTGTAAACGTCTGAAGAAATGAATAAAAAGAAGCAGAGAAAAATCCTTGACTAGAACAATGACACAGAACGAACCCGGAACTGCCTCTTGTCAACAACGACTTTTAATAAATGTTCAAATAAAACCACGGTTGCTTGTTAGATGTCAGGATTACTTTTTTGTTAAATTTAATATTTGTTATGGTGGTGATCATAATGATGAGGATAATGCTATTACTTTGCATGAACTCAGCTACGGATACCTAGACTCAGGCCCATTAGTATGTTAAAGTGCAAATTAAAATATCGTTACCTTATTCTTATCTCGCTTGGCTTGAATAGCCCAGAGATCCATACCAGGCCTCTTAATCCCTTCAACACCTTACCATCACTTACGTGCCGCCATTGTGCAATGTGGCTGGCATAAGCCCGTCCCAGTCTACTACAGTTTACCGTCTTCATAAGCCGAGACGGCATTTTAAATGTTTTATCCGTTGGCTGACTTTGATCGCCGACAGAGTTCTCCCGGGGGGGAAGGGACGAGGGGGAGTGGAGAGAGGAGGAGACCTCGAGCGCTGCCTGCGTTCTGTCAGACACTTCGTCACTTTGACGGGATTTCTGAGAGACGCCGCTGTTGATTTTTCATTAACTTATTCTTTCCTCGAGTGAATCAAGTGCGCTGTTTAATATTGCGTTCCTACAGATGCGTCATGCTAGGGTGCGTCCACATTACAGGAAAACGTGTCGTCAACACCCATTCCCAACTTATCTCTTTCGTATCTCAGTTCAAACATGTTGACAACCAGCCACTGACCATGAGTGGTAAACGAACCTAAGCCGATACTGGATGCTCGTACTAATAAGTCATTAACTTGTCTTCAACATGTTTGTGGTGTTTGTGAGATAATTTGCCGACATGTATTGAAGACAAGAGTTAATTTATGCGGTCGTGTCCTTTATAGGCAAAATGTTTCAGCGAGTTTGCGTTCCTTCCCTCGAATTTCATTGCTTCTTAAAATGATTTTATAAATAGATAAATTCAAAACTAAAACTTGTAATATGCCAAAACCTCTGTAGGAGTATAAATTAAAACTAACTGACTGTGAATTTTATCTCCCCAGTCGAATTTAATGAGTTTAATAACCGCATAATCTTATTTTAAGGATCAGTTGTTCTGATCAGAGCAGATAGGCCTAAATGCAGTCACAAGAGCATGTTTCCTAGGACCTTTTGGCAATGTGCCCGCAGAACTTGCACCAAGTTACATGTTTTTATTTATCTTCTTCTTGAACTGGCACTACAAGGTTCTAGTCACGTACTACGTTCGTTAAGTTGATGTCAAGACAGTTCCAGAGCAAGGGTGGGTGACATCAGTTGTATACTTCAACAATGGATACTTCTGATTATATATATTATATATACACACATTATATATATACGTGAATATATATAATATATATATTGAGAGAGAGAGAGAGAGAGAGAGAGACTAGCTTTTCATCTTCACACTTGCCTTGTCCCCAAAGACCCTTTGCACAAAGGCGTTCCTTTGGGGGGGGGTCTGCAATCCCTTGCTGGCGATACAGAGCAGAAGGGCTAATATTAGTGTCCTTCAGGGTCACGCTCGTGATAAATGAATCTCCCGATTATTCTCTTACGCGTTGGTGGTTGTACGTGAACACCCACTTAACGACTTTGTTGATCTAATGAATTCCTACGACGTCACGGTTTTATTATTATTATTATTATTATTTTGGGGTATGGGCCGGGAAAAGGGGTTGGGGGATGCCGTGGCCTCTTTCGAAAATACATAGCGTATAAATTTATTACGTCATTTGCGGCTTTTATCGATTCTGTGAGGATTTAGTGTGCATTTCTGGAGACTGGTTTCTGTTATGTTTTGTTATTCCTTCATAATGACTTTTGAAACTGTTTCATGATACTGTTAGTTGTTATTTCTTTTCTGTTACATCTCCGTAGTTACAGGTTTTGATAAAGTTTTGTAGAATTCTTCTTTCAAGTTGTACTTTCTATGTCGTGTTAATTGAAACTGTTACAAATCTGGGGTTAGTATCAGTTTTTGGATGTAATTCTGTTAAAATTGTGAAATATTGTATATTTTTTCTAATAAAACATAAAAAAAAGCTTTTGGAAACTTGTTCCGTGAACTTTATTTAAGTCTGTCATTTTTTATTTATTATTCTTATTTTCTCTTGAAATATCTCAAGCTGGCAGTTAGTATAACCCTGTGGAATTATTATTATTATTATTATTATTATTATTATTATTATTATTATTATTATTATTATTATTGAACCAAACAAAAACTTTCAGTTTTCTTCTGAGGGTGGAATAAGAAACCCACAAAATCACTTAGTATAACTTGTTTACTTGTAAGTATCTGCACATTATTTGACTCAACACTCGAGTACTAAGTAATTTAGTGGGTTTCTTTTTCCAATATTATTATTATTATTATTATTATTATTATTATTATTATTATTTATTTTTTAATTTTTTTGGTCTATCACAGTCCTCCAATTCGACTGGGTGGTATTTATAGTGTGGGGTTCCGGGTTGCATCCTGCCTCCTTAGGAGTCCATCCCTTTTCTTACTATGTGCGCCGTTTCTTCTTCTTCTTCTAGGATCACACTCTTCTGCATCAGTCCTGGAGCTACTAAAGCCATTATTATTATTATTATTATTATTATTATTATTATTATTATTATTATTATTATTATTATTATTATTATTATTATTATTATTATGCCACGTTTTCTTTTCCGATGCTGTTTCATCTAATCTTATTTTTTCCCGAAGAGACCTAAACAGTGTCCGGGAATTTTATTTACTTATATATTTTTTTTATAAACGATACCACAGCGATACTTTGAAACTCGCTCTTTCTGTTATCTTTCTCTCGTCCCTCTTGAAGTAACTCAAGCAGTATTAATTAATAAGTAACTGATATCAATATCTGGTTAAAAATCTTTATTTGAAACCCGAAACTCCGTGTCGCCATTGATGTTTAGATGCGATGTTTGTTCAGCTCCTCTTAATCATTGCATGCAATGTATGCTTTCGTCTTCAGTGATTAATAATCGTAAAGTTGTGACAAGATACAAATATACCACGTAATCTTGTTGTGTGCTCTTGTAAGATTATAGATACGAAATGCTATATTACTAAAGTAGATTCACATCAACCGTGCATTTGACGTCTAGACCAGTCCCTTACGACGCTCCTGATTGGCTGTTGATAAGCCAGACAATAGGGCTGGGAACTCAGTCTCTCTCTCGAGAGTTCACATAGCCAGGATGTATGTTCCACCTCTCCTGAGGGATACTTTTGGAAGACGTGTCCCTCAGGAGAGATGGAATACACATCTTGCCAATGTGAACTCTCTCGAGAGGCTGAGAGTTTCCAGCCTTGTGATTGGCTTAACAGAAACGTCGTAAGGGACTGGCCTAGGCATCAGATGCACTGGTGATGTGAATTTGGAAGATTTCAAAGTTAAAAAAGAAACAAGACGCTAAAATAGTAATACACATATTTCATATATTTAGGAACGGTGGTCTTTGGTACTGGTACTTTTTTCATATTTTATCTTCTTTTAGTTACTGTCTTCAAAATAAACAAAATTGTACCTTAAAGTTAATCTTCGTTCCATGATCACCATTTCTTTATACAGGGTGTCCATGAAGTCTCAGTACCATTCTGAGCAATAAATACTTGTAATGGTACTGGGACTTTATGGACACACTATATAATCCCATTTCTTACCTCTTCAAGAAGATTTTACGTCAAAATCGTTGACTTATTTACCTTTAATAAAAAAAACTTTGCTATTTTGATCAGTCGTTCGAGGTATTTTTATACGGTTATAAATTTTCACCATTTATTTTGACATTTTTATTGTCCGGTCTTGCAGATGGTACGAAAAAAATCCAATGTACTCTATTAGAAGCGCGCTCTAACCTCGAAAAAATTAAAAGGTTGTGTCACCCCAGGCTGTTATTATGGCATCCGTGTGACACCTACTTAAGTGGGAACGAAGAAAAGTAAATAGTTAAATAAGCAGGGAGGTCTATACCCCCTGTTTGTTCGTACACTGTACTTCATTTTCATTACTTCCATGAGTTCTTGAGTAGTTTCTCCCTCTTACTCTGCCGTGAAATGACCTGTATTTATTTATCAAAAATCTTCGTCTCGCTGCTTAAATTTCTGAAAGTTAATCTTTAGACTGGTATATTATTATTATTATTATTATTATTATTATTATTATTATTATTATTATTATTATTATTATTATTATTATTATTATTATTGTTTAGGAAAAATTCTCCATCACTAAAGTTTATACAATGTTCACTAGAGTTCACACAATGCTCTAAAGGGTCCACAATAATTACAATGTTAAAAGTTCGTGTATAATTTATAAACACTTTGTAAAAGCTTCCAGACAAGAAATAATGGATGGAAACTAGAAATGAAGAGATACAACACATCCCATTGTGGGAACTTCTTAACATACAAGATATGTGGCGCATGGAATAAACTGCCTCCAGAAGTTGTAAATAGCAACAGTGTGGAAGAGTTTAAAGGAAAGCTAGAAAAACTCGTCAGGACACTGTGAATGCACAGTAAAACCTGCTCCTACAGATAAGTGAGCACACAATGTCTCCTCGGATGGACTAAGAAGTCTTTGAGACATCATAATCCTTGTAACTCCTTGTAAATGCATTTGGACTGAAAATCAATCCAGAGAAGGGTTCGAAAGCTTTTATAAAGTGTTTGTAAATTATACACGAACTTTTAACATTTTTATTATTGTGGGCCCTTTAGAACATTATTATTATTATTATTATTATTATTATTATTATTATTATTATTATTATTATTATTATTATTATTATTATTATTATTATTATTACTAAGAAGGTATTGAAGGTAATAATATATGTAAACACCATATTCATTTGGAAAAAGCATGCAGGGCCTTTGATTTAAAATTCAATCTTCCAAAGAATTTGATGTAACAAGCTACTGTCACTGAAAAGCACTTAGACAATACCACAAATAAATATCTTCCTTGTTTGTTTGTCTTGCATATTCTGCATAGGATACACGTCTGTGTGTAGGATTTGTTAGTCAAGCCTTCCTAATGTATGTATGCATACGTGCCTGTATGTATGTATTTTATGAGCTTATCAAAACAATAGTAAGTTTGCTTTGAGACATAAATTCAGTATATCAAGACAATCTTATACACTATAATCACATCAGTGGAACTTTCATTCCTTGATCTTTCTTGATAATGGAAGAGAATTAATCTCTGGCACGGAATCTGTATATGATGATGTTGGAGGTAGTTTTCATCTATCAATTCTGACATGTTATCTCGGCGATTTGTGCACCTTGGCCTCCCAAGTGCTTTCAGACTATGTGTTTTAAATGTTAGGCTGCTGCAATGCTTTCGTTTGGTCATTTGTAAGGTATACCACCTGCTTGTTCGTTCATGTCACATTATGATAGTTATATATGCTTGTATATATACGTTGAAGTTCTTCGTTGGACGAGTGGGTTACAGAGGAATTTATTTCTGGTGATTAGAAATTCATTTCTCGATATAATGTGGTTCGGATCCCACACTAAGCTTTAGGTCCCGTCGCTATGCAACCAGTTGGTTCCTAGCCACGTGAAAATATCTAATCCTTTTGGCCAGCCCTTGGAGAGCTCATTGGTCTGGTTAAGCTAAGATATACTTAATATTTTTGTATATAGTATACGTATATATATATATATATATATATATATATATATATATATATAGTATGTATATATATATGTATGTTTATATATGATTGGTTTGTACTTATTCTTATTTCCGTATTAACAAAGTAAAAGTATTAGATTATTTTCGTTTATTTATACATGCGATAATATACATTTATATATATATATATATATATATATAATATATATATATATGTGTGTGTGTGTATATACGTAAATAGCCACATGAAAGGTGAAAAAGTAAAGACAGGTACCAAGCGCTTTCGTGTATTGCGTACACTTCTTCGGGGTACAAAGTAAAATAAATAAATAGAAACATAAACAAGAAAATTTCACAGAACAAGATCAAAGCCATTAACAAGCAAATTATCATTACAAATTGTCACTACAAAACAAGTAGGAGTACTTTAAAAGTGCTTAAGCACTGAAACTGCTGTTAGTATAACAGGCTGTTGCTAAAAGGTGACATTGTACTTCCCTACAATTTTATAAACAAGGTAACTATCTAATTTCAAAAGACCTGAACTCAGATTCATAAGATGATCGTTAAAATACTTAATAAAGGCAGATATATACACACTTTGTGTCGTGAGCGAGGCATTAGTTGAGCGAATATGCACAGCCATTTCGAACCAGTTCAACTTTTGAAAGACGAACTGGTCAGCAGATCGTAACCGGTTGATCAAAGCAAACGAGAGAGAGAGAGAGAGAGAGAGAGAGAGAGAGAGAGAGAGAGAGAGAGAGAGAGAGAGAGAGAGAGTGAACCAAACCAAAGAGAAGACAACAAAGAGCTTTTAATGTTGTAACCAGCCTCATTGCCCAGTGGTGATATCAAAAGCTATATGGAGGTGTGATGTGTTCTTGAGAATAAAGGAAGAGAGAGAGAGAGAGTTTCCATGTATAGAAGAAACGTGTATTGGTTGTTTACTTTGTTTAAGTTAAATTCAGTGATTATTTACGTTGTTAAAATATTAAAATATCAATTTCACGCATTTCATAAAATATTGCTGGAATTTTTAATAGAATGAATAAATAATATGTTAAAAAGTTTATCAAACAAATAACCCAATACATAGTTCAGGCATTCTTCTCTGGATTGACAAAGTGGTAGACTAATGTTATTGTATGATGGAAATGTATTCTAAGTTCTGTAACCTGTCGTGAATCATTAGCTATTATTCTACATATATTCTTCAGTCTCTCCTGATAGATATTTATTCTTTCACTTTATTTACAGATTATCTGCAAAGTATATGAGTCTTCTGAGTGTAATCAGGTTGTTGGGAGTAAATTTTGACTAAAAATATGCATTGTATTGCTGCAATATATTCATGAGGTTATCTTGCTCATCTTTTGGTGTCATTCGTCAGAATTATTATATGATCTTGTGATTTATGTTTATAAAATTGAAACGTGATCGCATCTAATGTCATATCTGTCGATTGTCAAAAATGGTTTTCAGTGTTTTTGTAAGACGAATCATCTGACAGTGGTTTCAGGGGCCTCCATAGATTGTTGCAATTGTAGCTGACCTAGAAATTTGATGTATTTATTAACTAAATCGTTTCCTGCTTTTGTAGTTAACTAAGAGAGTTGTTGCAGTTTTAGATAACCAACATATTTGCTATATTTGCAATTAAATGAAAAAAATCTGGAGCTGTTGTTAACTGTGATAGTTTTTAAAGTGACACTTGGTAATATTTTGTTGAAATTGAAACTAGCCAAAAAAAAAAAAAATAATAATAATGCTGCTATTGTAGTTAACGTTAGACCTACTTTCAACAAAACTTTGAATTTCTTGTGAAGTGGAAAAATAATTTTTTTTTTCATAAATAAGTATAACCCTCAGCTATCTGCATTTTTGTTGTCACTGTAGAGAGATAACTAAGGAGTTAAACATAGATGTATACCTTATCAGAGACGATTATGAATAGGCCTAATGTTTGGTAACAAGGTATAACTGCCGATAACATACGTTACGTCTAAACTCACTCTCTCTCTCTCTCTCTCTCTCTCTTCACGATGCCATAAACCAAAAAGGGGATCACTCATGAGTAATGAGACCCGCTGGCACATTCATTCACTCCCTTCCCTCATTAATTTGAACCCTGCGCCGACTGCGCTTTGCCGTTTAAAAGCGCATGTCGGATAAACCCGCTGCGCCTCCCTCCAGGGAGCGCGATTCGATGCAGTGACAGAGACAGTGGCTGTTTGTTCTGTTGGTGTGGGGGGACTAGTCTTACTTATGTTCTCTTTCTTATGTTCTGTTTGTTTCAGTGGCATTGTCTTTGAATCTTTGAGATGCATATACGTTTAATAACTTAGTAAATGAAGAAATGAATAAAGGATAAATAAATATATATAAATAAAAACATAAGTAAATATAGATTTATAAATAAAGGAGTAGATAAATAAATAAAGTAAGTGAATGAATAAGTAAATGAATTGTTAAATAAGTCAAGGAATAGATAGATAAAGTAGGTGAATAAATAAATTATTGGAATATAAGTCAAAGAATAGATAAATAAAGTAGGTGAATAAATAAATAAATAAATTATTGAAAAAGTCAAGGAATAGATAGATAAAGTAGGTGAATAAATAAATAAGTAAATAAATAAATAAATAAATAAAGGAGTAGATAAATAAGTAAAAGTGTATATAAATAAATAAAGTATTCGAAATAAATAAATTTGAATAGATAATAAGTGGGTGAAATAATAAATAAGTAAATAAATATAAATAAATAAATAAAGTAGGATAAATAAGTAAAAGTGTATATAAATAAATAAAGTATTCGAATAAATAAATAGATAAATAAGTAAAGGAGTAGATAAATGAAGTAGGTGAATCTATAAATGAATAAATAAATAAGTCAAGGAGTAGATTAATTAGAGAAATAAATAACTAAATAGATAAATAATGGAGTAAATAAATAAATAAATAAGTAAAGGAATAGATAAATAGTTAAAGTAGGCGAATAAATGAATGAATAATGGAGCAAATAAGTAAAGGCGTAGATGAATAAAAGAATAAATAAAAAGGTAGATAAATGAATAGATAAATAAATGAAGGAGTATATGAATAAATAAATAACCAGTAGAATAGTCAGGGTTAGTTTTTTGGGGGTACTTTATATATTGTTTGTTTTTTATATAAATAGCTAAACGTGAATATTTGATCGTGCATTTGCTAAAGAAATTTAGTAATTACGATCAATTGATTAATTTATTAATTTGATTATACAAGTCCATTACTTGGAGATTAAATGGCGAGGAATAAAAAAGGACTCGTGAGTACTAGAGGAGTTCGAAGACCTAGGCCTACTTGGATAAGGCAAGACGGTAGGCATATTCCCCAACTGTGGCCGAGTACCGGACCTTCCGTATCTTAAAAACTAACCATAGAATATTCTTGAAAACAATGTTATCATGTTTCCACACCCAAAATTTCAGTTTGGCACTCTGACCTAACCTAATCCAACCTAAGCTAGCTAACCTAGAGCGCCTCAGTGGCGTGATCGGTATGGTCTTGACCTACCACCTCGGTAGCCGCGAGTTCGATTCTCGGGCATTCCACTGAGGGGTGTTAGAGACGTGTATTTCTGGTGATAGAAGTTCACTCTCGACGCGGTTCGGAAGTCACGTAAAGCTGTTGGTCCCGTTGCTGAATAACCACTGGTTCCATGCAACGTAAAAACACCATACACACAAACAACCTAAGCTAACCTAGGGGCATTGCAAAAAACCGGGGATTGTGCAATACCAGTATACATCTCGGGAACTTGCAGAAAGACACTGGAGAAGTGGAAAATTGTGGAGGATAATGCACAGGAAAGACATAAGTGTTGGAATTTCACAGTGGCTCTTTGTGTTGCCCGGTATTTGATGATGAAATATTCAATTATCCCCAATTAATGACGAGAGTAAGTCTGATCTCGAAACTAAATAGGTTCTTTATATAGACCTATTGCACCCACCCCCAACAAAAATATATATATACAGTGATTTACTGAATAACTGTTCGATATTATCTTGATAAAACAACAGATTGGCAATCAAATATGTTATTCGAATCAACATGCAGTGTGAGCGTTATGCTCTTTTCCTGCCTGAAGAGGAGCATGGCGCTTCAAAATTATATATGGACTGTTTAAATATTTTCGGTATCCGATCTGTGGCTTTTTTCAAGTTTCAGGATTCGATACTTTAACATCAGGCCCCATATTTTCCTTCAGGATTGTAAAGAGTATAGTCAGTAGGGGATAGTCCTTTGCAACGTCCCTTCGGCCCCTAGCAGCAACCCCTTTGTTTCCACTTACTCTAACTCCGTTTATATTACCTTAATTCCATCTTCCTTTCCATCCTCTCCTAACAATTGCCTCATAGTGCAACTGCGAGGTTTTCCTCCTGTTACACCTTTCAAACCTATCAACTCTTAATTTCCTTTTCAGCGCTGAATGACCTCATAGTTCCTAGCGATTGACCTTTACTTTATATGCTATTTTAAACGAAAGATGAACCATGATTTAAAAAAAATAAAAGGGTGAGAAATTTCACCATTCAACATCGCTATCAGATCTGTGACGTCACGGAACAGCGGCTAACCAACGGTAACTGGTATCAGGAAGGTGTGTCGTCTCTTCCTTGGGCTGATAATAATTGGCTCTTGCCAAGTGCTCGTTCCAATCACTTAGCTGAACACCAGGATATTCCTGATGTGGTATTGATAGACTAAAGGTTTATATCGACATGCAAACATACGCATAGATAGGTGTTTAGGTGTTTGCATATATAATATATATATATATATATTTGTTGTTTCTGGATTTTTGTTAAGTTAGCATTAAGTTTTGTTTTAGTTTTTATAATTTGTAAATTAATGTTCATAGTAATTCTATTGTGATTTGTAATATTTTTTTTTAATGATTTTTGTGTTCATTTTACCGATTGAAGATGCACTGAGCTAATGTGAGATACGTTTCTTGATTAAGCCGTGATGGGTTCTACGGACCATGTTGTTTGCTGATATATATTTATATGTGTGTATCATATATATATATATATATATATATTATATATATATATAATATATATTAACAATAAATGAGAATTAAGATAAGATATGGATGGAAATTTTAAGTATATATATATATATATATTAAATTAATTAGATTATGAAAATAGCAAGTAGATAAATTTAGGGGTAAACTAATTACAGTGATGATGAGGATAATAATAGACGGTAATAACTGTGATCCCTCCTAATAGTACTACTAATAAAAACAATGATGCTGACATTGGAGTCACTAAATTTTAACCAACTCAAAATTAACCCAGTACATTTCAAACCTAGTCACAGGATTTGAAACACATGGGTGCATTAATTCTTCATCTATCACATCTCGGTAAAAAGGCAGTACTACTTATTATATATATATATATATATATATATATATATATATATATATATATATATATATATAATATATATATTATATATATATGTGTGTGTGTGTGTGTGTGTGTGTGTGTGTGTATGTATAATGCAAGAA
Source organism: Macrobrachium nipponense (assembly GCF_015104395.2). NCBI lineage: Eukaryota > Metazoa > Arthropoda > Malacostraca > Decapoda > Palaemonidae > Macrobrachium > Macrobrachium nipponense. The sequence goes on along the minus strand of NC_061087.1, from coordinate 95,045,516 downwards.
ACATCATATATATATATAAAATTCTAAACATTTATCTATGCGCATATGTTTGTATATTTATATATACCTACTAACATTTATATACATGTATATACGTATATAAATAGGTATATATATGCATACACATATATGTAAATATATATATAAGCCAAATGAATCTGATTAACAGAGGCTATCCTCCGGGGATTCCGAAGGCAGTCTTTGGTCCCTGGTGCTTTCCACAGAAACCCAGATGCCCAAACTGACTAATGGGTATTGCAATGTCAGATTTCCTCTTCTTCCTTTATCGTTTTTGGTGAAGGAGTGTGGTCCCATCACTTCCGCTTTCTATATCTACAGATATTTCAGTCAACCATTTTCTATGTCTTCAGATATTTCAGTCCACCGTTTTCTATATCTTCAGATATCTCGGTGCACTGTAGGTATGTCTTTGCAGCGTGCCACCGGCCCCTAGCTACAACTCCTTCTGTTACTTTTACTGTACCTCCTTTCAAATTCTCTTTCTTCCATCTTTCTTTCCACCCTCTCTTATTAATTGATTCATAGCGCAATTGCTTTGAGGTTTTTTTCCTGTTTCACCTATCAAAGCTTTTACTGTCAATTTCCGAGCTTGGCAGAGTCGCCTGTATGCCCATGGGTATATTGGCATTCAGTGTGGTGCCAAGAAATCTGCACGCCTTCGTCACTTTGTGCAAGCTATGAAACAATAAGTAGTCCTGCCTTTTTACCGAAATGTGATAGATGAAGAATTAATGCACCCATGTGTTTCAAATTCTGCGACTAGGTTTGAAGGGTACGGGGTTCATTTTGAGTTGGTTAAATTTAGTGACTCCAATGTCAGCATCATTGTTTTTATTAGTGGTTAATATTAGGAGGGACATCACAGTTATTACCGCTTATGATTATTATTATTATTATTATTATTATTATTATTATTATTATTATTATTATCAAAATAAAGTCATCATTACTGTAATTATTGTAGGTACCACGAATTTATCTACTTCTTTTCTCTTTCCATAATTAAATTAATTTATTATATAATATATATATATTTAAAATTTTCCATCCTTATTTTATATTGATTCTCACTTCTTGGTAATATATATCAATTTCTTTTTTATTATTTGGGAAATATTGCCACACAAACTAATATACCCTGTCGTAGAATTAAACAGCCTCTCACGGAACACTTAACGAACTCTATCTCTCTCTCTCTCTCAACGATTTGAGGCAAGATAAAGAACATGTTCTGTCTTTTAGTTGTATCTTTATGTGTGAAGGATTATACGCAGCGAAGATTAAAAAAAAAAATTAGTGGGCGTTCCTTTTTATTTATTCTTTTTCTAAAGGTTGAAACAGAGTGACCTTAGTGTTGTGGCTGCTTCAATGGCGTCCCCCACCCCTTACCCCCCTCTCCTTGAGTCCCTCCCTTCGGGCTCCCCCACCCCCCTTAAAAACTCCTTCTTGACAAACGGCAGCAGGAGAAACCACCAACATGGAGTGCTTAGACACACACAAGACGCCCCCCCCCCCCCCCCACACAAGGTTATCCTCGACCCGATGTGCCCTTGAGGGCCACCTTTGTGCTTAGTGCCTCATTGTGTTGTGGAGAGGAGAGAGAGAGAGAGAGGAGAGAGAGAGAGAGAGAGAGACTAAAGGTTTACATGGGGCGACGGATAACGCGAGGGAGAAGTGTCGTCATAGAATCGATTTATTAACAGATAGGGTGCTTTTGCCTAGACAGACAGGGAGAGAGAGAGAGAGAGAGAGAGAGAGAGAGAGAGAGAGAGAGAGAGAGAGAGAGAGAGAGAGGCTTTCATGGGCGAAGGAAGACGCGATTGATGATTGTCGTCAGAGAAGCGATTAATTAATAGAACGACTGCTTTGAAGAGCACGACTTGACCAACACGACTCCTCTAATTCATGTATCTTGTCGCCGCTTCCTAATTACCATGACTGCGCTCTCAAGGTCGACGAATGGTCTGGTTAGGTGATGGATGGCTGTTTTGCGCTCTATTTTTAATATATATATTTTTTTTATTTACGTCAAGACGAAAATGGAAAGTTATGTTAGACTGTAAAATGTTTAAGTATAAACTTCGAAAGATGCATATGTTCGTACTTGTCAGGTTTTCAGACTGGCTTGTTAGCTCAAGATGTTAAAGTGGATGTATCTTTCTTCAGTGAATGTTTACACGTCATATTTTCAACAACTTATTATCCAAATAGTTTTATATTTTTATTGCTTCTATCAGATGGTTCTAGTACGTGGTACCTTACAGAGGAGAGTTTAAAGCTGTATTATAAGTACTTAAAGATATGCTTTAATTTAATAATAAAAAGCTTAATTGTTCGCAAGTCTTCCGGTAGCCGGAAAGATGGGGGCGATTTAGTCATTATATTTCCGATCTAGCAGACTCCCTAGACCTTTATCTACCTGACAAAATTGACTTCGGTGATGGAGTCCCTCTCTCAGTAATGTTACTTACCATATGTATTTCAAACCATTAGGCGCATTTTAATTTAAAAAAAAACTATTATACTTTCCCATTGCCCTTCTGAACTGTTACTGCGTGCTACTTGTTTTCCAGAGCAGTAACTTCCATACCTTAATGTCGTACCACAGACCAGTAGTGTCAGAATCACATACCAGAGGGTTTCACTCCCTTTTGCCGCTGTTAAACTGGCCCAGTCATGCTGGCATTTATTTTCAGTAATGATTTCCGTAAGCTAAGAGATATTATAATGGTGTCTTGAAATGCAACACTCATTTCACGCATTTACTCCAATGTGGTTTTTGGGTCCTACTCAAACCCGTGGCTGCTTACACCACGTCGACACGGTATCTTTTAAGTTTTAGGAACGCCTGGAGTTTTGCAAGTATATAAACAATGTTATTAAAAATATATGAACGCACAGTAACCTGTCTGTCAAGAATAGTAACCGAGTAGTTTTAAGGGTAGTACCCCGGCCGTGGTGGTAAGGTTTCAGTTTTTTGTGGTTACACCCTTTTCATTTTAATTCCGTCGTCTGTTTACTTCGTTCTCGTTGATCAAGTTTGTGATCTTTTTAGTTCGTTTCTTGGAAAAGTGTGTATCTTGTGGATAATACTCATTAATAATGAATATAAAGATTATATTTATACTGTCGTTAGTGTGGTTTTCTTCTTCAACCTAGCGATCAGTAGTAGAAAACTGCGATGGTAAACTGAATCAAATCTAGCTCTGACGCTTCTACTCATACATTCTACCAGACAGTCGACCTTTTACTTCTGAAATTAGTGTCATAGGACATTTGCAATGCAATTTTCACCTGTAGAGATTATACAAGTACGTGTCCTTACAAATTAACTAGATCTCTGTGTCATGGTATACAGAGGAAGTCACAGAATTCCACCTTCTGAAGGTGAATAATTATCTGAAGGATTGGAAACCGATTTTGACATTTCCTTTGTGTAAAACATTCTCTGAGAGTGTGAATTTACAATATTTGTGTCCTTGAATATTAAATTTTTGGTGTTATTTGCTCTATGGCGACATGAAAATATCTAACGGTAATGGCATATCCAGGTTATCGAGCAATATACCGACCGAAATCGTTGTCCTCCGTAGAGGGGGTAGCGCCGTCAGTGCACCTCACTCTGTGCACTGTAGGCGTTACTTAAGGTTCTTTGCAGCGTCCCTTCGGCCCCTAGCTGCGTCCCCTTTCATTCCTTTTACCGTGCATCTCTTCATATTACTTTCCACCATCTCCAAACAATTGTTTCATGGTGCAGTTGCTAAGTTTTTTTTCTGTTACACCTTTCAAACCCTTTACTCTCACTTTTCCGTTCGGCATTGAATGACCTCATAGGTCTCCCAGCGTTTGGCCTTTGGCCTAAACTTTATATCCCCTTCCTTTATCGTTGTCAACAGACAAATGTTATGCTGTCAAAGAATGATTTTATTGATCCCCTGAGATGCGGAAGGAGCCATTTCACCCGACTATAAAAAATTCCTCCACTCCTGAAAGCGCTCGTCTGTTGTGAGCGGTGAAATGATTGCCGCTTCCAACCAGCCATAATTTATCTCATCGCTCAGTTTGATGTGTGACAGCGTGACAGACGGACGTGCAATTACCCGTTCCCTGCTTCGGAATTTCCTCGGAGAGGAAGACTGAGAGAAAATTAGGATAATTAAAAAAAATAGTTTCACGATCAAGTCAGCTCTTTCAGGCAGGACCGTAAAATGCTCTAGTTTTTTTATGTCTAAATTTATAATTGCTTTGGAATATGATCTTTGGACTTGGCTTTCGTAAATACAGTAAATATATTTTCATAGAGAGAGAGAGAGAGAGAGAGAGAGAGAGAGAGAGAGAGAGAGAGAGAGAGAAAGAGGAAAGAGAGAGAGAGCGAATTACTTACATAAATTAACACATACTTAAGTTAAAACTCTGTCCACTGCATGATGAGGGAGTGGGGGGGGGGAGCGGATAGAGCTGAGAGGAGGAGAGGAGAGAGAGAGAGGAGAATGAGAGAGAGAATTATTTATATAAATTAACCCATAGTTGAGTTAAAACTTTGTCAACTGGAGAGAGAGAGAGAGAGAGAGAGAGAGAGAGAGAGAGAGAGAGAGAGAGAGAGAGAGAGAGAGAGAGAGAGAGAGATTATTTGCGTAGGTGAGTTTCCACTTTATAAATTGTATTAACGTTCCTCGCAAAAATTAAAAGACTAAAATTACATTTTAGAGGGGAAATTAAACAAAAGACCACTATAATACAGACATCCTGCGCTCAGAAATATTAGATCAATCAAGTTTCAAATATATATAAAATCAGTTTTATCCTATTGTATAAGATTATGCTAGCTTTATGCCAGCACGGTTTTTTTTTTTTTTTTTTTTTTTTTTTTTTTTTTTTTTTTTTTTTTTTTTTTTTTTTTTTGTAGACCAGCTCGTAAATAGTCTCTCAAAGTATCCATATTTAGATGCTATTACAAACACACGCACATTTCTTCATTCTGCCACAGCGTTATTTTTGTTCTCACCTATGTTGAGTCACGCGGAAGTATTCAAGTCAACTTTCTTAGTAACTTGAAAAATTCTTTTTCCCGAGAAGCGATTCCTCGGTAGACAGTCTTCATTCTTTCAAGGGGCGGATCTGTTGCTTCCTTTGGGATTAAACGTCCAACGTCCTTCTTCATTCGTTTCCTTTTGACTTTTCTGTAAAAGGAAACTTCTGGGAGGGCTGCAAATTGGTATGTTGGTCATCCACCTTCCAATCATCAAACATACCAAATTGCAGCCCTCTAGCCTCAGCGGTTTTTTTTTTCATTTTATTTAAAGATTATTAAGAAAAACAGATGCGACAAAAGAAGAAACGCCTTTGTGAAAAATAAACTATCTTACGACAGGTGGTTGTTAAGAAACTTATATAAGGCCAAAATTGAAAATGTATTTAGTAAAAAGTATATTGATTTTGTTTTCTAATTTTTTTCTAATCCATAATATTTGTAAATACTGTAGGTATATAATTTCTAATGTTTTGGTAATATCCTACTTATTATGTAAATAAAATGTAATATTTTCTAATAAAAGATACAAAATGTTAAAGTTAGCAACCATTACTTCTCTTAAGTCGACGTAAATTGGCATAGGTGGGAATGCCCGTACCGATTTAGTCACACCCCGCTCATCCCCCTTAAAGAAAAATAAAGTAAAATAGCATGAATTTTTCGACAAAACACTAAAAGTAGGAATACAGCGCATCGGAGAGACGTTTCAAACATTTGATCTTTGCCTAGTTTGAATTTTTAAACATTAAATTTACCTTACATTGTTGTCCTCATTCCAGGATGTTTGTTCAGAATACGAAATCTAGAAAGGAGGTAATGGATTTCGTTGCTTATTTCACAGGATAATCTATCAAAAGTCCTGTTACCTGTAAGGAAAATTCCAAAACAGGATCTCATGTCTTACATGATATGCGATTTTTTTTTAGTAGGATAACTTAATAAAGAGTGTTGCCATCTGTAAGAAAGAACCAAGACGTCATCCCTTAACTAATATCTGCACTTTTGTTTTTGTTAGATTAAAGTGGCCTTATGCCGACACAGGCTCTTGCTCGTCTGTGCAGCCCGTAACAAGATAACATGAAACATGCAAGGCCACCCGTTACTTACCTTCAAAATTACTATATATTGATCATAACTGCCAGAATCCATTGACCAAATATGGAAAATAAAAAAAAATCTATAAAAAAATGCTAAAACGATTCTGAGTTGTGATTATGAACGTTGCTCGTTTATGAAGACTTCCCAGAAACTCAGGGAAGCGTCAGCGTAGA